>NW_004567116.1:28408959-28469266 GCF_000260355.1 Condylura cristata
TAGATATAAAAATTTCCATCAGTCTGGATTTGTCATCACTTCTGGAAACTTTCTCTACCATTGCTTCTTTGAATATTGACTGTCTTCTGTTTCCGGCTGTTCCTTCTCTCTTTACCATTTGTATCATTTACCAAATTCTCCATCCCCCTGTCGGAACTGTGTTCTCCTAAATTTCTTCAGCTCTGTCATTCAGATCATTAATTCTTTATTCAGTTGTGTCTAATCTACTGTTTAACCCAGCAGCTTTTTTTAAATTTCAGCAATTTTGTTTTTCACTTCTAAAAGTTCTATGTTACTATTTTATATTTTTTCTGGCTATTTTTAATAGTTCCCTGGCCCACTTTTAGCTGCACATTTCAGTTCTTTATTTGTTTAACACAGGGTTATTTTATAGTCTGTATATTGCAATTGCAATATCTAAAGCTCTGGAGTCTAAATCTGCTTGTCATTCTGCTGACTCTCACTCATTTCGTGTATGTTTAGTGATTTCTATTTTGAAGTCATTTGAAATTGAACTTATCTGAAAATCCTTTCATACCTAGATTGGGATTTTTTTTTTTAAAGAGAGAATTGATTATTTACTTCTGCTGAGAGCCTCGGACCTCTAGAGATTTGGATCCACTTAAGTCTCTTTCAAAGGCATCCTGATTAAACGCGGAGTGCTATGTTAGGTTCAGATCTGAACTTGCCTTCTTCACAGGACTTAGTCTTGTTACCACAGCTTGACACTTGCCCTCAGAAACCCTTCCTTAAACATGTGAGTTTTAATTTGCTGTCCTGCCACACCCCCCCCCCAACCTCCCTCTCTTGTGGCCTTAGAACTTTTGCTTAATTTCTAGAGAAACCAACAATACATTAAGAACTATGATTGTCGTTTTTAGGGCACAATCCACTAGGAGGGCTCTTCAGAGTTGATTGGGCCTTAGTGCAGCCAAAGACGTAGCACAAGGTTTCTCCCTTTGGGAGAAATGGTAGATGGGGTTTCCAGGGCACCAGGACCCATAAGAACTAAGAACAAACAGACATTCAGACATGGATCTTGCCTGAGTGGACAGATGCATTTCCTGGATGAAGACCGCACTGAGGGCAGGAACACATGTCAGGCTTGGAAGGAGAGGGAGGAGCGAAAGGCAGGGGATTGGTCTCCTTGGAACTGGGCTGAGACTGAAAGGCTTCGGGCTACTGAAGCCTGTTCCACTTGGGAATTAGCTGTCTGTGCAGTGCTAGGTGGAACACTTGGTTTAAAGAGGAGGAGACGCTTTAAATGTGCTTTTATGGGTAGAGAGAGACCAGCACAGCCCCATCCCATGGACATCAGATTCGTCTCTGGGCGTCTGTCTTCAGTAGTCTTCAGGACAGAGGATTTCAGAAGAGAATGAGGTCAGCACTGGCGGGAAAAGCCACTCCGGGCTTTCGTCCTTGCACACATTTAAGTTGTCAGCAGTGCTCGCACCTCCGTTTCTGCCCTCATGGACTCCCACACACCCTTCAATGTCCATCCCAGCGCTCTACTTTGAAAACCCCTCTGCCTGCCCTGGAGAGTTGGTGGCTCTGTTATGTGTGACCCACAGCTCACGAGGCTTCACCAGAGACAGAGTGGGGAGCAGAACAGGCAGATCAACGAAGTACACTGCTGAGGGGAGCAGCGGGAGGGTCAGGAGGGGTCTGCTGCGCCATGTGGTCACCTCTGGGGCAGACGGGGATTGAACTCATGCTGAAGTGGCTTTAGCTTCTTAGTGCTGTGCTTTAACCCACTGCGCCACCAGGGAGGGCCAGAATATAATTGATTTTTGTAAATGTTCTTTGTGAGCTTGAAAAGATATGACCAACCAATTACTAGGTCTAGAGCTCCAAGTGAGTTGATTTGGTTGTTTAAATATCTTTCTTTCCTCAAGTTTTGTCTGCTTAACCTGTCAGGAATGAGAGAGATGTGTTCATCGCTCCTACTGTGCAGATAATTTTTCATTTTTGCTCTATATTTCTAACGAACTTAAAGCAGTTTGATTAAGTGAAGGTACATTAATAACCTTTATAACTTCTGGCGGTTAAAGCTGTAGTAATGACTTGTGCACTTTTTGTTTTAAAGTATATTTTGGTATCAATATAGCTACCCTGAATTTCTTACATCTTCTTACTTTCAACCTGTTTTGTGTTTATCTCTTTAAAATGGCACTTTTTAGATTTTAGATTTATCTCTTTAAAATGACACTTATTTCTTCTTTTATTTTCTTTTTGGCCTGCTCATATCTACAGCCCACTCTTTTATTTATATATGTATAATTAAATTTATTTTCTTACATTTTTGCTCATTCTGCACAATATTTAATTTCTCCCCTCAGGTGAAGCTCATGTAGTTCTCCCACCACATAATGGACTATTACTCAGCAATCAAAAAGATAAATTCATGCCATTTGCAGCAACATGGATGGAGCTGAAAGGGATTATACTAAGTGAAATAAATCAGAAGAAAAAAAAAGATTGAATGATTTCACTTATAGGAGGAATATAGGGAAATGGAAAAAAGGGTCAGAAAAAAGAAATTTTAAGCCCTCCAGGGTGATGCAGTGGGTTCAAGCACAGTATCAGGAAGCTAAAGCCACTTAGTAATGAGTTTGATCCCCGCCAGCCCTGGAGAACACCCACATGGCGCAGAACACCTCTCTTGACCTGCCCGCTGCTCCCCTCAGAGGTGTAGTTTGTTTCTATAAGCATAAACATATAGGCAAACAGACGGCTTAGATGTTCACTGAGGTTTTGTCCTCGTATTTCTGTGACCACCTTTCTTTGGTTTGAAGTCCATTACTTAGAAGTTATCTTAGTTGAGGCCAGTTGATTGTAACTCTAGCTTTTGTTTAACTGAAATGTCTGTTTCACTCGCTATTTTTGATAATGTGCTCAGACTACTCCAGAGTGTTATGGTTTTTAAGCTCATCATTTTCTCTCAGCGCTTTGATGATCTGTATTCTGACTTCCATTATTGTTGAAAAATTTTCCACCAATCTAATTGTCACTCCTTTGTGGGGAGGACCTACCATTGTTCTCTTAATACTTCAAAGAGCTGCTTTGTTACTGCTTTTTCTGTGTGTTCACTGCCATATTATAGGTGTGGATTTTGTTTTTTTAGCCTTGATTGACATATTTGATTGGATGCATCTGTAGATATAAAAATTTCCATCAGTCTGGATTTGTCATCACTTCTGGAAACTTTCTCTACCATTGCTTCTTTGAATATTGACTGTCTTCTGTTTCCGGCTGTTCCTTCTCTCTTTACCATTTGTATCATTTACCAAATTCTCCATCCCCCTGTCGGAACTGTGTTCTCCTAAATTTCTTCAGCTCTGTCATTCAGATCATTAATTCTTTATTCAGTTGTGTCTAATCTACTGTTTAACCCAGCAGCTTTTTTTAAATTTCAGCAATTTTGTTTTTCACTTCTAAAAGTTCTATGTTACTATTTTATATTTTTTCTGGCTATTTTTAATAGTTCCCTGGCCCACTTTTAGCTGCACATTTCAGTTCTTTATTTGTTTAACACAGGGTTATTTTATAGTCTGTATATTGCAATTGCAATATCTAAAGCTCTGGAGTCTAAATCTGCTTGTCATTCTGCTGACTCTCACTCATTTCGTGTATGTTTAGTGATTTCTATTTTGAAGTCATTTGAAATTGAACTTATCTGAAAATCCTTTCATACCTAGATTGGGATTTTTTTTTTTAAAGAGAGAATTGATTATTTACTTCTGCTGAGAGCCTCGGACCTCTAGAGATTTGGATCCACTTAAGTCTCTTTCAAAGGCATCCTGATTAAACGCGGAGTGCTATGTTAGGTTCAGATCTGAACTTGCCTTCTTCACAGGACTTAGTCTTGTTACCACAGCTTGACACTTGCCCTCAGAAACCCTTCCTTAAACATGTGAGTTTTAATTTGCTGTCCTGCCACACCCCCCCCCCAACCTCCCTCTCTTGTGGCCTTAGAACTTTTGCTTAATTTCTAGAGAAACCAACAATACATTAAGAACTATGATTGTCGTTTTTAGGGCACAATCCACTAGGAGGGCTCTTCAGAGTTGATTGGGCCTTAGTGCAGCCAAAGACGTAGCACAAGGTTTCTCCCTTTGGGAGAAATGGTAGATGGGGTTTCCAGGGCACCAGGACCCATAAGAACTAAGAACAAACAGACATTCAGACATGGATCTTGCCTGAGTGGACAGATGCATTTCCTGGATGAAGACCGCACTGAGGGCAGGAACACATGTCAGGCTTGGAAGGAGAGGGAGGAGCGAAAGGCAGGGGATTGGTCTCCTTGGAACTGGGCTGAGACTGAAAGGCTTCGGGCTACTGAAGCCTGTTCCACTTGGGAATTAGCTGTCTGTGCAGTGCTAGGTGGAACACTTGGTTTAAAGAGGAGGAGACGCTTTAAATGTGCTTTTATGGGTAGAGAGAGACCAGCACAGCCCCATCCCATGGACATCAGATTCGTCTCTGGGCGTCTGTCTTCAGTAGTCTTCAGGACAGAGGATTTCAGAAGAGAATGAGGTCAGCACTGGCGGGAAAAGCCACTCCGGGCTTTCGTCCTTGCACACATTTAAGTTGTCAGCAGTGCTCGCACCTCCGTTTCTGCCCTCATGGACTCCCACACACCCTTCAATGTCCATCCCAGCGCTCTACTTTGAAAACCCCTCTGCCTGCCCTGGAGAGTTGGTGGCTCTGTTATGTGTGACCCACAGCTCATGCTGTTCTCTTATCTGCTTTACTCAACAGCGATGAATGATCTCCTTCTCTGCCAGCTTCCTAGGACCCTGGGCCAGGAGCCAGCCTTCCTGACTTCTGTGTCCTAGACCAAGAACATGGCCAGGGCTGTGAGTGGGGGACTCTAAATCCAGAGAGCAGAGCCCTTCCACTGCATGCTGGGTCCCTTTGGCACATGGCTGAACACCCGTCTATACCTCAGGTTCCTCATGGGCAAACTGGGCCTAAGGTAATACTTCCTCAAAGCATCGTTGAGCCTAAAGAATGGCGTGTGGGCACTGAGGGCTGTGTCACACACAGGATGCTCAGCACAAGGTGACACGTCACCCTGTCTCAGGACTGAGTGCACTGAGGGCCGGGCATAGGCATCACGGAGAAAAGCCTGAGCTGGTCCTTTCAGGCAGAGGCAGGTGTCATCAGGAGGAGAAGCACATTCCTGGCAGGGATATCCAGGCTGTCTGAAACAGAAACTCTCAATCTGGTCCCAGTGCAAGGGAGTGCTCTCAGGAAGGACGGCCGACTTGCAAGAGGGAGCTGTTGCACGTCTGCCCCGGCCACCTTCTCTCATATTTGGCTGTCTTGCTTGTGCCTCTTTCTCCTCTCTGTGGGACTACTTATCTCTGTTTCCCTCTCTGGGGCTGGCAAGTGGCCCTGCTGTGAGCTGCAGGGTGAACAGATGCTGGAGACCTGTAACCTGACCCCTAGCCAGTGGACTCAGTGTTCCCAACCCAAATCCTCACTGGAAATGTTCCGATTGCCCCACCTGCTTCGGGAGCCAGGGGCATGGTAAGGGGGTGCTCACTTGGTGACGGAGGTAGGAGGGACCGACGGTGAGGGCGAGCACTGTGTGTCCCCAGTTGACAGAGGGGACAGCATGAGCAGAGGCTCTGAGCTGGGCCCCCACCCTGGCAGAGGACAATGGAGCACCAAGCTCTTGAGAAGCTCTCTCCTGCCCAAGCATAGCCTATGGGAGCAGAGCAGAGGGTCACGTGTGCATTGACCAGGGCAGGGCAGCACGGTCTTGAATTAGAACAAGGCCCCACCATATGACCTCCCTGGGTCCCTTTGCTCCCACCCCTCATTGGGGCTGAGAAACTCTGGTTCCCACCCCTCATTGGGGCTGAGAAACTCTGGGCAGCCAGACAGTGTGTGCAATAGCAGCCCCTAACATGCCAGGGAAGCATCATCCCTGACGCCACAGCCAGAGCTGATGCCAGTTGTGTCGCTGGTGTCCTGCTGAGCCTCTGGCCTCTCAGCCGCCTCTGGGCCTCTGCTCCTCCAGTGCTCAGCTGCTGCAGATCCAACTCGTCTTGCTTGGTGACTGCACTGGGCAGGCTATGCACTGCCTGAGGTTTAGACAGTCACCTGCAGTGTTTGATAATTATTTCCATCATTCAGAGGTGTAAACTGAGAAAGTGAGGGGTTGCTTGAGGTCACAGAGCTCTTAACTGCAGGCCTGCTGTTTTGTCAGAGCCCAACAGGGAGCAGCCAAGGTCCCACTGGCTCAGAGCAAGTGTGGGCTGTGATGGAGTGTCATCATCAGCCCAAGATCTTTATTCCCATGCTGCTTCTGATGGTCCCTCTCCAGAAGCCACCTGCCCTTGGGAAGCACCTTGCCCTTCATTTCAGTTCACTAAGTACTGAGTGTTAAACCTGGGCATTGTGCGTACTGAGTGTTAAGCTTGGGCATAGTGTTAGGTAGAAGACAACTCAAATGTATGTCTTGCCCTCCATCAAGTAGCCCACAATCTCTTAATTGCCAGGACTACAAAAGAAAATGCATGCCATTTGAGGGCAAAAAATAAAATCACCTTGAAATAGACAAAAAAGTGAATATATTGCAAAGAAGAGAAAGAAATGCATAGAATCCCAAATCCATAGAAGAGCCTTCGAGTAAAACCAAGCACTCAGAACAAAACCTTCAGAGTAACTGGTTCCCTTTTCAATGGCTCTGTGTTGCCCAGAGGATCAAGTTCAGAGTCTTTGCAAGGCTCAAAAGACCTGTCAAGGTCTGGCCCGGCTCCCTGTCCAGCCTTATCTTCAGTTGCTCTGCCCCCACCCCCAAGCCGGTGTCCCAGCCACACCACAGCGTGATTGGATCCCTGAAGGTGACTGCCCGTTCTCTCTTCTTGGCCTCAGCGCCTGACACTCCCGGAATGCCTTTCCTCCCCTTGGTTCCCTCATAAACTCTATTCTCTTCTCAGAAAGCTCAGCCATGCCCTCCTCTGTGAGGACACACTGCCATCACCTTCTAAAGATGGAAACCACCCCGTGCTGGTATCTCTTTGTGCCCTGCTCTGTGGTTGTAGTGGGTGGGAAGGTGAACCCTGAAGATGAGTCCACCTGAAAACAGTGAATATGACCTTATTCGGTCAAAGAATATTTGCAGATGAAATTAAAATTCTCAAGGCGATGTCTAGACTAGGCCAAGGATGAGGGCTGTGAGGCTCTGGGAACTGAGCCGTCTCCGCCAGGAAAGGGATACTGAAGTGAGAGATGAAAGGGAAACTGATGATTATTGGGGGGTTGGGGAGGAGCGAGAGGGAAGAGCATGCTTCACTGCGGGGGAGCAGGGTGAAGCTGCCTAGCGCTGGATGGGGCTGGGGTACAGAGGAAGTCCGTGGGGTCAGCACAGGAAAGGGAGGGACCCTGAGGAGGCTGAATGGAATCTTGCGGACCCACAGGAGTTGGGGGAGCAGAGACAAGCAGAGGCAAGCCTGAGCCACACCTGTTCTCATTCTGAGTGGCTGGGAACTTTCCTGCACCCTGTCAGACTCTGGCAAAGAAGAGGATTGGGAATGGGGGTTGGGGGCTGATGGGAGGGGGTCCTCCAGAGCCAGTGCTGCCAGCTCTGGCATCCAGGAAGCCAAGTCCTGCCTCTGGGTGTTGATTGCAGGAGGAGGGCAGGGTAAAGGCCACTTCTTGGGATTTGAAGGTCTAAAGGGGTGTCAGGGAGCTGCAGGAGGTCCAGGATGGAAGTCTGTGGAGTCTTCCACTTTGGTGAAGTCAGGATGAGTCCACAAAGACAGTGACCCTCTGATCAGCCTCACCCCATGTGGCTGGTCATTTTTGACATAAAAGATCACTGGATGTCCCTGACTGGGCTTCCTCATTGTCAGATGCCTGTGGTAGAGACAACATTCAATACATGCACTCTGAGGGCCTGGGTTTGAATTCCAGTGCTGTTGCCTCATCTATAAAATAGGAATAGTAACAATATCAGCTTCCAAGTGATGTCATGACAAAATGATAAAGGGTCAGCAAGGAGACTCTACCTGAGAGACTAAGGTGCTGGCAGAAGGCATGGGGCATGGCTGCCTACCTGGGAGTCAGCAACAGTGACATCTCTCCTGCCTCTCTGATGCTGGCAGTGCCAGGGCCCTGTCTGGAGCTCCAGGCTGTGCTGATTGAACCACCTCCTTCACTAATCAGACACCGCTGTGGAGTGGAGAAGCTGGGGCTGGGATGCACTTGGCTAATCAGTGTGCATTCTAGGCTGATGCATTTGAGTATTTAAACTAGGAGCTTCCCTCCCCTTGGTTGATTGAGGTACATCCATATACCAGCCTGGGACCGAGGTTGCCAGGGCAAAGGGCCAGGAAGCAGAAGAGACAGATTGGTTGTTTAGGATTCCAGGCAGCAAGTGAATTCCAGATGGGCAACATGTTCACACACTTCCTTTATAACTCAGATCCAAGTGGCCAGTTACTCCGTTTGGACCTACCAGTCTGTAGGTAGAGGGAATAATAATGCCCACTTACCCACCCATTTGTCTACCCACCCATCATTCCATTCATCTCTTCTAGCATGGTTCCATCCAACCATCCATCCATCCATCCATCCATCCATCCATCCATCCATCCATCCATCCATCCATCCATCCATCCGCACACACACACCCACACACACACACCCACACCCATCCATCCATCCATCCACACATCCACCCACCCACACCCCTGTCCATCTCTCATTCACTGTTAACTGATGTCCTCAGTTTCCCCGCAAGCTTACAGTCATCTTTCCTTTCCTGTTCTAGTATGATGTGCCCCCCTCCCCCCCTCCCCCCACTGCATTTCCCCAAGGCTTTCTGAGGAGTGTTTACCTATTGTGGCCGTTATCACCTCCTGCTGTGAGCTGCTAGGTAGCCTTCTACCCCTAGCTGGCTTTCCTTCTTTCCCTGGACTCCTCTCTCCCTTCCTCCCAATAGCAGTTTGCTCCTTCCTGTCATCCTTGGGCCTGTGTGGTCTGTCATCTGTGGGCAGAGGCCAGTGAGGAGGGCCAGCTCATAGGCTTCTCTCTTTTCTCTGTCTGGGCCCTTCAACAAAACAGAACCAGAGGAAAAATGCCACTTTTTTAACATTATATTTTATACACACACACACATACATACATATGTATGTATGTATAACACACACACACACACACACACATTTTTAAATTACAGATATATCCCATTAGGACATATTCTTAATTCATTAAGAAATTTGAACCTGAATTTCCTTAACCTACACTTTGAGATGAATCCTGGGGTCTTGCCTTTAAAGCTAAGACGCCAGTTAAGGTTTTTCCTCCAAGAAAAGAAGTCTTTTCCATGAAGACCTGGCCCTGGCCCTGGCTCTCTACCCTGGAGCACAGATGGCCCCTTCATGCTTTGCTCCTGGTGCCCATCCCCCGCCGACTCCTCCAGTGCAATACTCATTCATGTTTCCATTTTACACAGATATTTATTGTGACCTTCTAGGGCCAGACTCTGAACTGGGTGCTAAGGATGTAGTTGTGATTAAAACAGACACAGCCTGTCTTCACAAAGCTTAGAAGACTGTGGAAGAGGAGACTAAATAAATAATATGTATCTCAGTAGCACTTAGTGCTAGAAAGGGAGACTACATCCAAGCAGACTTCCACTTCACTATTTCTTTACTTATCTGTTTTTGCTCATTCATCCTCCAGTGATCAACAAATACTGACGCAACACTGGCGTTTGTTTGGTGCTAAGCCAGGCACTGGAGACTCAAATATAAGACCTTGACCAGTCCTTCAAAGCAGGTAAGGCCTGCGGAATAGGAGAAAGCAGAAAAATACCTAGCAATAACACAGAGGGGCTGGAATTAAAACAGAGATGCATGTATACTAGTGGAAGTCAGAGAAGGAAATAAACTCTGAGGGCAGGCTTCCCAGAGGAGGTGTCACGAGTGAGGAATTGGAGGGTAACAAGGAGCTCACCAGGACAGAAGAGGGTAAGGGCTTGGAGCACAGGGAGGAGACTAGGCATGATAGCTCAGGAATTTTCTGGAATGTGGTAGACTTAGTAGTGCCCAGGGAGCATGTGAAGGGAGGAAAAGCGGTAGGTGGGGATGGGGCTATTTCCCAGGCCTCCAGGAAGCCGTGCTAGAGAACTGCGGGAGGACAGCCCCAACCATGCTTGCCAAAGAAGCAACAAATTGGAGCTTAGACTGGAAGACACTGGGAAAACAAAGAAGAGATGGCTCTGAGGAGGGGAAAAATGAACATTTTCCAGCATTTGGAGGCCACAGCTTCCGCTAGATACCTGCTGGGGTGTGTTTGGCTTCTTTATGAGAAGCCTGTTGCTGCTGGGTAAATTCTCCCTGGTGGTTGCACTTACCTCCCAGGGTGCTAATGAGAGCAGAGCATCAGGAAACTCCAGAGCCTGCTATTTAGTATTTGTGGAGTGGAGTAAGGAGTAAGGCTGGGTGGAGGCACTGCCAGTCAAAGGCTAGGATGTGAGGGCCCGGTCTGGCACCTGGATCAGCAAGACCAGCCACAGGCCTGGAGAAGGAAGGACCCAAGGGCAGAATCGGGGCCAGGAGCTCCATTTGAGAGCAGGCAAACATCCTGGACTGGAGGCCAGGTAAGACAGAGTTCTGAATGTGACCGGTCTCTTTCTAGAACTTTTGCAAACACCCAGCCGAGTTGGTCATGCAGTAGATTGGTAAAGGGAAGGACAGACTTGCTTTTTCACCCCAATACCTAGGCTGCTAGTCCTGAAAGAATGCTTGCCTGATAACTTTTCTTTTTTCCCCAGCTAAGAAGAGTTTGAAGGAAAGCAAACAAAAGTGTTCCCTGTGCTGGGAAAGGAAAGAGGAAAGTATATATTTGGGTGGTCTGTAGGAAGCTGAATCAAAGAGAGTTGACAAGGCAGTGGTCGAGAGAAGTTGAGGGCCTAAAATTTTAAAAAATATAATCTACTATGATGATCAACCTAGCTTCTAATGGCTATCATGGCTGAGCAACATGGGGAAGGGTAGGCAAGAGATGAAGAGGCAAAAAACGACACAAGACATCTTTTGAAGTGATAGGTATGAGTATTGTCTTGATTCTGACAATGGTTTCATGATGATGGTATATACGTGTGTCAAACTCAACAAATTGTGTGTACTTTACATAAAGTTTGATGGATATATCAATGATGTTTCAATAAAGCTATAAAACAAAAACATGAAAGTTCTTACTATGGGAGAAGCAGAAGGTGGATTTAGGTAGACAACTGAGTCTCTACACAAAGCAGACAGGCAATATTAGATGCTGGTAAAGGTCCCTAAAAAAAGATCTTGGACCCTCTCTGTTGCTAACAATGATCCTTTCAGATAGGTTTGGGGATTAAGAGGAGGAGGGGGCCAATGCACTGTTCTGCAGAAAAGCCTGAGAAGCAGGACACTGTCAAAGCATTCTGGATCAGTGAGGGCCACAAGGGGGAGTGGGTGGTCATCAGGGGCCCAGAGAACTTGAGACAGCCTCTCAGTCTCCCACAGTCCCCATGACTAGAAGAGCAGAGAGGATCTAAAACCCCTCAAAATGTATCTTTATCCAGACTCTATGAAGTAGGTATCAAGAAAGCAGTAGTAGCAAATTGCACCCTTAGCCTTATAACTTTTGGGTTTGGAGTGTCTGGTGGAAGGGGCAGGAGGAGGATCACCTCTGTTTACACTTGTGACCCATTATTTAACTGAGCACCTATTCCTTGGAGTGGACAGGGAAAGGCTCATCTGGTCTAATTCTTTCCCCCTCTATGGTAGACAGGGCTTTTTGCCATACCTTTGACTCTGGGCACAACCAGGTCGATGGGATGATGACAGATGTAGGCACACACTTCTCAAGCACTCACCATTGGACTTTGTTCTCTTGCAACCTCTGCCCCTTCACCACCTATAAGAGCAGGCCCAGGTCATTCTGCTGGAGATCAGGCAAGACCAGCCAGTCTCCAGCCAACCTCAGACTGGCTGCCGATGGATAAGGCAGCTCAGCCCGTCATCAGGGCCTGACTCAGACTTTAAACCTGCCTAGTCAGGACATCAGCCCTTAAGAAATAAAAATGAGCATTGTTTCAGCACTCTACATTATCAGAGCTCGCTCACATGTCTAAATCTCTGGCCCTTGCCTTTGATCTGTGCACTCAACTGGGGATACTTATTTCAGCCAACGCTGTCCCATGTCTTTGTCAATTCTAAGTTTGGGGGACCTCTGGACAACAGAGACCAGAGGGGACTTGGTTCTATGACTCTCCTCTCATTTCTCCCCTTGGGGAAAGTGGGGGGCCAAGAGACTCAACATGAACCATGACAGAGGAAGCCAGAGTGGTGAAGGAGCAGACAAGTGGTGAGGACGTGAATTCCACTCAGGAACTTGATTACTACTCAACATTTGCAGTACCCAGATACTCTAATTAAGAGAAAAGGTCAATAGGTTAAACAAGTAACTTAATCAGAAAATTATGCAAAGTGCCACCAGTCAGACACATTACACAGTCCTTGAGATCGATATGGTATGCAAATCGATCACCCAATATCAGGACAGTTCAGCAGCTGGAGGTAGAAATCATTTAAGAAAGCTCGAGAAACTCACTTGAGTTGGGAAAAGTGGGTACCCGGCACCCTGAAGTGGGGTGGGTGGGCATTGGTGCCCCTGGGCTTGACCAGGAAAGGAGGTGCCATCTCTCTCCTAGAAGGAGGCTGGCGATATTCTAGATGTCTAGGAATATCTAAGCTCCCTGCTCTGCCTCTGGAGTCCAGTGACCTTGGGTGGTCACCAGCTCCTCTAAACCCTAATCGCAAAGTAGAACTAGGAATCCTGGCCTCTCAGAGTGGGTGGTGGATGGTTTATCAGTTCTGACCCTGGGGTGGGTAAAGAGGGGAGGGAGGGTAAAAGAGGAGAGGAGAGAAGGTGTGTGTTAAGGGTTTGAGTTCACTGGTCCAGTGAGATTTCCTTTGTCTCTGCCACTTACTTTGCTTCTTGCCAGAACTCTGCAGCCAAGACAATTGACTAAGACCAGTAAAAGCCTTTAAATCCACTTAGGACAGTGGCTGTCAGTAGGGGATATTTGGCTTGTCTGGAGACATTTTTTGGTGGTTTTAACCTGTGGGGGTGGGGTGTGTGCTACTGACATCTAGTGGGTGGAAGCCAAGGAATCTTCCTAAACATTCTATAATTCACAGGAGAGCCAGCCCCCACAATTATCCAGCCCCAGGATGAGTAGTACTGAGGCCAAGAAAGCTGATTCAGGGGGACTGAGTCGCATGCGAGAGGAAACAGAGAGGGCTACGTTGGCCTGAGGCCAAGAGCAGGTAGGCGTCCCCTGACATGAAAAGAGAACCCCGACATGGCTTATCAGGACTCCAGGAAGCCAGGGGGACCTGACTAGTTCTGGAATAGTGGTTCCCCCCAGAAGCTTCCACCCCAGGCCTGTGAGAGGACTCAGGCCTTTAAGAGGATGTTTGCTGTGCGTGATCTTGCCAGCAGGACGGCCGCTGAAGAGCCCTCCCAGGCTTGGAGACGTCCAGCTTGGTCTGGCCTGGTAAGGGGAAGCAGGCAGCCTCAGGAAGACTGCCCTGGTCTGGCATTCCCTTACTGCCTAAAGGAATGTTGTAGAAAGGGACCCTTATTTGGGCTTGTTTTTATCCCCCATTACTATTGGAGCTGCCTGGCCTTTCCCAGGCTTGCCTGCTGCTTGCGGGCGGGAAGTAGGACATTGGGGACCTTCCCAGGCCTGATGTAGGACAAGAGCACCCACCCTCTGCCAAGGTACAGGGGCAGGCTAGCTCCTGGTGCTATGCAGAAGGTCTGTGCCCCTGCTGGGGGCTCTGGGAAAAGAAAAGCATGGGTATTTGCCCCCAAAGACTCCTCTTGGCGCCCAGGCTGAACTGTGGGGTACTTTCTCTGAGGATAGCAGGACTAGGGGTCCCAGCTGGGTGGTTGAGGGGCCAGGGATTGGAGGAGATGGGTTAAGGGTTCCTAAAACAGAAGGCGTGGTACATGCTGCACAGAGAGGGGGTGGTGCAGAGAGGGTGGCCAGGACGTTGTCCTTCCAAAGACTCCTTTGGTGGCCAGTCTCCTCCTGCCAGGACTGGGCACCTTGGGCATCTGAGGTCAGAGGATGTCATTCAAGACAGGTGCTGTTGCTTGATTCCATAAATCTGAAGTTTGGAAAAAAGAGGAAAAGACGTGGTGTGGGCATCTTCCCCATGTCTCCTGTCCGATGACATCGGCCGTCATCTCGTACCTATGACCTGCCCTATATCTCTAGTCCCCTGCCGTCGGAGCCAGCATAGTGTTCTCCTCACAGGTCCAGCAGGAGAAACTAAGGCTCATACATGTTCAGGGTCTTGCCAAGGCCATATTGTGGAACAATGGCAGAAGTGAAAACAGAACCTCAATCTCCTGATTTAGGTCCAACACCAAAGTGTGACAACCTTATTGCTGCCTCTGTTCCTCCTGGCTTTGTCCTTCTTGTGAAAAGCTTCTTCCAGAAAGGACAATGGATTAGCACTGTCACAAATTAGTGTGAAACACAGCAGTTTAACACAACAATTGTTCATCATCTTTCAGTCCTTGAGGGTCAGGAACTCAAGTGCAGTTTCATTGGATGTTGCTAGGGCCTCAAGTTCTCTCACTAGGATGCTATCAGGGTGCCAGCCTGGGGCTGCAGCCTCCTCAAGGCTCATCTGGGGGAGGATCTGCTCCAAGCTCACTTGTGTGGTTGTTGACAGACCTCAGATCCTCACTGGCTGTTTGCCAGAGACCTCAGCTCCCTGCCAAGAGGGCCTCTTCACAGGAAAGCTTACAACATGGCAGCTGGCTTCCCTCAGAGAGAGGGCAGGGAGTGAGCCACTGAGAGAGTGAGCACGATGGAATTAGTCTTTGTGTAACACTGTCTTCGAGTGGCATTCCATCACTTCTACTGCATTCTATTTGTTCAGAGTCAAAGGTCCAGCTTACACAAGGGCATGAATACCAGAAGGTGGGGTTTTGGGAAGCCATTTTAGTACAGACTTCTACACAGGCAAGAAAGGAGGCCTGTCGGCCTGATGTGGGTCCTGGATCACTCTATTCCTCTAATCGTTCATTTACTTTCAAACATCTAGAAGAATCCTCTTCTCTCCTTCATGGGCCCAGCTCCCGGTCTTGAGAATTTCAGCCTAGAAGTGTAATTTTCTTCCCTGTTGTACCACTTAGATTTTAAAATCAGTGAATGGAAGTAGAAGCAATTGGTTGTGAGTCAGGAATGTCAAATTCCAGCCCCAGTCTTAGGGACCCCTGACAAGCCACTGAACTCACAAATTTTCTTGTCAAGGAGTTGTCTAGAATGGGGACTTCTGATGGAACGTTCTCCCATGTTGAAATTTTCTCCCACTCTGGTGACCCAAAACTCCCACATTCCTGTCTTTTCACCACCCTTTCTGTAATCCCACACCTGGAAGATGCCTGTGCACCAGGGAGGAGTTCTTGCATTCTTGCATTTGGAAGTGCGTAAAGGGAGGACGGGAGGGAGCGGTAACTGCTAGAGAAGGTGCTGGAAACTGGGCCTATCAACATGTGTTCACTCAAAGCTGCCTTATCCTGGCAATAGTGCTTCTACTCCCTGGGAGTCAGGAAGGGGCCCAAGTAAGGAAAAAATGGGAAGTCCCATCTGAAAGGTCAGCTTCTGGCCCTAGAGAGAGCAGGTGGTTCAAAGTGGCCTCCTTCCCGGGATCCACATCCCAGAGTTGTTCTTTGTCTTAGTCTGAGCTCCCAGTTTTTGCCCTATCTTGGCATTTTCTGCTCTATCTCCTTACCCACACCATGTCCTCAATGAGCTGTCAGCCTCCCACACCAGCCCTGGAGGCCAAGCCTGTGCGTCCTATGTCTTTGGAGGATGGCAGAAGCCTGGGAGGGTGTGTCCCGGGCTCCTGCATCCAGGCAGGAAGGTGCCATGGGCCTGGGGGCAGGGAGGAGGCCGTGAAAGCCACTGCTTGCCTCTCAAATTCATTTCTAATTCACTTTGCTTCTGAAGTGGTTTTGAGGAAGTGCGATATCTGAAAAGGCAGCTAATGTAGGCCCTGTAAATAGTACATCCACGGGCTGTAATGGAGGGAGAGAGAGAGAGCAAAAGATGGATTAAGTGCCCACTGTGGGCTTGGGAAAAAAAATCCTTTTGATCTCTCCCCACTGCACAATGCTCTATTACCTTGTTGGCTTGCATCAGCCAGAGAGAGGATGTTTCTTATTGTGATTGCTGCAAATTGGCACCTGTTTCCCGGAGAGTAGCTTTCCCCTGAATTAAGTAGAGCACCCGGCTCCATTCTAGGTGATAAGGACCTCCTATTAGTGGATAATGTCAGAGCAGGGCTGCCTCCAGTCCGCCTCACCCGCCTTGGGGACCCCTGGCTGGCCACACTCTGAGCTCAGCCTCCCAGACTGGGGGCAGCTGCCATCTTATCTTTCTTACTCCTACATTTCATTGCTCCTGACAGATCTTTTTGATGGCTTCGGTGGGGCCCTTGGGAGACACAGTGATGACCTTTGAAGTCGTTCTCCTTTCCCAAGGAAGGTCTTCCCTTTTATTAAATTAATGAATGTATTCAACAAATATTTTGTGAGCACCTACAATGTTGTAGTCAGTGCTGGGCACCCACCAGTGATGAGACAAAGCCCTTCCCTTCGATCTTATAAAGGAAAACATAGCGATCCACCCCAGGCCCAGGCAAGCCCAGGCAAGCTCTGCGTCACTGACTTCTTCTCTGTTGACATCTGCTTCAGATAGATCCCCAGGTCTCCCTCATCATAATTGTAGGTGCTAAGTGGATCTGCTTCGTGTCTCTCCCACCTGGCCAGGCACCAGTCTCTCTCTCATTTGGTCTCAGTAGCTGCCTGTATGAATTTCCCATTTGCCGCTATAATAAACTACCAAAAACTTGGTGAATTAAAGTGTATCTTAGAGTTCAGAAGTTGGACACAGATCTTATGGGGAACCTCAGCTTCTAGGGGGTGACTCCAGGATTAATCAGTATTCCAGCTTCTGGAGCTTGCCTGAGTTCTTCCCAAACATGGATTTGACCTGCAAGTCTAACGAGGACAGATCTAGTCCTTCTCAGGCAGCATCGCTCTGATGGGTTTTGTTCCTCTTCCACTTTGAAGGCTGCTTGTGATTCCCTTGGGCCCCTGGAGATCATCCAGGATAATCTTCTTTAAGGTTATCTGCTCAGGAAACCTAATTCTGTCTGCAACTTCACGTTCCTTTTACTCTGTAGTTTGCCATATTCACAGGTCTGGGGAGGAGGCTGTGGACTTGTGGGAGGGAGCTGGTACTGATCTCTCCTATGTCTAACTGCTCTCCCTGCCTTCACTGTCCTGTAAATCGTTCTCCAAGCAGAAGGCAAGGAGGTCTTTCAAAAATACAAGTAAGATGTCATTTTCCTGTCTCAGACCCTCTCATGTTTAGAGCAAGTTCCGAGTTCATCCCTTGACCTAAGGGACCCGGCAGGATCCAGCCCATCCTGCCCCTCCCCCCCAATCTCCTCACCTGCCTTCTTCCGCACACTGCCTCTCCTGGATTCCTACAGCCCTCCACCCCAGCCAGCCTCCTGCCAGACGCCATATGTGAGCACAGGGTCGCATGTTTTAGATTACAGCTTAAATGCCTTTTTCTGAGGAAGGCTCCCTGAGCCCCTGGCTGAAGTCAGTGCGTGGGTTATGGTTATTCTCACACAGTGCCCATCACAGCCCTAATCACTGTCTTTATATCGTGACTTCAAAAGGCCAGTCCTGCTGCACTCAGGGCCTGGTGAGTGCAGGAACCAACTTCTTGCCCAACTCAGCCTACTAGATCCAACCTGGCACACAATGGAATTCCAGCGAATAAGTTTTGCATGGACAAATAATGATAGTCACATCTATTATTGAGTGAAAGAAAGAGTAAGATGCAGAAGAGTATGTGTAACTCGTCAGAAAAAAATCCTGTATGCTGGCATAGGCATATTGATGTTGGTACAACTAAAAAAGTTCATGAATGATCAGATTTATCTGAGGGGTGGCATTTGGGAGGAAGGTAGATGGTGGCAGAGGGTAGGTGACTTCTTTTTCTTACTGCATGCACTCCAGTTATTCTTTTATTTTGTTGGTATGAGCTTGTAGAAAAAATTAAAATGGAATAAAATAATTGTCTTCTTGTGGTATGAGATCAAATGCCATAGAAACTGTACACTGTATTAAAAAAAAATCATGTTCCCTAAATATCTCCCAGAGATGTCCCTCAGCTTGCTCATGTGGCCTGTGTGACTGACCTTGATTGATAGCCCCAGGGGGTTCATGGAGGGTGGCTCTTTCATCGGAGCTGAGCACCATGTTTCTCCTATTCCACAGTCCTCAAACTTATCACCTGGAGAACATAGACAGAGCCCCTGGACCAGGAGTGCAGGTGTGGTGTGTGCAGTGTGTTATGCATGATGTGTGTGTGTGTATGATATGTGTGTGTGTTTAGAAGCCTTGTGGTGAGTGGCTCAGCTGAAGTTAGCCTTTTTTTCATCTGTCCTGTCCTCTTCTTCACACCCCATATACCAGAACCCAAAGTCACCATCCTGTCATTTCTCCATGCTAGGCTTTGTGCTGCTGGGTTGTTTTACTAGGGAAACTATCTTGTCATATTTACTTGTTCAATGTCTGCACATCTTTCAAGCTCTGGTTCCTCTGAGGAAGTTCCACTGTCTCTCAACTCTTTCCTGTCCCCAGCAGAGCTGGGTCTTCCCTTCTCCTTCAGCTGGTGATGTGAAAAATTTCTAGGCGAAACTCTGAAAGCATGACCTGGGGAACACAACCTGCTTCCAGATCACACTCTAGCATAAACGTGGGTTTATGGCCGACACTGCCCCATCCATGATGAGGTACTGACCTCCACTCATAAAGGGATGGAATCCTTCAAGTGGGATGAACTACTTAACTCTCCCTACTCAGAGACCAGCTCTCCGTAGGACTTAGTAAACGACAGTCCTAAGGTCTGTGGCCCTGTGATGTATCAGGGCATCTGGACTTAGGGGGACCAGGGAAGCCCCTATGAGAAAGCAATGCTTATGCTGAGATTTAAAGGAGAGGGAGATGGCCCCACTGGTGGGTGGCACATGGGCACCAACCACGCACACTGAACATCCAATAAAGAGGAGTCATGGGGGAGAGAATGTGGCCTGTGGCCCAGAGGACCAGAGTCCTGGGCATCTGGCCAGTTCTCTGCTGGAGGGATGTGGGACTCAGTCTTCGCAGTACTTTAGTCCAAGCAGTTTGGGGTTTGGCGTGAGCACACAATAGTGCCTGAAGAGGTGGCTACGATTTTCCCCTTGAGTTCTCAGATGTCTTGAAATTGGTCTGAATAATTTTTTCCTCTGAAATTGTTCAAAATGTTCTGTTTCTGGCCTGAGGGCTTGGGTTTCCTGTTGCCTCATGGGAAGGGTCCCAGAGCAAACTTGGAGGTCTTGGGGGGCTTAGTGAACAGGGCACCCCCATTCACTCACTCTGCTCCCCTGCCAAGCCTGCACCCCAGGGCCTGGAGGGAGGCGGCTGGAGGGTACTAATGTGCAGAGCTCTGGGGCCCTCTTCCCAGGCTGTGGCCAGTGCCTGTGGGCAGGCTGGGCTGCAAGCCCAGAGAGGGCCAGCAGGAGCTGCCGGGAGCCCGGCCAGCTGAAGCCTGATACCTGGCTCCTGGCTCAGTGGGTAGCTGCCCAAGAGGGTGGGCTGAAGGCGTGGGACTTCTCCCTCGGCCCGGCCTGGGGGTGGTTCTGTACTTCTGTTTGTGTTGGCTCCAGCGGAATCAGTATCTGGAGCTGCTGATAGAATCTCAGGGCTCAGCTTGCCTCCAGGGAGACAGAACTTACGCCTCACCGGCATGGGTGGGCATACACGGCGCACACACACACGCACACACACACACACCAGTTACCCATTAACTTCCTTCCCAAACGTGCTTTGAAACAAAAGCTCACAGGCAGATCTTCCAGTGATAGAGAAGGCATTCAGGGACGGGAAGGGGTGTGTGGGAGTGATGTCAGGGTCAGGGAGGCAGGGATGCTCTTGACTGTGACCTCTGAGGAGGAAACCCGAGGTGTAGGTGCTGGAAAGCAAGATGATCTGTGAGAGGGGGCTCTCTGATCCTAAAACAAAAAGTCCTTTCCCACTCCCCTGAGCTCTGCAAGTCTTAGCTCAGGACTTCCCCTAGTCCCCATGGTAGCAGGGGCCCAACAGCGGGGGCACCATTGCTCTGAACTTCTTGGCAATCATGGCGCCTGACGTTCAGTCGATTTTCTCATGGAACAAGCTATGAATATGCCCCCTGGGGTTGTGCAACAAGCTGGCATTGAGAGCACCTCAGGCCCAGGAAATGTTGCTGTGGAGAAAGGACACTCCTTGCCCTGGGCCGCCTAAGCCTGGGACTTGCTGTGCCATCCTGCAGAGGTAGCTCGGGAATCCACTTACTGGTGCTTGTGGAGTGGACAGGGAAGGTGAGAGAGGAATCTTCTCCGTCAGCTCAGTTCTCCGGGGTGGGGGGTGGGGTGGGGGTGAGGGGGTGGGGAGGCGGCGATATGTCCATGGGTGACTTGCCAGTCACTGTTTCTTCTGGAGAGCTTCCTGCCTTCTGGTTCCTCCTTAGATCAAACACAAGTCTCTGATTCTGGCTTGGTTTCCAACTTGTGAACAGAGAATCCAGCTCTGGCAGGCTTGGGTGGAAAGGGAACTTATTAAAAGTATGCTAGGAAATGCACAGAATTGCTGGGAGGGTCCCAACTCCTGGCTTGGAGGCTCCATCGCCTAGAACAACACCCAGAATCACTTTGCAGGACTGACTGGTTGAGGGAGGGCGCAGGGCAGGCCCAACAGGGCACTGACGCTGCAGGGGACTGCACATGACTGCCAGGATCCCTACCGGATGTCCCAGAAGCTTAGCCTGGCGCTTCTCGAATCCGGGTGTGGTGGTTGCTGCACCCTTGCTGGAATGGGCTCCGGGCAGCATGTCGACTTTGTTGCATCACTTCCTTTTGATTCAAAGTTTGTTGTGGGTGAGTCAGGTCAATAGAGTGGGGTCATGGGTTTTAGCTTTGGCTACAGGAGACTGGAAAAGCCAAGGTCTGGCTCCCATAGAAAAAGGTGGCCTCTGCTCTCCTGCCCCCCTCCACCCCCCCCACCACGGTGGAATCGGAGTGAGGGAATTCCACAAACACACAGAGGGTGTGCAAACATGGCAAGTGGCCAATGCAGGGGCTTGCACACACACCCCCCCAAATCTCAAAGAGCATCATGGAGGTTTTTCTCTTTCTTATTTGTCTTGTTGAGGCAGAGGTAGGCCTTGCATACATGGGTGCCTCATCATCCCTTTATGAGGGACAGCTTATGTCCATATAGATTCCCTCCCAAAGTCTGCCGTCAGGTGTCCTCACCTTGTTTATACTGGGAGCCATGTCTGTCCCCAGGGAAAGATCTTCAACCCTGGCCTTCCCTTTTTCTGTTTGAGAACATCCCAGATTAAGTAGCTGCGAGCAAGGCCCCCTCTGCTCCATCCATCCTATCCTGCAGCTCCAGGATGCCCTGGACTCTGGCCTAGGAGCAAGGGCAGAGGTGACCTCCCCGGAAGGCAAGTTCCACAGGCGCACAGGTCCAGGCAGGCATGCAGCTCTTCCCAAGGAAGCATAGTCTGGTCGCATGGGGAGAATGGCTATTAGTCTCGTTAGCTGGACTCTGACCCCATCTTTTTCAGGGTGCTGGTGCCTAGGATGGCCCTTTCCCTTGACCGAGAGAGTGCTGGGGCTGGGAGCGAGTCACTCTGTGTTGGGGGCACATCTGGGCTGGAGGCTGGAACTGAACACATGGGAACACCGCCCTTCCCCCCACTCCTGATGTGTTCTTCCCCTCAGTTTATAGTACCCCACTACGCCACACAAGGGACTTTTTAAATGGTATACATTTATTTTTAATGTGTTCTTAATTGTTTTTTTTGTGATAAAAATAAAGCGTGTGTATAACAATTCAAGCAGTAGATACATCTATAAATTAGAAAGTGAAGTCTTTATATATGGAAACCCACTTAGATAGCCATCATGAAAAGTTTCGTTTAAAATCTACAGCTATATATGGCATTATATGTATGTATTAGAACAGAGAGAATGCATGGTGTGGAATGATAACCCAGTACAGTGTGAATTTTAAAAAATCAGTTCACATCAAGCCCTGCCTTGTTCCACACCTGATTTGGGGGGGAGGAGGGGTTGAAGGTTGGTCTGCCAAATGCCCAGTATCTTATCTTTTAGCACAATAATTATTTGTGAGCTCCAGTAGATGGAATGGCCAGGGATCACAGTCATGGTCACTCCTCGTGGAAGGAGATGGTGAGAGAAGGCAGAGGCCTGGCTCTAGTCTCTCCCCTCTCACCTTTTCCCCTCACGACACTGACCTGGGGATGAACAACTGATCCTCTGTGGGGCCCCCAAGGATGGCCGGGCCTCTTTACCTCCCAGCATGATGCTCCTTTGGGGCATTTACAGTTCCAGAGGCCAACCTGGGCCAGGCCAGACGTGGGGAGGTCAACGAGTGCTTGTTCCTTAGTGCCTTGCTGGTTTCTTCCCCAGGAGACACCACAGACTATTGCTGAGGGAATGAGGGACTAGATGGTGACATGCACTCCTGTGGGATGAGCTTTGTTGACTTTAACGGTATTTCTGAGTCTCGGAGAGCTTCCTCACTGTGTCCTGTTTTTGGACCTGTTCTTGGAAACTCAGAATCCTGGCCTCGTAGAGTTCTGGTCTTGTAAGGACAGTGGCCCCTCTGAGTCACTGCCCTGCCCCGTCCTGTGCAGCTCTGTGAGGGAGGGACTTTCTGACTCAGTTTACCACTGGGGATAGAGCAACCTCTTTCACAGAAAGTGTCTGCTGCCCATGGAGTTGTGCAAGCAAGCCAGCGACCTGGGGGTGGCACAGTCACCCTGCCCAGGCCAGGCCCCTCACGCTGCCCAGGCCAGGGTGGATGGGATCAGGGGAAGGGCATACCTCACTGCCTTGGAGTCTGAGATGGATCTTCATGGTTCTGCAGTCCCCTCCCTCACCTCTAATTTCCCTTTCCTGGTCTTACTCAACAGGGCTCCCTCCCCTCCCTCCATCTCTCCCTTCTCCCTTAAGTTCCCAGAAGTAGGACCCTGGCCGCCAGCTGCAGCCTGTCCAGGTTTCCTATCGGATTATGAAGCTTAACATTTTTGTGAAGGAAGAAGAAAGCTTTTCCCTCTGGGAAGCGATAAGAACATTCCATCCTCCTCTGGCTCCAGGGAGCCTGGGAAACAATCACCAAAGGGAGAGGGACTCCCCAGGGACTGGCTCTGCCTCAGGCACCGCTGGGCAGGGCTGCCCTCTGCTGGATCTCTGGTCCCTTCGTCTCCTGCCCCTGGGCTGGGGGCCTGGTCTTTCCTGTGGTCAGCCAAGGAAACCCTGGGCCTGGGGCAGAAGGTAGATCTCAGGTCCCAGGGATTGGTAAGGAGTCTGGGGTGCAGAATCCTTCCCAGCCTGGTGCCGTCTCTGGGAACTCAGGGAAACAGCTCTCCTGGAGGCAGGTTGTACAATCAAGTGGGTACTTCCCTGAAAACGCTTTGGAGAGACAGAGATGCTGGGGATGCATTAGGAATGGGGTTACCCCACAGGGGCTGGGGGTGGATGCCCTCAGCCCGTACTGTGAGCTAAGAAACTATCACTTGATGAACAGGAGGTCTGAGTGGGGCCCCTGTGACCGGCAGCAGTAAGAACCTTGGTCCATCAGTGACCCTGTGCCCACCTCAGGACCCCCTTCATACTGCCATCTCTCTTTCCCCATGTCTCCTGAAACCTGCTACAGCCCCTAAAACCTGCTGGGTGCCTGATGTGCCTTGTCTTCACTTTTTTTTTCAAGGAGACCACAACCCTGTCTCAGGGTCTTTGCTCTTCTCTTCCTTCCATTTATTTCCCATCAGAATCATAGCTCCACTTACTTGCAGTCACTTCAAGTGGGGCCTCTCACACCTCCCTACTGCAAGGGTAAACCCTGACTCCACATTTCCCATCTCCCTACTCTTAGCGCTTACTACTAGGTGATTAGTATGCCCTTGATTGATTGCATTCTTGTCAGTCTGTTCTAGGAAACTCTAAGCTCCCTGAAGGCAGGAAATAGAGCAGGTCTGGGGGCAGAGCATACTGCATGCTCAGGGGCCTGGCAGGAGTGACACTGTGAAGAAACACAGAGGTGTGGCCTGGGGGTTAGGTTTTAGAGTGAACCTTGAAGGAACGAGCTATAGTGGGGTGATGATTAGGCCCAAGGAAGTGGTAGTTAGTAGAAGTCTTTGGTCACCAGAAAACTGTGGCCCAGGTGGCAAGAGTCACCCTTTGCTCTTGTCCTTTGGTCTCATGCAGCTGAAGGTAGAGGGTATCTGGTTGATGCAGTCCTTGGAGGTCAGACCCTAAGACCGGAAGCCTGGGTCTGGAAGAAAACCTGAGAAAATCATGCACCATAAATATTTGTCAAATAAATGAATGACTGTTTTTAAGACACCTATACTTTGGTGGGGAAGAAATGCATTCATTTTGTTTTTTATCCATTCATTCATTCATTTGTCTGTTCATTCATTTATTCGTTCATATAAGGTGCAGTTATTGAGCTTTGGATGGTGGCCAGGATCCCACTCCTGGGGAGGAGCTTGCTGGAATGATGACTCCAAGAGCAGATTTCATGACCTAGAATCTCTGGTGCTCACATACCTGGCCTATCAGTACTGTGGGAGTGGCTATGGAGCACACCTGGGTGAGGGTGCATTGTGCCTGATGCAGGGTGGGGCAGGCGAGAAACCCTTTGGGTTCCTTGGAGGACCTGTTAAGTCAGGCCAGATTGGGTGGAGATGCTGGGTGTGGGGAGGCATCATTTGTCATTTGTTTTTCTAAACAAACCCTGGGGATTTGAAGCTTAATGCTGAGGAAGGCACAGAAAAGGCAGCCTGCGGGCCCTGGAATCCTGATACAAGGGTGCACTCACCGTGGGAGGGTTCTAGTACTTGACCTCAGTTAATCTGTGTCATGGCCCTACAAAATCCAAATTATTATGCCCACTTGATTGTTGAGGGAGCTGGGGCACACGGAGAGGTTAAGTAACTTGTCCAAGAGCCTACAACAATTAAGTGGGAGCTGACATTTGAACCTAGGCAATTTGTGTCCAGAGCCTAAGCTGCTAACATTTGGCAAAGATCATGGATGGAAGGCGTATAATGAGGGATGAGACTGGGAGGGAGGGACAAATGTCATCATCTGGAGGAGATCAAGACTCTTGGTAATTCCCTTGCTCAGCTGAGGAAGGGGCCTCTGCAGGAGTAGTCCAGGAGGGAGGGGACTTAGCGACCTCTGTGAGCTTCAGGTTGGATGTCGCTTCTGGCCAGATGAGGCAGGGCTGTGTGGACTCCCAGGGTCTGGAAGCAGGCCCTTACCTTCACCCCCCTCTGCCACCATCTTGCTTAGATGTGTGTTCCCGCAGTAGCAACTCCCTGGATTCCCAGGTTCCTATTTGTCCCTTGCTCCATTCGTTCTCCAAGAGCTATCTTTCCAGAACATTCCAGAAGTTATATTGTGACTACTTCTCTTGACCTTCCAATGGCTCCTTTGATCCCAGGATAAAAAGCCTGACCTTCCTTCTCACCTGGTGGGCCCTGCCTAATCTTCCCTGTCCATGTGCTGGATCTTCATTGCTGGAGTTGAAAGACTGAATAAAGTCTATTTCCTATCTGGAAAGAGAAAAATCTATAAAGAAACCAGTGAGACTTAGTGCCTGCTCATGGAGACTTTGGGGAATAGCAATGCTGATGTTCATTTAATGCTTACTATACCAGATATCATCCTAATTATGTCCTATACATTAACTCTTTTAATCCTCACAACCACCTAGGAGATGGATACTTTTGCCATCACTCCATTTCACAAAAGAAACTGAGGCACTGAAAAGTTATCTATTTGCTTAAGGTCACACAGCTGGTGGGCCAGCTTCTGCCCAGACAGCCTGGCTTTTCAAGAGCCAGATTCCTTACAGTTGGTCCCTGGGTCATCCCTTCTCTTGAAAGACGGGCTTTCTGGGCGTGGACTTGCAGCTGAATGGCAGGTGTGGGGTGCCATCCTTGGGACAGTTGTTGCCTACCCTTTGGGGTACAGTACAGTTACACATACTTTCTCCTCAGCAGTGGCGACACTGACAGCTGAATTATCTGGGGTGGGAAGAAATGCTGGGAAGCCCACGCAGCAAGCTAGAGAAGAGAGTTGTTTTGGTTTAAAAGATTGACATTTTAATAAACTGCTCTTAATTAACAGCACTTTGAAATTCTGAGTGGCGTGCTCTCCATCTCAAAACACGCGGGCGGGTGGCTTCTTAGAGAACGCGATGCTTGTGGGTGATCTCCCTTTTTGAAACAAACCCAGACCCTCCAGTCACAATTTATTTTTCATTCCAAAAATGATCTTTACTGCAAATGCTGCTTTGGTTCGAGCGAATTAGAAATCCTTATTACACAGGCAGACACTTCAAACAGTGCCCAGCTCGCTGCGCCGGCTGCGGCATCAAAGCCTGGGCTGGAATCTGATTACCACCCAGGCTGGGGGCCACTCGGGAGCAGGCGCATCTGAAGCAGGGCGCTGGCACTGGGACCAGCGGGCTTGGGGAGCCCAGAAGCTGGGCTGGATGTCTCCCTGCTTCAGGGACTTGGTGGTGAGAGATGCTGTGGGCGGGAGAGCAGGAGGTTGACACAGTTGACCTGGACTGAACACCTACTATGTCCCAGACACATGCTAAGAATTTTTTCATGCATTATTTAAATATTCCAACAGTCACCACCTGCTCAAGTTCCCATAGTTGTGATGAGGGTTCATGAAAGCTCTACAAACAAAATCCCTCTTTTACTGCCTTCCTTGGGATCAGTTGAGAAATAAGACAAAGGGGTAAGGCAAACAGGAACCCCGGTCTGTTCTTACTGATATGGCTGCTAATGCTGGAGAAGGCGGCTGGCATCCACAGGCAAACTGCCTTTCGAATTCTGAAACCTACAGTCATCTGGCTCCTTCCCTAGGCACGTGTGCACTGAACCCAGCCAGGCTCCCTCAGGAGGGAGACAGCTCTCTAAAGTGCCAGGGGAGAAGGCAAACTTCATCCTCCGTGTGAGACTGGTGCCCCAGACTGACTGAGAGGGGAGCTGAAAGGGTCATGGCTGTGTTAGGCCTACCACAACCGCCCACCAGAGCTCCTATCACTTTTTGAGGTCAAATGAGTGAAGACAGAGACAGGCCAGTCTCGGAAGGTCTATGAGCTCCTCCAAACATGAGGATCACACTCGCCCCACCCCACTTTCTCCCTGACTATTATTTCCTTTTTCCTAGAGATGGGAAAGAGGGCCTGAGTTTCATGGCTTACCCCGTTAGTACAAGGTGAAATTGATATTTGCAGTGCACTGTCTGATTCCATCTTCTCTTCTCAGCCTTGAATGGCTCAAGTTTAGTTCTTACTCATTTAGTGTCTGTAGCAGCTGGGAGGGCCCAGCTGAGGACAGGCATCAGGCAATGTCTTTGAAGTAAACAAAGCAGGTTCATCCTTCCACATAACAGCGGTGTTTTTTTGTTTTTGTTGTTGTTGTTCAACTGTAGGCAGTTGCTATTCTTTCTGTTGATGGCATTAAGCTGTTAGAGTGGGTAGATGGTAGATACATCCATGTCCTAATGTCTAGAATCTGGGGAGGTGATGTTATGTGAATAAAAGGTCTTTGGAGATGTCAATAAGGATCTGAAGATGGGATCACCCTGGATTTCCTAGCTGGACCTGAAGTTCAACTGTTATACAAGAGGCAAAGAAAACAAGCCAGGAGAAATTGAAGCTGCTCTAGCTCTTGAAATCTCTTGGTGTTCAGAAAGAAAGATGGGTGGACAGAGAGTTGCCAACTGTTGGGAATGTAGGTGCTTCACGAGCCACTGGCTCTGAGGCAGGCTCTTGCCAGCCTTCTTCCCAAGGAGCCTCTCAGCTGCTGCCAATTCTCAGAGAGCCCGTGCAGCTGTGGGCCTCCTTCCTGGGTATCTCGGTTGGAAGTGATTCCCCATATGGAACCCACATCTGAGATGGCTCCTTTCACATTTCACACACAGAGACAGTAAGCTTGGCGCTCTCATGGGCACATCTGCAGTAAGTGCTGAGGCAGGTATATGAGGCTGGAGAACGTCAGCTCACTGCCCTGGTGGCGAGCAGAGGGAATGTAATGCACAAGTGAGGACTTGTGACCCCACTGTGCTATGCGCCTTGTGGGTGCTGATTCTGACAAGCATTGTCATAACCTGCTAAGGGCTTAGCTCTGGTCCCTGAAAGACCAGGGGGTTTCATGAACTGGTGTGACTCTCTAGACCTCCATACATATCTTTATTTTGGGTGAGATTTTTTTTTTGTCCCTCCTCCCTCCCCCCCTACACCCCCATAAAATGTCTCTGGCAAATAGTTGTTCATTATCCTTTGGGTGGGATTTTTAAATAATATTTATTTATTTGTGCATACAGAACTGGGTACAGGCCAGAGGTGCAGCAGCAGTGAGAGTATTCACCAGAGACAGAGTGGGGAGCAGAACAGGCTGACTGACAACATACACTGCTGAGGAGAGCAGTGGGCGGGTCAGCAGAGGTCTGCCACGCCATGTGGATCACCTCTAGTGCAGAGCTCAAACTCATGCTGAAATGGCTTTAGCTTCTTAGTGTTATGCTTTAACCCACTGGCCACCAGGGAGGGCCTGGGATTTTTTTTAAAAAATAATACATCCTGAGGTTTTGGTTCTGGGACTATCTGTAAGCACAGATTCTGTGTGAGTCTTCTATCTGAAACCTACTGTTTGATTTTGGTAACCCTAGCAGCACTACTATCAATCCATTTTTAAAATACAACGGGTGACAAGGATTGCACTTGAGACTGAATTCTGCTCGGTCAGTCACCATTTCTTCCAGCTGGCTGCTTGAGGTAGCTGCATACAAGGAAAGGTATGAGTTGGACCAAGCTATGTGCTGGACGAGGCATGCCGATCACAATGGGTCCTTTCCTCCTCCCCCCCTCCCCTTTCAGTTAAGCTCAAATCTTAACCTTCAGCCAGGTGACCCCTCTGAAGTGAGGGTTTTACTGTGACACAGTACAGCACAACAGGGGACCCCACAAACGTATCCCCCTGTGATGAGATTGTAGAAAATGTAAATGAATACCCTGCTTCCTTCCTCAAGAAACTGGTGCTGGGAAAGAAGTCTGTTGAACTGTAACAGGTACAGATTTCATGGACTCTGTCTCCACTCCAGATACTGGAACTACTAATCCCATGTTAGGAGAACTACTAATCTGGAACTACTAATCTCCTTGTTAGGAGAATCATGCTGGGACATGAGGGTGGAGCTTAGCAGCCATGTTGGGATAAAACCAGACATGTAGGCTCTGGGGGTCTCTTGTCCTGGTGGTTCACGGCTGGTCATTGGCTCTTGATCGGTTTTCAGCGTGCGGGTGGAGTCCAAGTCAGCAGAATTGGTAGGACATTCTAGCTTAAATAGTATTTCTCTCCCTCTTTCCCTGGGTGATTCCTTTACCTTTCTCCTTGTAAATAAACCCATTATTGAACCTTTTTGAGTGTGTCCATAATACCACCAAATCGTAAGCGCGCAGGTGAGGACCCACAGACAGGCAACCCAATTCACATTGGGGTGCCCTGTAACAGAACCAAACAGTGTAGTTGTTTTTGTCATTGATTCACAATGTGACCCACAGCTCCTGATCTTATTGGAGACCAGCACAAGCCAGTTCACAGGCTAGCAGTGGTCCATGCACTGCATGTTAACAGCACTGCTGTAGCCCTTGTAAGAAATGCAGAGAGAAAAGTGTCAGGACCTCCTTGAAAGAGGGCCCATGACATCCCTGCCAAGAAATCACAGGATGGCAGAGAGAGAGGAGCTGGTGGGTGTCAGTTCCCTCCATGTACTGCCTCTGCTAGTTTGGAAATGGCCTGGCCAGCAATTAGGGCCTTCCCTCTTGGGCAACAAGGAGTGAGGGAAAGTTTAATCTCAGAGATGAAGACTGAGATGACTCCCTCCTTTCCTGTTGAGTTTTTTTTTTTTTTTTTTTAAGCAGGCTGTAAAATCTTAACCACAACAAGGGAATGAATTCTGGCAATTATACCATAACTTTTATATGTTCTTGAGAATTTGACAGTTCTTGATACATATAATAGAGGAGGGCCCATAGGCATCTTTCAGCCTTCCTGGAAAATGAGAGGTTTGTGTCAGAGTGCTGGGGTGCAGGTTTTAGAACTGGCAAGATCCCAGGACAGACTGACATGAGCACATCTAGGCCAGCTTTGTCTGTCACCGTCAGATCTTACTATGACTGGAGATCAGAGACTCCTTGGCGAGTTCCCCCTACCTCCAGCCAGAGTGGCTTTCACTTAAGGTTTGGGATGTCTGGACTTGTATCCCGAGACACAAGGGATGCTCCTGGGTCTTTGGGCTCATTAGCAGGAAAGGGTTTGGCAGCGAAGACCACTCATGGGACATGAGGAAGGAGAAGATGGAGTGTCCTGAGGTTGCCTTGAGCTCTCACCTGTGTGTACTTGAGCTGGTTTTGAAAGAATGCCAGGAGAGACCAAGTTGCCAACCAGCTGAGGACTGAGGATGAGTTCTTGGTGAAGAACAGAGGTGGCTGGCGGAGTCAGGGCTTGGCCTGGGAGAGTTTGGCTATCCAAGGGCACATGTTCCTCAGATGCCTCTTTTGTGGGGCTCTGCGGGCTCTGTAGAGGATGCACAGCGGAATCGAGCACACCCCCCCTAAAGCAGTACTAGTGATCGCCACTGCTAGGTGTTCACCAAGGACAGCGCTTGTGCCCTGAGCTTGACCGAACTGATCTCAGTTTGCCTCACACATACCTCTGATAATTTCAAACACTGCAACCTTAGCAGGCCTGAAGTCACCCAGCTAGTGATGGTGGAACTGGGACTTGACTCTAGACAAGTGGTTTTGACCATTGTTGCCCATTTGCACCATCTAGAGAGATTTTTCAGATGTACCTATGTCAAGAGTCTTCCCCAAGCCAGCTAAATCAGAATCTCTGAGTGTGAGGAGTAGCATCCGTGTTTAATAATCGCACCCAAAGTCTGTATGTGCTTAGCTAGGGTTGAGAACTCTACTGCAGAGCCTGTGGGCTTGACCACTGCACTCCACTGCCCCAGCCCTTCTCATGGCCATCACAGCCACTATTCATTGTGATGACTTCTGAGCATTTGCTTTTCTCCACTGGCCGTTTTGGTCCTGAAGTGTGGCTCTCTGACAGAGAGAGGACCATTACAGTCTCAGAAAGATCCATTCCTGTGGGAAAGAACCAAGGGCAGCTTCATGGAGAAGGCAGGAGTATTGGGGAAGGGTAAGCACTTAGAAAGGCCGCTGGGAATGCAGGAGGGACCTCAAGTCTTTGTTCCTTCATATGATTTTCATCTCCTGGGCAATAGGGGGTTGTAGAGGGCTTTTGAGTTCCTAATGACCACAGCAGAAAGCTATCCTCTCACTCACGCCCCTACAGTTCCTGCTATATTTTCTCACCTCACAGGAAGGCTGGAAAGTGGAATTGGCTGAAGAATTCATTGAAGATCAGGGTAAAATACATTTCAAAGAAACCCGTTTCTTCCCCCCTTCCCAGTCCTCACTGGAAATGCCATTGTCTCCCAGGGCTGCACACTGTACTGTCCCCTCCTCTGGACCTTTGTCCCCACAGTTTCTTGTGCCTGGAAAGGCCATTTCTCTTCATGTGTCTTGTGAATGTGTTTGCATTTGTACTTCAAACACTGCTCCTGCCGCTGGCTGTGATGAGCCCTCCCAAAGGACTTAACTCCATCCTCCCTGCTCCTTGTACCGGACACAGAGCTCTGGCTCGGGCTGGCAGGTGGCCCTGCAATTGTCTCTGCCCTCACGTCCACCTCCCTGCTCCCCTGCAAAGTCCTTCACCCGAGTGCCAGGCACGTGATGGGTACTCCCTTGGTCGTCAGATGGAATTTCTCTCCACCGTTAGACATCTCGGAAAAGCAGAATTTTAGGAAACACCCCTCATCCCCTATTTAGTTCTTTTTACCCACATTTTCCAAACTCACTTATAGTCTCCATTATCTTCACTGTCTTGAACACTGTCTTCATTGTCTCAGAAATTCCCTTCTAAAAGACAAAAGGACACCTGTGATTCTGGTACCTATCCCCTCTTGGCAGCCTTTCCAAACTGAGTGCAGCTCAACCTGTCAGATTAGCTGTGTCAATTGGGAGAAAAAGACAAAGATCTGGGAAGTTTGGATACAGATGAGAGAGTAGGGAGGGAGTGGACCAGGCCCAGGGGCACAGTGTTTTTGTAAGGGTTGGGGTGCTCATGAGTGTGTTACACTGCCTGGGGTTAAGATCAAGGGCAGGTTTTGGGGGTGCCAAATGAGCTGCGTGTATGTGTCAAGAAGGGAAAAGGGCTTTAGGGGAGGACAGAACCCCTGTGATGGCGGAGGAGGCGGGAATGGGGCTGTCTTTGGGATGGGCCAGGGCTTAGCTGGCCTTGAGCATGGAACGTGTGTGCAGGATCACGTGTGCAAGTGTGAGCTACCAATTCTCCCCCAGGACTGTGGGCAGACCCAGGCTCCTAGGGCCAGCCAAAGAGGGGATTACTTTCTGGTTTAGTAGATTAAATGCTGAGGTTTCTGTGAATTAAACCCCAAAGCAGCTTTGGAATGCTTTCACTATCTCCACTGAGAAAATGAGATCTTTTTCATCTGGTTACACAGGGATAATGATCCCCAGATCCCTGGGTTGCAGTGAGGATTAAATGAGATCCCATTCGTCAGAGATCCCGTATGGCCTGCGCCTGGGACAGAGCTGGCTTCAGTAAATGGCGGTTCTCAAGTGAACGGTGACTGGGGGCTGCTCAGTGGCAGCCCTGAAATGAGAGTGCTGTTCCTTACTGACAGCAGCCAGGGCTCTACTTTTCTGTCATTTGGCCTTTAAACTTTCAGTCCAGGCATAGCTCAGTTTCGAGGTGAAATGTAGGTGCCAGAACTGAAGCAAGTTCTTTCATCTTTTTGAAACTCAGTTGTCTTGTAACAATAGAAATTATAGAATTGCTGAAGGACTGAATGACCTCATCTGCCCGACTCAGCTATCAGCCTCCACCCTTGACCTCTCCCAGGTGTTCTCCAAGGAGTGGCCAGATTATCCTTTCAAGCTAAAATAGTGCCCCCTCACCCTCAACCCGAATATGTCACTCATAGTACCTACCCTATGAACCTGAGGGCCTCACATGTGCTGGCAGACCCAATGTAGCCTAGCCTCTGATATCGCTCATGCCCAGTGACAGTCCCTCTTTACTTTGTCAGCAGCCAGCTTCCTTGCTATCCATAAACTCCCACCTCAGAGCTTTGTATTTGATATTCCCTCTGTCAGAATGTATTTCCCCCAGATAAGGACATAGCTTGTTGCTGTGTTTAATTAATCTCCACTCCAAGATCTGCCACCTCCTCCTACAGAACATCTTGATTACCCTCTCCAAGGTTCTCTCAACCCTGCTGCATCCCTGGTGACTTTTTCTGCATGAAAATGAGCAGTAGCTGACATTGTCTTATATATTTGTCTGTTGTTGCTCCCTGGCCAGTATATATATAGACTTCTGGAGAGCAGTGATTTCGTTTGGCTCACTGCTATAGGCCCAGTGACTAACTAAATCTTGGCTCAACAACTGTTTGTGAGGGAGTAAATGAATGAGTTAGTGCCGGCAAAGCATCATTCTGCTGTGTGGTGAACACAAAGGATTATTAGAGAAGGAATGAAATGACCTTGAACCTACAGCTCTTGGCTGGTTGTCACCTGCTGTGCAACCTCAAGCAACTCACTTGCCCTCTCTGGAGACCTAGGAAAGCAGTGAGCAGCTGCTTCGGTTTCCTAACCAGCTCCTGCTTTGGTTAGGAGAGATCAGGGGTCAGGAGAGGGTCAAGTTGATAAGGAGACATCTTGCCAAGTGAAAGAAGCCCCAGGAATATAGGGAGAGGCCCGTTTTCTCTGAAGAAAGCCAGTGTCTCTAATTTCTCAATACACTGGCTGCTGGGCTGTGTCAGGTGGTCGTGTGTGAGGGAAAAAAATCCCTTTGACTGAAATAGTGATATTTTATGGAGGCCACTTGATTTTGCTTTCAAATAATTTCTTCAGGGCTCCCAAGTGCCTCCTCTTTCTTACTCATTAGCAGGCTACAGAACTTAAAGGGAGACTCTAATTAGGGAGAACTTGTGTATCATTTACTAGGGAAAAAATGAGAAGGGAGGGGGCTACCTTCTGGGCCAGAGAGAACCTTCTGTATCTACATGAAGGCCCTTTGGCTCCAGGTCTTTGACTTGAGCTCAGGAGCAAAAACTAAAGCCACAGGTCAGGAGGATGAATCTGCTGTTTGGAGTAGGCAATCAGTTTCTGAAATATAAATTCTGGAAAAGTACACAGGTCTGGGGCATGTGGGATGCCTGGGGATGGGTCTGACTCTTGCTTGTCAAAGAAGTACAATTATTGACTCTGCTGTTAATGAGGAATGTGGAGTTTACAGGCTCAGGGCAAAGGAAGAGCAGCAGGGAAAGCCTGAACTGACAAAATATTCTAGAGACCCTTACTAGGAGAAGCCATTTATGCCTAGCCCCTCTGAAAAATCTGTGAAGGTGAAAAAATACTAGGCTCTTATGCTAATATTAGTTCAGTGTGTGTCAACAGAGAAGGGAAGTTGTCTTGGGTCATATCAATGTGGGCATAGTGAGAAGAAAGAGGGAGGTGATAGTCTTGCTAATGATCAGCTCCAGTGAAAACAAGGTGTTTAGATGTTGTTTTCATAATGAGTGGGCTATTTGGGTAATCTATTTACATGAAATGTTTAGCATGTAGCATATACTCAAAACAGTAGCAATTATGATTATGTTTATTCTGAGAAAACAAGGCATCCTCACAAATGCTCAAGAAATGGGTTCTGCAAGGGACTCCTGTCTGGAAGTCAATGTACTAAATGGCCTTGGAATTTTAAATGATAGCACAGGTGTTACAGGGCAGGGAGAGGGGTATCCCCGAACCCTTCCCAAGCCTGCCAATCTAAATGGGTTCTACCATCTGCCACATCAAGACAAAACATATAAAACCTTTAATGGAAAGGAATTTTAATACAATTAGTGTGCAATACAGAAAAGACAAAAAATATAGTTTCTAAATCAAACACCTAAAGTCACTCATCCCCTCGTGGGTAAAAGTCCACCCCAAAGAGATTGGCCTACAGCAAGGTCTGAAAGCCCGCCATGAGTCTAATGCACCTACTGGCTGGGACCCACAAAAAAGGGTCAGAAATGGCCAGACATGTCTGAGAGGAAAACAGAAAAATCAAAATGAAGAACAACACTGCCATAGTGAACTTCCCCATGGGTCTCTCACCCACATCTGTTTCACCCAGTCCAGGGCCAAGAAGAAGCAAGCAGTTTCTTTACATGTCTCTCTGCTCCCTGTGCCTCCCTCAGGTCACCTCTGGCTCTCCATCCTGCTTCCTTCTTCTTCAGTCTCCTCTACAGGTTCTTCTCTCCTCTCCTCAGCTTTACCCTCCTTTGGGTGGGGCAGGGAACCTGGAACCTCCCCTTTTCTTGGGGACCACCCTGTTTCACAGGCAGTGACATGAAGGTGTGTCCTGGTCTAAATATTGGTTTAAAATACAGCAGCTTTTCCAGATTGTGCTGCTTCTTCCCCTGGGCACCTGAACTCTGCCAGGGCAATGCTTGTGTGTGATACTTGTCCTATGAATGAGGAAGTGAGAGCTATTCTTAGATGTGGTCGCTAAAGCCTTCCTAGGGCTCTTTTTACTTTGTTGGTCCAGAATGTGGGCAGCAATGCCTTGGTAGGTGTTTGCGATGGTGAGGATGATGCTAACCCAGAACATGAGCACATCAGGGCTGCAGACTCCAACCCCAGAAGCAAAGGACCCTTGCTCTTAGCCTCTCCTGTGTCTCCTTTGGTCTGGTCTGGATCACCATCCCAGGGCTGTTGGGACCCTGGAGGGAGGATGTGCTCCTGGGTCTCAACTGTACACATTAGCTATAGAGTAAGTTGGAAGAGGACTGGGCCAGTGCAGGACAGGAATGTGCTAGGTCTTGTTGAATGTCTGAGGCCACTAAGTGATAATTCTCTCTTTGCCCTTCTGCATCCCCAGGGCATCCCCTATAGGATGGAGTCCCCTGCCCCCAGGAAGTCATGTTCTGGCGTGGCTTCACCAAGGTCCTTCCCACCCGGTTTGTGTTCAAGCCCTTGTGGTCAGTGATGGAGGAGGCTGTGGGAAGGGGACGATGCTTTAGGCATTAGACACCTGTTATCTCATCAGCTGATGAAGTAGATATTTTCAGCTCTACTTGATGATACATAAAATACACCCCAGAAGTGTTAAGCATCAGCACAATGTCACACAGGTAGTGAGTAGTACAACTCACATCTTTGGGAGTTCCAAGTCTGTGCTTGCTCCGCCGAGACTTATTTCATTCCTGAAGGAGACTCCTGGTGGGGAGAGGGAGAGCTGTCAGGCATGTGTCCTAAGGTTTCACTTTGAGAAAAAGGAAGGAAAGTCCCCTTGAGAATGGGAATTGAGGTGATGGAGGGAGGCGTCAGATTTTTCCAACCCACCCTTCCTTAATTAAATGCCAATATGGAAATCAGAGGCTGGCTGCCTTTGCAAGGGGGCCCCAGGGAGTCAGCTTTGGGGCGCAATGACTGCCTTCTTTCATCAGCCAAGTCTGAGGAGTGGGGAGCTACAACATCCCACCTCTCTAGGGCACAAGTGGCCGGCTGGGACCAGGCGAGACCTGTCAGAGGTCTTTCTCTGTGGAACCTTGACACCTCACTCACAGCACCTTCAGGGTGTGTCTGGCTCTTATATCCTAAACCGAGGCTTCCCGCACTTGGAAGGGCCTGGGAGTCATCTGGGGGCCTTTCTGCTTTAGCAGAACTGCAGAGAGCCTCAGAATTTGCATTTCTCAGCAGCTCTCAGAAGCAGCTGGTGCTACTGTCTAGGGCCACACCCTGATCCCCTGAATTCTGAGCCACTCTGTGTAGACAGCGGCCCAGTGTTGCCAGAAGTGGAGGGAATCAGGGTGTTTATCTTTCCTTGCGCAAGTCCATTGAGTGCTAGCGGACTGGACTTGTGTTTCCGGAGATCGACTGCCTGACTCTCAAAGTACCCTTGAGAAGGTCTCTTTTGGCCTACATTCTACCCTCAACTTTAGGTGCAAAACTTAAAAAATATGAACCTAGAGGTTCTGGGTTCAAATGTGGACTTTGCCTGTGTGACCTGTGTGAGTCACTTAACCTCTCTGTGCCTCTCACCACCCATGGACTGGGTACGGTGATAACACTGGTCTTACAGGGGCAAGGATGAAAGGTTGTTTATAAGGCTGGGGGTGGGGGGGTGATGAGAACATTATAAATATTATTTTTCTGTCGCTGTCATCGTCTCTTGGCCCTCAATTTCCCTCCAGCCCTGTCTTGTTCCTCTCTGGACCCAATGTGCAGCATAGAGAAGCTGCCCAGATGTCAAGTGGGTGCCCTCACGGGCCAGGCAGAGCAAGGCCATGTCTCACATGATGTGGTGTAGATTTATGGCCCCCAGGCCAAGATCAGCATTATGATCCACAGAAGGATTCTGCTGGGATTACCAGCTCCTCCCAGCCGCTCAGCCTTTTCTCATCTTGTCTTGGAACTGACAAAAAACAGAAGGCATCACAATTCCAGCCTGACCTTGCACCCAGGGGCAGGACCAAAGCCTTTGTGCTCTGGTACTTAGCTTTTCTCCTGGGCTTTGCTCTGAAGGCAACACTCTCCCATAAACCAACTCTGATGGGGTTGGGGGTGAATCTGCAGACTTGGGGTGGGGATTCAAAGCTGCAAGGCAAGGTTCTGGACTTGGTCTGATTCATCAATCACAGGTTCCCCTGCCCTCTTGCCAAATGCTGGGGATGCCATGCCCTGAACCTGGGGCCCACGGGCTGGGGTGGGTGCCACACTTTGACAGAAGGCAGTCCTCTCTTCAGATCCCTGGCGAAAAAGAAGTGCATGTGCACACAGGCACATGCACACAACATATGCTGCCTCACATAAAATACTGTTCCTAATCCCAAGAGTGGCCAGGCACACTGTTAAGATATTTAGAAGGCCCTTAAATTATTTCCACTTAAAAAATGTTTTTATGTCCCCCATTTTGTTCACTTGGTTGGCTGAGGTGGAATTGCTCTCCTGGCCAGGGCTCGGCTTCCTCACCAATGGGGACCCCGCTTTGGCATCTTGATATTAAGAACAGATACTGAGAGCTGAATGGGGCATTGTTTCCTGCCAGATCAGTAGCTGCTGCTTGCTTTTAGCCAGTGCAGAGTCCAAGACTGGCAGCTGGACCCAGACCATGCTCTGGCTTGCTTTGATTACTTGGTTCCATTCAGCTCCAATCAGGAATGGATCATACATGCCCGGGTTTTCATTTGCTCTCCGCCCCCTCTCCTCATCCTCCACATTTGCAGGTTAAAGGAGTGGGTTGGGGGCTAGAGGACTGTATACAGGGGGCGGGCTGGAGAAGCTGGGCTTTTCCCCTGGTTATTACCTGATCAGACCTATGAGCAGAGGTTCAAAGATCTAAGCAACTTCTGTTGCTCTGTCCCCTTTCTGTGACCATCAAAGTTTCTAGAAACTTCTCTGACTCTCTGAACAATGAGGAACATCCATTCTTTCTCCCAGAATACTGAAATCACTTGCAATTATGCTCTTTCACATTATAACCAGATAGGTCTAAATATAGAATGCTAACATCTCATTTTAAAAGGATTTAGGAAATGATGTACTGGTTACTTAAAAACTTTGACTGCAAGTTTTTATTATTCCACCCCCACCACCTTCCTCCCTCCCTTCTCATCATGACGTTTGGTCTTAAATGCCGAAACCCCAAAAAGGAACGCTGTTGTGAGACCCAGCTAAGGGACAATGACAGGATGTTGGCTTGCAGAGTGTCAGCATTTGCCAAATAAGTTCATCCTTTATTTATTATTTTCATTGTGGCTTAAAACATGCAGCCCTCAAAGCCAAGTTTCTAAACTGAAACGTATGGCCGCTCTGCCTTTGCTCAGCGTCCGCAACGAACTCGAGCCTTTTCCCTCTGCTCCTGCCAGTGATTGGGACCCAAGATAGTATGTTTTGAATTTACTGATAGATCTACTGCTCTGGGCTCAGTTTTAGTACTTTTAAAAAGCAATCAATAACGGCCAGTTTGTAATAAGAAAAATTTATGAACTGACAGGCAAAATGTAATTACGGAGGGGATTCCTTGCAAGAAAAAAGAGGTGATGTTAACAGACATCCCGACAATCTGTTTGCACTCATTTTCATTCATATAAATGATGAAGTGCTTCTGGGTTGAAGCAGCATTCTCCAAAGGATTCCCGGGAGCTTGAAAAAGTTGCTGCCAAAGTTTTTGCTAACGAAGGGCAATGAGTCTTTGCATTAACTTCTCATTGTTACCCACAAGATGGATTTTTCACAGTGTGATTTTTACAACAGTGACTGGTCCCTAGCAGTAGCTTCTACACCTCATCTTCTTGAACTCTGGGGAGACCCAGCCTGTTCCAGAAATTTCTGGAAATCCAGCAATGCTGCAGGGCACTTCAGGAACCCTTCTGCCCCTCACTCTCTGTCCACACTTGTTACTTTCAGCCACTGAAAATGCTGAAACTCCCGGTGTGGTGGTGATGAGAGGTGCTTTGAGGGGGAGAAGAGATGTTCTTGAGAAGGGAGCACAGCCTGACACCCCCCACCCCCAGCGTTAAACACAACACTTTTATGCAGCTCAACAAAAGCTTGAAAAATAACAATGACCTCTGATGCCTTCATTTTCATAAAGCACATCCTATACCAATCAATGTCCGTTTTGACCTTTATGATATCTGAAGCGGCATTATCATCAGACCCATTTTACAAGTGAGGAAGTCAGGCTTAGTCACAGTTAGGGCTTGATCCAGAATTTAAAACCACATTTCTCTGTCTCTCGTCTACACCTCTGCTCTTTTAAGCACACCTAGTGGAGAAAGACCAGTACTTTTAGGAAGAATGAAGGAAGAGAGAAGACATTCTTGTATAGTCCAAAGAAATTGTATTTATATTTGTTGACATTTAAGGAGAGATCCAAGTTGTCAGAGGTGAGAACTGTCTCACCGTTTTGCATTTACAGTAAGTGACAATGATTTGCCCAGCACTTCCACATCTCCACTTTATGTCACTGGCAGCTCCCCACCGCATCTTCGTTTGTGCACATGTGTGTGGGGGTGGGGCAAAGAGCAGGGAACCATCACAGTTCCTATATGGGGGAAGAGTGAAGCTAAGGCAGGCAGGGTGTCCTGCCAGATTTGGAGAGGGACCCAGAAACCAGAAGCCCTTGACCAGTCACAGTTCACTGACATAGAAGGAGATTTTTTCTTTTTAAATCTTGATATATATGTGTGTATATGAATGTATATACATATATATACATAATGAATAACATAATAGTTTATTTTTACATCATTTTGTGCATTTTCACATCTCAGTTGCAATCCCCTTGGGCTTTCCATCTTCAAATCACCCATGTGCCATCACCATAGTCCAGTGCATTTCCCTCCCCCCATGTCTTTGATCCCATTCCCCACTCCACCTCCGTAAAATGTTTCTGGTATATAGTATTTCATTATTATTATTATTTTCTCCCCTGGTCCTTTAAACTCTGGAAACCATCCAGTATTTTCCCTTTTCTTCCTGGCTCATTTCACTAAGCATGATTTTTCCAGCTCCATCCATGTTGCTGCAAAAGACATGTGTTTATATTTTTGGTTGCTGAGTAATATTCCATTGTATATATATATACCACATCTTTTTAATCTAGTCATCCACTTTTGGGGATTTGGGCTGTTTCCATGTCTTTCCAATTGTAAATAAAGCGGAAATAAACATGAGGATGCAGGTATCTTTTTGAATCAGTGTTTTTGTGTCTTTTGGGTAGATAGCTAGGAGTGGGATTGCTGAGTCATATGGAAGCTCCATGTTTAGCAGTTTGAGGAACCTCCAAACAGTTTTCCATAGTGGTTGTACTAGTTTGCATTCCCATTAGCAGTGCAGGAGAGTTCAGAAGGGGATTATTTTAACTAATATCATAGAGAAACCTCCATGTACTAGAAACACAATAATGTACTCCTTAGTGTTTTGGTTTTTTTCATGTTTACTTCCCTCTCAGTTGGAAATCAAATGATCACAGATCCATTTGGTATCTGAGAATCAAGCAAGGAGCAGCCAAAGAGAAGCAGTAGTAAGAAAGAGCTAACCAGTGGAGGTGCTGGGGCTGCATTCCCCACCTCAGAGGGACCCCATCAGTTCCTTCCCTCACATGGTGACCTTGGCAGTTCTGAGTCACAGTAGAGACAGGGTGGTTGCCTTTCAAAGAGATGGAAAGAGATGGAACAGACATGGAAAAGGAATAATTCTGCGCTTTTCATTACGAGGATGCCGATGCAGCTCATTTGGCATTTCTCAGGAGAGGCTGCAAGTTTTGTTATGTTTGATTCTGTACCACCTCTCTGGGCACAGGATTGAGTGATAAGGGGGCTGGGCTAGGTGCAAGGGTGGGAGGGATCACATCTGCTGTCCTGTTAGGATTGTGGCTTTGGGGTCTCCATCTTATTTGCTGCCACCGTAAAGGTAGAAATCTTTGAAGTTAGGGCTTTACAAGATCAATTTTTTTTTCTTTTGTTACATAGTCTGTGGGTCATCTGGGTATTATCTGGCCCAGCTGGGTAGGTCCCCTGATGATGGTGGGTGGGGTTCACGTCTTCTCCCTGAATCCTTCTTCCTCCATGGACCATCTGTTAGGGGGAAAGGATGTCTTAAAGGAACTCTGCAGAGTTCTGTGGACTCCACCCCCTACTCCAATGATTGGAAACTACAACTCCCAGCAATACCAAGGAGAGAACTGTAAGGACCCAAAGACAGAGTTAAGCAGGGATTTTGGGACTTTGGGGAAGATATAAGGGAGCATGTGAGACTCTCTCTCTCTGGACCATGTGGCTCTCTCTGGACCACGTGGCTCTCTCTGGACCTCATGCTTCTCTCTGGACCATGTGGCTCTCTGGGTTTCCCTGTAACACATCCAGGGCAGGAGTCACATGAAGGCAGAAGCACAGGGACACTGGCCAGCTGCTCAACACAATGCCTTCTTATGCCACCTCTGTAAACAGTGAGCCCCCACCCCAGCAAGTCTTGGGGCCAACCAAGCCCAACTCAGTGGGCCAAGAGGGGACTGAATATTTATGGACTTTCCCAAACTACCAAACTACCTGCCTGACTCTAGCATCCTATCTCTGAATTGACTCTATCTCAAGGGAGGAATGAGATGTGGCTGATTGAGACGGAAATGCCCCTGGGCCTTCTGCAGGGCAAAGAGTGAGTCATGGCAACTGAAGAAGGAGTAGACTTAGGAGAGCAAGAGTGCACAGGGGCTGCCCTGGGGGCTCAGTGCAGAGCTGGGGACTAGCGGTTGCTGGGGGACCACTTGAGGAGCCGCAGGAGAGGAGGAGAGTGATGGAAATCAGTAAGCCACAGCCTGATGCGCCGGTTCAGCTCTCTACTTCTCTACTCACCTCACATGCTACTTAGCTCTCTGGCCTCAGTTTCCTCAGCTGCAAATTGGGGTTCATGGAAATGACATTAATGCTAACATGGGCCACTTGTCTTTGTGAACATACATGTCACCAAGGCATCCTAAGTCCCAACTTGTTAAGTGCAAAAGGGTAAAATCTTAAACCCTTCCTTGCATCCATTCTTTAACCCACTTACCATTTAATTATCTTTTATTGAGTTCACTACAAAAATGAATACCTGCTTGCTGTGAACATTTTAAATAATCTAGAAATGTAATAATTTTAAAAAGCCAAAACCTCATTTTTCCATTTCTTGTGTAGACAGTTTCTGTCAGTAGTTAGTATAAATCTTTATTTTGGAAGCTGACAGGTGAAAGTTTTTTTAAAAACACAAAAAATTACAGTAATTAAAAAACTAAAAAATTAACCATATTAAGGATTTTTTCTTGAGTGCAAGCTGTCTATAAAGAATAATCAGCGTATAGAGTTAAAAGTGCTCATTCCCTGCACCTTTTGTTCAAACTCTGGTGTATATTCATGATCTCCCTTTCTCCTGAGCTTGCATTCTCCCTGCTAGTCCCTCCTCTGGTATCTCCTCCTCTTCCTTCTTTTCCATTCTCTCTCTCCTCTCTCTCTGCACTCACTGGCTTAACTTGGATTTCTTAGTTAAATAAACATGGGCGCTTGACAAGCTATGCTGTGTCCCCCCCACCCCGTCACCCCTTTTGATTTACCTGCTCCTCTGTTCCCTGCAGTGGGCCTGTGAGGGGAGGGATGTGGCTTCTGTGATGAGCTTCGTGGTGAAGAACTGGCAACAGCCAGGTGAGGATATTCAAACCTGCTGTTTTGATCCAGGCACTTTGGAGATAGGTATTGAATCAAAATTAGGCTAACACTGGCCCTCCCTGGTGGCATAATGGATTAGGACACAGCACTGCAAGCTGGCCACAGCCGCTTCAGTGTGAGTTTGATCCCCCTCCTGGGAGGTGACCCACACGGTGCAGCAGACCTCTCCTGACCCGCCCACTGCTCCCCTCAGCCATGCACTTCGTCCATCTGTCTGTCCTGCTCCCCACTCTGTCTCTGGTGAAACCTTTCACCGCCCCTGTACCTCTGGCTTGTACCCCAGTTCTGCATGAATAAATAAACCTTTAAAAAAAAATTAGGCTAACACTGATGAAATACTTTTGTGAATATTTTCAAGCACCTGAAGGCCTGAGGCTTATCCAAATTCTTGATTATTTTAGTCGTTAAGCAATGAATTAGACCAGGTCTATCAAGGTGGGGGGAGGGTTAATTGTACACTAATAAAACAATATTTGTTTTTATTAGTCCATTTTCCATGAGAAGTCTGCAATAGGGATTTGTGTTACAGATCAATTTTAATCCTATTAATTTAGATTTGGCTATTTTATTAAGTTTTATTTTTCTGGATTAAATTGTGTATACCTACATGTAAACATTTCTATTATTTTTCATCGTCCACTTTGTTTTATGTTTATCATTTTTGCAAGTAATTAATTATTACTTTATAATAATTACTTATAGAAAATCCTAAAGGAAGTTGGGAGTAACTCTCCTTGGATTATAGAATTGCTTTCTTGCCCTGGACTGGTTTATTACATGAGTAGTCAAATTACCTTTGGCTCCCCATCTCTTTGCTGTGAACCTGTGAGGGTAGGGATACGGCTTCTGCGGTGTTTCCATTGTGTTCCGGTTAGGTCAACACCCCAAATGGTGGAAACAACATAGGGTTCAAATATCCTCGTGGTAAAAATGGCAGGGCCAAAACATCTAGTTTTTGGCATATGAAAATATGACAAGTTTCCTCTCGGTGTAGCGGAATGAGAATGAATACAAAACAGTACAATAGTCTGAGCTTAGAGCAAATAGAATCAAACTCAGTGCTCTGGGAACAAAGAAGAAGATTCAACTAGCCCTTTGTGAAGAAGCTCAGGAGGGAAAAATGACTGTTCACTAGTCTATTATGGAAATGTGTGATTTCACAAAGTATTCCAGGAAAAAGGCTGAAGAAAGGTCTTCCGGCTAACTTTTAGTAAGCTAGAACTTTCTGATTCCCTATAATTCCCCCTGGCTCCCCTCTGTTCTTTCCTGAACATTCTGGCTAATCAAGGTTGAACCGGACCTCTTAGGAGTTCTAAGAACAGTGCCCTTGAACTTACTGAACATTTGGACTCAGGGACAGGAAGACACTTACAGAGTGTAGTGTCTTTAAGACACAACAGGCTAAGTCACCTTTCTTTGTCTCGTTTTCTAAACCTAGTACTGCTAATACAAAACCTTGCCCAGTGCAGAGGCACAGAGGGCTGGACAGGAGAGACTCGCCACTGCTGGGAAAGCTTTCCAGGCCATTATCTTCCTGGCACAGCAGGAGCCAAAGTGGGTGTCATTAGGGACCTCTAAAGTGTTGGTCTGTATCACGCCAGAACCACAAAACAGGGTTAATTACAAAGGGGAACTGGCTGGACAAAGGACCAGAAAGAGGAAATTGTGAAAGGGAGGGGAAAAAAGTGAAGACATGATAACTTGGTGCCCAGAAGGCAGTTGCCTAAATAATAAACACAGTGGGGAAGTTTCTGGGCCTCTCTAATTTGGGAGCCATAGGGAAAAGAGCTTTTAGAACACCATTAAGCCAGGAATTTTACAAACCATGGCTGGTCCTGAATCTTGCAGAGCCAGGCCTGGAAATAAAGGGGTCCTCCTGGAATTCAGCCGGTTTCTTCCTATACACCCTGCAGGCTTCTTACCTCAATAGGAATTTAAGGAAAATACTGTACATTTCTCCTATTTTGAAACTAATGAACTTACTCAGGGCATTAAAGGCATGGCTTCTCCTGGCTTTTTGATTGGTAGTAGGAACCTCTTAAGAGCCATGGATGTGCCCCAAACAAGGCAACTGAGGGCAGTGCTGAGCCTGAGTATAGACCAGAGCCAAACCCAGCGTGAAACCATTAATGGCTTTTATGCTGCAAACAAATCTGAGACAGACAGAACAATGAGATAAGAATAAAAGAGTTGGATTTAAATCTCACCATGGCCACTCATTATCTGTCAGAAGCCAAGCAGTCGCTTCACCTCCAAGAACCTCAACTTTCTTCTCTATGGCATGGAAATGGAAACAATAATGCCTGGACCCAAGGGCCAGATGATTCAGTGATGTGGCTCCAAGAAAGTTTTTCTCTTGCTCCATCACAGTCTCCCCCACTGCTTTCAGGGACCCCACCCCACTCATTGTATTAAGGGAATCATTACAAATGGTGTCCTCAGTAGGAACACGGCTGTTAAGTCTGGAAGCATTCCCTCAAGCTTAACTCTTTACCCTAGAAAGGTGTTCCTTCCCAGTATTCTATCTGCAAACTGGTTCTCTGAGTCTATTCTTTTCTCTATAACAGTGCTACACTCTAGTTTGGTTTAATTCTTTTTTTTTTTTTTTTTTTAATATTCAGGGCATTCACACATGTGCATCTCAGTCTCACCGTTTCAAACAAAAGATACCTGTGTTTTGAGGTTGCAGTTAGCAGGTGCTTCTCATGCCTTAGTAGGTGGGCATTCTCTCACCAGATTCTGATTTCATCTCTGCAGCTTCTTGCAAGGGGAATTTTTCAGCACCCGCTCACCTGGTGGCATTTAATACATGGAGCTCAACAACCACATATCAGTCAGTCTGCTTAGCTTCTCGCTGCCTGTGAAGGTTTCTACTGGTCAGATAGGGTATGGTCATGGATGGTTTGGTGGAAGGAATTTAAAAAAATTAAAAATTAAAAATAAAGCATTAAAAAAAAAACCTTCCAGATGCTGTCAAGCATTCTCAAAATGGTGTGCTTTCTAACACCGTCATTAACACAAATCTGAAATAATACGAAGCCAACATTTATTGAATGCAACATTTATTGAGTGCTGACATTGTGCTAAATCCTTTAGTTATTTTTAATCTCATCTAGTCCTCCCAATTTAAGGTGGCAGGTATCTTGCTTACAGAAAAGGCAGTTAGCGCTCGGAGGTTATATGACTTGCTCAACAAAGCTCATCTCATAAGGCAGTGGCTTGAGATTTTGATCCAGTTCAGCATCACTCCAGAGCCTTAAAACTACACACACACACACACACACACACACACACACACACACATCAAACAAAACCAAAAAACATCCATAGGTGAGTTACTGAGCCATACCTACTTCTTGCCTATAGATCCACCCACTCTCCGATCTCGCTCTGAAGTTACACGAGGTAAGCAGGTGTCTGATATTTGCAAAAAACTAGCGATATCCCTAAGGTATTGTCTCAGTATAGAGCTGAAGAGCCCATGGCCGCACGCTCTCAGCTGTGGTCAGTGTGCTCTCCAGCCTTCGAGGCCTGGGCCGTCTCCTCAGCAGTGCCTTCTCCAGCCCAGGCGCTCTGTGCGGTGACTCCGGGTGGTGCTAACTCCCTGGCGGCTCACACAGCCACTTCTCTCTTGTCTGTTTGACTTCCTTCTTTGGGGGAGAGTCTGTGGCCCACTCCTTGTGATTCCTAACAAACTGAATAAGGGAATCAGCATTTCCCCAAGGGAGCAGGGGACTGGACCTTGGTGTGTGAGGTGGGCAGGGCTCCAGCAGGAACTCCTTTGTGATCATGAGCTGTTGTCACATAAGCCTGAGTCTTTCCAGCACCATATTCTCCACCCTTGGGCCAGGCCTAATAGAAAATGCTGCTAGAACACGGGAGAACAATGGAGCTAGAGAGAGAGATCAAAACCTCTGGTGATCTATGTGTGCATCGCCCCTGGCTTTTCCTATATGTGAGCCTTAAAAACTCTGTTTTTTCTTGTCCAGCTTGACCTGTGCCATGTTTTTTGCAAGCAAGAGTCTTGACAAGTATGTGCAGCCTAGACTGTGGTCATGGAACGAGGACTGGCTATGTTTGATCTGGGGCATCACCAAATGTTTTCGATTTTTTTCTGACTTCCTTCAGCCCCAGTCGTGACCCCAGCCAAGGTCATCACATCCCACTTACTGCCACCTGCCTCGTTTCACCATGGCCATTTGCAGACCAGCCTCCAGCCTGAGGGTTCAGCCCTTCCCTGCCTCTGTGCCTCTTCTCCAAGTTCTGCTCTGTTAGGGCTTTTATACAGTGAGGGTTTTCATGTCATTTCCAAGGTCCTGTCCTCCTTCAGTCCAAAGAGAGTCCCTTTAACTAGTGTGGGCTCTTCATTTCTCAAATGGGAGCTGTACTTCAAAGTCTTTAAGCTTGGAGTTGCAACATAAGAAGGATCACCTTCATTCAATCCAATTTAACCACAAGAATAACAGCATTGAAAAACAATCTTTAGCAATCAATGCTGTGATGAATTATGCAACATATCATAAGCATCACCCCCAAATATTATGTCTACAGGAAATGGCCTTATGCAGCTAATTGTTAACTGGGAAACTCTTTCATTAATTCAAATGGGTCAACATTTTAAATGATACTGTCATAGAAATGCGGTGTGAAGGTTTACATGCAGATCATTCTAAGGTATCTCTCTCTCTTTCTTTTTTTTTTTTGGTGAAGCCGACTAATGCTGCATTATGTTTTATTGTGCAATAAAATTATGTGCTAAAATTATGCTCATAAATGTACGCAAATGTAAACCAAGCTATTAGTTATGTTTTCACAGATAAAAGTCATTAGCATAGCTATCAAACTCTTCTCCCATTTGAATAACAGAATTATGTCTGGAGTCTCTGACTGGCTTGCAGGGGCTCCCGCTCAGCAGAGAACAAGTGTAAATCTTGCTGCCTGTTGGTTACAGGGAGCAAGGGTCCTGACCGCACTTCCACCCCGGAGGCTGACTGGGGCAGAGCCCGCTGGGGTCACCAGCTGAGGAAGGGCTCTTTCAGTATCCCTCAGCATCTCACATTCTTGGGAAGTCATTCTTAACACCTCCCTACCTACTTCCTGCTAATTAGACTTATCAAAAAACAATTGCAGATCTTTTGAGATTTCAAGAGGCTGACAGCATCTTTTAGCAACAGTCACAAGGAAACAAAGTTTCATGTATAATTCATGAGGTACTGGTCATCCTGGTGGGAAATTATCTCTTGACAGACTCAGCGGTGGTAGTGTCCTGTCAGAATGGCCTACAGTGTATAATTAAAACCTGAACAGAACAAATTAATGCTGATTACTTTATAAACAGTTTGAAAGCTTGAATTCTGTTCCCTGTCTCACAAGAAGAAAACAGATATTTCAGAAATGTGTAGATTCCCCCCCTCCTCTTACTAATAGATCTGCTAATAAAGGACCCTTGAATAGATATTACAGTTAACATTCTTTGTCTTCCAATTTTCTCCCATGTAATGCAATGGCACTAAGTTATAGGCACCAACCCAAAATTTGGCAGGTGTTAAATTTCCATGCTAAGAATGTCTGCCCTTCTGGAATTGCATGTTTGTCTGTCTGTTGGGGTTGATCAAAGCCCTGGCGCTTACAGAATATTAGCACTAAAAAGGCCCTGCCAGATCAGTAGGCCATACCCCTTACCCTAGAGATAAGCTAGCTAAGAAAAAGGAAAAGGTGCTCCTAGTTCGAGGTCAAGCAGTGCTCCTCCTGCCAGGACCCTGGATTTGGAACAATGGCAACATAAGTATTTAACATTTTTGAATACTGATCAGGTATCAGGCTGTATGCTGAAATCTCATTGAAGTTTCATCACCCTAGGAGGTACAAACTATTATTTCCATTTTATAGGTAGGAAACTGAGACTCAGAGACATTCAGCTGCTGGTCAGAGTGCCTCTGTTGGAATAAATGAATGGCCAGGGTCTGGTCCTCATACTGTCCCCCCATTCCCATGGATGTCAGCCTTACCTGGTCCCTCCACTGCTGCCTGGATCATTACACCGGCTTTCTAAGCTGTCTCCTGCACTGCCTCCAACTTTGAGCTCTTCAAATGGATTGCCCACACTTCATCCAGAACTCTTTAGAAACAAGTTCAACAAATCTCTATTTAGCTCCTATCTGTTGACAGAATGTGCAGTGGGGGATAGGGTTGGTTCTGCAACTAAAACAACTGTGGTGCTTGACTTCGTGGAACTTATATTTGGGGGGAGCGGTGGGTAAGGACAGATGATAAGGACTTTGCTCTTGGGTCGAAGTCCAAGTTCCTAAATAGAGTTTAAAAAACTGAGCCCTGAGCCCTGAGCCCTGGGCTCTTCAGCTTTATTTCCAGCAATCCTTTCTGCCCCAGACCAGTTTAGAAAAACAAAGAGATAGGTCTCAGCACCTTTTCTCCACAGATATTGAACTTCAGGCCATTCTATTCTGTCTGCCCCATCTGGCAGTAGAATGTTCTTATTCATTAATGGCATTAATGTTCTTATTCATTAATTGCCTCCCCCCTGGCTGAGCAACCGACGGGGATGGTGTGACGAGTCACAGAAGGACTGAACCAGTTACAAGTTCATCTTCTAGGGCAGCATTTTAGTTGGCAGAACTTGGATAAGCTAGTTTCTCCCTAGGAAAATAGGGTGAAATATTGCCTACTTTGTATGGCAGGATGGAATGGTAGCCAGAATAACTGGCTTATTGGAACATGCTCACTAGACCTCGCTGGTTCAGACGTGATGGGGTCAGAGAATTTGCATTCCTAGTGAGTACCGTGGTGATGCTACTGCTGCTTGCTGCACCAGGAACCCTATTTGCGAACCACCGTGAGGTGTTTGGGAGCTTTCTTTATTGTTCTCTGTATCTGAAGGTTAACAGTCCAACTATCCTGAGTATAACTCATGAAGTATTTTACCAGTGTCTATGTGTCCATGTGTGTACACGTGGTCCCCCCCTGAGACACAGACTATTTCCAGAATTGCAGAAAGCTTGTTTGGGAGGGCTCCAAAGATAATCACTAGTCTGACTTACATCGCCATATATTAATTTTGTTTGTTCTTCAAATTCCATAAATAGAGTCTTGCTGCGTGCAGCCATGGCTCTGGCATCTTGGCCTCTTGGTTCCACATCCTCTCTGGGAGGGCTGTCCATAACTGTCCATGTCATAACTCACAATAGTTTCGTCTTTTGCACTGAGATGTAGTATCCTATTTTATCACTGATGGGCATTGTTTCAAATTTGGGAGTGTCAAATGTGAAGGTCCTATGAACATTCTTGTATCTCTGTTTTGGACAATAGGACTACTCATTTCTGTCAGACTTAAACCTAACTCCAACTTCAAATCCAGGAGATACACATGATTAGTTTTAGTGAATAGTTTCAAAGCAGCCACGCCAGTTTAGACTGCTGTCAGCAACACGTGGGCTTCCGGTTGTCCACATCCTTACTAACACCTGGTAGCATTATTTTTAAAAATCTAAGCCGTTGTTTTTATTTTATTATCCATTATTTAAGCCATTGATAGCCAAATTATTGGGAGTTTTTAATTGTGAACTTTCCTGGCTCCAATTTGGTGATCTAAAAATATCAGTTTCTTTTGCTTTATCTTTTATCCCCCATAAATATCTGAGAGGGAAGAACATTTAAGCCACGGCAAGAGTCCTGAGTGATGATGTAGTGAGTGGGGAGGTAGGACCCAGGGAGGCACCCAGAAGGAAGGTCCCACTGAATGTCTTCAAATCACAACACTTCCTATCTGCGTTGGACTTTTTGCTGAAGATGAAAAGCACATGGGAACTAGAGAGCTCACCAACCCAGCCTGACACTGCAGGAAGTAAGACACACTCTGTGGTTTGTGGTTTGCCGTCAGCTCCTGGCAGGGCTGGTATAGATGGGCCACCTCTGGGGCAGTCATGAGCTTCACTTACCCAACCCACACAAGCACCTGCATCTGTACCACCTTCTAGAATCTCAGCTCCTCTGCTAGGCAAAGCGGGAGGAGTGGCGGAACCCTTGGGGAAGCTGAGAGCCTATGCTACCCGAGAGGCCCCGAAGGCCAGGGACACAGGAGAAGAAGCAGCCTGAGAGAGGACTCTGGAAGATGAATCTCAGCACCAATCCCATCTAGTTAGCAGCTCAGGTTGTGACTTTAGTATGAAGTCTACTTCTTTCTCTGTTTTCTCATCTACAAAATGAGGACAAAGACTCCTGCTTTCTTCAAGGATGATTCTGATAGCAAAGCCACATAAAATGTTATGGGGGCTTCCTTGGTGGTGCGAGGGGTTAAGCAGCACTTCAAAGCTATTGGCAGCCACTGCAGCACAGTTCAGTCTCCAGGCAGGGAGCTGGCCCACATGGCACAGCAGACCTCTCCTGTCTCACCTGCTGCTCAACTCAGCAGTGTGCTTCAGTACATCTGCCTGTTCTGTCCCCCACTTTGTGTCTGGTGAACCCTCTCACCGCCCCTCATACCTGTGGCCTCTACCCCAGCTCTTGTATGCATAGTCAGATAAATCTTAAAAAAAAAAAAGAAAAGAAAAAGAAACTTATAGCAAAACCACACAGTGAAGAGCAGTTATGTGTTGTTTGGAGGAGTCTGGATGTTCACTTATTTCCTCCCCAACCCTCAATTTTTCTGAAAGGCTCTAGTGAAATCCCCATCAGTGTCTGCATTTCTTTTCATCACTTTATTCTCTTGACTTGCAGTAGACAACTTCAGCAAGGGTAGACAATGACTCAACTTGACCTGTGCACTGACCTCTGTAGAGGTCATTGGTGGGGCGCATCCATGGCAGAGGACACCCCCCACCTCCTCCAGACTCAGAGAAAATTTTTCTTTTTACTCATGCTTTGGCAAGAAGCTGGGAATGGTGAGGGCAAGACTTGCTTTCTTCAGTACTTCCTTACTAGTGATCTCTGAACCTCGGAGCATCCTTGCTCTACAAGCGGTAACACCCATGTAGGCAGAGTACTTAAAGGCAAGCACCATCAAGGATGTTCTAGGCTTAGACTATATTTGGCGCCCCTGATTCCATAAAGTAAAAATGAAAATTAACTAACAACTATAAACCAGAGACATTCTATGGGGGAGGAGAGGGGAACAAGATCAAAACTGGGGTGGGAAGAGCACATGGGACTATGGTGATCGCACATGGGTGACATGGTGGTGGGAAGCCCACAGGGATTACAACTGAGATGAAAATACACAAAATGATGAAGAAAGATGTGTGTATGTATACATACATACATACACACACACATATGTACACACACACACACACCATGCCTGCACAGCCGATTTGTTTCATATCTCAAGGCTCATAGGCTGACTCATTCAATCATCCTGGATGTGCCTTGTGCTCTCTAGGGCATTCTGTTCATATCCTATTCGTTGTAGATTAATAAAGTCATTAACTTTTTTGGCAGATGTCAGGTGCTAAAGTATCCCAATGAAGAAGGGTCTGTTTCTAACTTGTACAAAGTTTCCCAAGCCGCTGACTTACTCACCATTGCCCAGCTAGAGCCACTCCAGGGCTCTCCTAGTCTGCCCACATGTAGTTCTCCCCTCTCCAGTGCCTGACCTGAGTGCTCCAGGCTTAAGGAGCTGGCTCAGAGGCCCCTCAGCCTCAGCTGACCACTGCATGCTGGGAAAGCAGACTGAGTGACATTCTCAGCTATCAGCTTTATGAAATTCCTTTGTCCCTGGACAACTTGGTGGAAAATGCTATATACCAGGACTAGCTCACCCCCTAATGTGCCCAGAAATAAGAATACCTCACTTCACACTTCCGGAGATGTGGGGGCTGCTGTCCATTCCTCTGTGAAGCAGGACTTCACCCATCCAGCTGTGTGGAACAGCAACCCCCCCCCCACCAAGGGAATTGGAAGCAGGGTTCTAGTCCTCCCTCACCTGCTCCCAAACGCAGACAAGTCACCTCCCATCTCTGAGACTCAGATTATACATATATAATAGGCATTGATGTCAGGGTAAGTCTTGTGATTTCAAATCACTCCAATTGCCTGGTACATTTTTCCATTTCTCTAGGTCTCAATTTCTTTCTGGGTTTCTGTGTTGAAGTCCACTGCTGGCCTGAGTCCTCCCACTTTGCAAGTCCCCTGGCTGTTATTACTCCTATAGCTTCTGATTTCATGTTAATGTCTGGGGTCAGAAGGGGGTTGTGTTAGCAACACAGTTCTCCTTAGGCTCAGTCTCCTGCAAAATTAATTCATGCTGTCAATTTTATATTTCTTGGCACAGAAGCCTTACCAACAGTTTAAGTGATACCCTCAGATTATTTTATCCCTTTCTTTTCATTTTCCAGAGTGAGATCTTTAGCACACTAACAAACTGTGTAATTAAAGAGATATGTGTTTTATTGTGCTTGATGGGGGCAATGGGAGAGAGTTGCATAAGGGGTTGGAAGGATATCTGCTTCCTATCTTAGGAAGGAACAAGCACAGTTATGTACACACAGAAGTTAAAAAGTGGAGAGTAGTCACCAGGGAGGATTTATTGAGAGGAAAGAATGCTGGATTGGCAAAGCATGAATGCATTGAAGCATCCCTGAATGCCAGCTCCTCTGCATAAGACTGGGAAACCCAAGCTGAGCAGATGCAGGGATCCTGCCCTCATAGAACTTACAGTAGAGGTTGGGAAACGAAGCAAACAAGTGACTATGATATATGGCTAAAATTCTAGGGCATCAATGATCCTTTGGCTCAAGAGTCAAAATTTAAACGCTATAGAAAAAAAGATCGAAATACTTAAAGATACCAAAATTTTGACATTGTTTAAAATAAAAGATTTAGCCTAAACTGACATTACAAAAGATTGGCAGAGGACATTTGCAGTATATGAAACATATAAGAGTGCTTCAGCTGTGTTGTATAGAACGTTTGCAAACCATCAACTAGGAAAAATGGACCAAGGATATGTACTTGTTATCTGTTGCTGTTAACAAATTATCAGTTTAGTAGATGAATATAATTATTCCCTCACAGCTTGCTGTCAGGAACCTAAGTGTAGTGGGTCTTTGTGCTTGAGTCTCCCACAGGCTGCAATCGAAGCGCTGACTGGGGCTGTGGTCACCTCTGGCTTCACCTAGAAGGACCCACTTCTAAGCTCGCTCACAGGAAGGTAGACGGAAGTCTGTTCCTTGCATGTCCATGGACAGAGAGCCTTGATTTCACCCTGGTTGTTGACTGGCAACCAGGCTCATTTCCTTATTAGGTGGGCTTCTCCTGAAGATGACTCAACCATGCCAGCTTGTTCCATCTGAAGCACCAAAGAGAGAAGGAGCATTAACTAGATGAAAAGCATAGTCTTTTGTGAAACACTAACCTTGGAAGGGACAAACTATCATTTTTGCCATATTGTGCTTATCGGAAGCAAGTGACTAGGTCTGGTCTTTCCTGAAAAGAAGGAGATTATACAAGGGCGAGCATGTCCACAATAAGGCCCCTTGGGGACCATTCAGAAGCCTGCCCACTACAAGACACAACTGCATAATCCATAAAGCAAGGCATGACCTACAAAATTACATATGCAGGCACACACCTATGCACATGCATATTTAAATGTACGTATACGTATACACATCAGTCACTCGGGCATACATGTGTACACATGCATACACACATACAACTAGCATATGTACACATTCACATGTGCATGAATGCATGTGGATGTATATGTATGTTTGTATGCCCAGTTTCATAATAATGAGGAAAATGCAAAGTAAAGTAATAAAGAAGAGTTATGCTTTAGCCATCATACCAGGAAACATTTAAATACTGAAAATGACATCTAGTTTTGGTAAAACTTTGGGGGAAAGGGATTGTCATAAACTATTGGTAGAAGAGCAAAGTGATGCTGAGAAAATTGATACTCTGCATTGATTGCAGAAAAACACAGGTGCATGAAGACCCATGTTCAAGAATGCTCCTGAGGTCATGTGCGTGAGCAGGAAACACCGGATGCTACTGACAAACCCATTGACAAGGACAGAGAAATCAATTAGGAAACATCCCATCTAGGAAATTCACTCCAGAGTTAAAAAGAATGAGGTAGATGTAAAGATCTTCAGACATGTTTTTAAATAAAGAAAACAAATTGCAGAGTAATTCACATAAGGCATGTAAAAACACAACAAAATCACACAAAAGGACAAAGTCATTATTTTTCTATATGCACGTAGAAGCATGTGGCCACATATTGAGTAAGACAGCACACAGACCAAAGTGATGTTACTGTTTATCTCTGGTAGGGTGAGGGTTCAAAGGGGGAGGTGGGTGGCTAAAGGGGGCTTTCCCTTAATCTAAATAGTTTTTACAATAAAAATGTGCACAAGTTTTTAATTCAAAAATAACTGAAAATAATGGATATTTCCAAAAGACATGAATATCATCAATGAAAGTATTATCAGAGAGTTATCAGAAAATCTAAAGATTTTCTTTCTACAACATAGCCTTTGAAAGACAATCAGAATTATTCAGTTGAAGAGGAAATGTAAGCATCTTTCTGGCAATGAGAAAAGTGATCAGAAAAAAAGTCGTATTTAAAAAACATTTTATTTAGTTTTACATTGAAGAGCTAGGGTACAGGACAGAAGTGGGGAGAGGGTGGTGAGAGGATTCACCAGAGACAGAGTGGGAGCAGAACAGGTGGATTTACTGAACTAAACTGCTGAGGAAAGCAGTGGGAGAGACAGGAGAGGCCTGCTGCACTTAGGTGAATTAGCAACTTGGTCAAGGGTTGAACTCAGGCCATCACGACGATAGCACAGAGACTTAACCTTTAGACTTGAAAGAAGTTTATCATGGCTGAAGGAAGGGCCATGGGTCAGAGGCTGAGAGAAGGTTGGGCGTAGAGTCCAGGACAGGTCTGGGTAGGAGCTTCAGAGACACGACTAACTTAACAGGGAGAAACACACTGTATGGGCCTAAAGGTACTGCAATTCCACCTTTTCTGTGCTGCTGGAAAGCCTCTTTATTCTAGATTTTTTTCTCTCAAAGATCAGACTCAAAGATCAGACATTATGCCTTGCTGCCCTCATCACCCAACACCATCCAGAGAATAGATTAAGTTTCGCACAAAAACAATAGCATGATGAGAATCTCAGGCAGCACCTGCATTTGAGGCTTCTCTGGAAAAGAACAGCTACAGCTTCCCAGTGACCTGTTTAGGAGCAAATGCCTTTAGTCCTTGACACCAAAGGGTAGACAGAATTCACTTAATACAGGATTCATTGTAGATGAGGGAGTTCGAGAGCGGGAAAGCCTTATCTCAGGAGAACATGATGGACACTCTGTTACCGGATCAGAGCCCACCTCCCGGAGGCCCGCCTCCCACTGGCAGCCCGCAGACATCATCGTCATCTTCTACTTCATCCCAGTGCTCCACTGACGAGGATGCTGGGAGAAAAAGGAATGTGCCCAGGTGTGGCATTAAGGTTTGATTCTTCCAAGCACAGTTTGGTGGTGAGAATTTGACCCGATTGTATATCAGCTTGCTGTGAGAACTGCCAGGACAGGATACGGTGGACATGGGTTTAAATTCTCTCTCACATTCCTCATCTACAAAATCAAGAAAAGGATAACCTCACAGAACCTCTCGGGAGGTGCCCTGGGGTCGCGTGTAGCAGGTACAAACTCCTTTTATCATGTCAACCCACAGTCTTCCCATTGTTCCTGAGAAGAGAGCCACCGTTGCAGGACGACTGCACGCTGGTCTTGAACACACTTTCCAAGGACACTTGGGGCATTCAAAGAGGATGTTGAGCTCCTGCGCCCTAATGGTAAGATCCAGTGGATGAGCAGGTAAACTGCTTGAGCTGGTCATGCCTCTCCAAGGAGGATTTGTTGGACTGGTCCCAACAAGGGGGTTGGCTTGCATGGGAAAAGGGTTTGTTGGTTTTATTTGTCCTTCCTGCCTGCCAGGGAGAAGTTGAAGTGTCAGTGGAGGGCACCATGGAAGATGACCTTAGTGCTGATAATGGAGGGCCAATAAGGAGACTGGAGATCCCCCTTTTCATTGTGCCCTAAAAAGTGTTGGGGAGGAGTTCAGGTTAGAAACACATGGCCAAAATTCTCTATGGTAGGAGGAGGAGGTGCAACATGGTGGCAGTTAAGTGAGGGTGGAGGAGCTAAGACGAGGGAATCAAATGGATTCCCCACGCAAGTTCAGCATTCACCTGAACTTTTTTCCTTTCAATTGTTTTCATGTTTTCTGGTTTGTTCTACCTGGTCTTTCTAAGCATTGGACAATTATGTCAAAGCCAAAGTTGATAGTTGGAACAGAGAGTTGTGGGGCTGTGGAGATAATGCATCTATTTTATGCAAGTTTGAGATAGGAGGGAAGGAACAGCTGGGTGAGCACAGAGAGTGGACATTGGTCCAAAGTGAGGAGCTGATTGAGCCAGGATGAGCTGATATTCCTCTCAGAACTTCAGGAATACTTGGGGGTGAGAACATGATGGCAGGTAGGTTTCCTGGAGTTGCTCAGAGTGGGCCTGGAACTCTTGAGTTGGGAGGTGGTGTTTTGTGAAGCTAATTTGTCTTCTCCATCCCCCGTAGGAATCTGAGAAATAGACACAGGTGAAAGGACAGTGCCAGCTGAAGCTGGCATCAGCATGAAAGTTTTACTCTGCTCTCTGCATGTTTGTCTTGATGTCAGCTGCTGAGGGGAGAACTGTGTCTGACTTTGGCCAAGGGGCTTTTAAGGAAGACCAAGCACTCCAGCCTGACTATCTTAGGGCTTAGTAGGCCAACCAAGGAGGCCACCTCTTATTACGGAGGGGTAATCAGCAGAAGTCACATTCCCACCAGTTCACTATCAGACAACCCTTCTCAGAGAAGGGGCCTGGAGAAGGTGAAGCAATGGACAAAAGATTTCTTCTTAATATCTTGGGGAAGTAGGAAGAAAATGGCTCCCCATATATGTATTAAGATAAAGGATTATGTCTGAGGAGGGAGAACTGCGAGACCCGTCCTTAGAATGGTAAATTATGAGAGACACATTTGGGGTGGTTAAAAGCACACACAAAGTCATTGCCTGACTCTTGTACTAATAACTGTGGGAACTTGAGTTTATTGCATAGCAGATCTAGGACTCAGTATTCTCAGCTGTTAAAGGGGAGGTGATAATGCCAACTTCATTTTTTGTTTATTTGAATCCACATTTTATAGGATAAAATGAGTGAATGCATGTAAGCGGTCAGATCAGTGTTCATGCATTACTTTAACTTTTACAGTTGACTAAGTGCTCAAGATAGCCATCAGCAAATAGTGGTCAAATCCACTGTTTTGTCTTCGGGGTGAGAATCTCTAGATAGCCGGGCAGTGAGTAGGGGTGGTCGGAGGGAGGAGTAGTTCTGGGCATGGTCCACTGTCAAAAGAGCGAATAACAGATTGTTCCAATAAGAGCATTTGGTGAGACATTCCTTTCCCAGAGGGGGGTCCGTGATATACTCTCCAGTTGTGAGTAACTAATGTTGCTAATGTAGTGTGTGTGACCCTAGCTCTTCTAAATTTTCAATGTCTGTGGGTTTTAGCAATCCCTAGTCTCTCCTAAATGTCTGGAGAAGAGTCCTGTCTCTTCAGCCCCTCCCAGCTGCCCTATAAAGAAATGGCAGCCCTTGGGTGGAAACTCTGAGCTCTCAGAATCCTGGCCAATGGGAAGCTGGGCTCAACTTGCCCGCGTACTTACTGAGCAAGACGAGGCAAGAGGCCAAGGCCATTTCCTCTCTTTTACTGCATCATAAAAATCATCTCATTCAGCACATGACACCTCTTGAACACTCGTGTCCAGGCCGTGATTAGCAGATAATCTCATAAAGGTCTGTGGTCCAGCTGCCAAGACCCACCTGTGGGAGAAAGAGGAAACCCATGACCAAGACCCCTTCCTGTGGCCTGGAAGCCTTGCTCTTTTGATGCTGCTCTTTCCTGTCTGGGGATAATACCAGCCCTCCTGCTCCTTGCTGGCTTGGCTCCCTGGCTGCCATTTTACCTTCTCAAAGAGAAACCTTCCCTCAACTACCTAGACTCTACCAAATACAGAATCTCATTCTCTGACGTTTTGAGGTGGGGATTCTGAAATTGTCTGATGGTAATCTACTTTTAGGTTTCTGATGAGAAAAACAAGACTCAGCAACATCAAGTGACTTACCCAAAGTCACACAACAGAGTGGCAAAAAGGCATCAGAATCATTTTTTTCATATGTTTGTTGACTACCTATATGTCTTTTTCAGACAATGAAATACTACTCAGCAATCAAAAAAGATAAACTCAAGTCATTTCTGGCCATATGGAAGGAATTGGAGGGATTATTCTTAGCAAAGTGAGTCAGAAAGAGAAAGATAAATACTGATGGTTTTACTTATATGTGGAATCTAAAGAAACAAAGACAAATTGTAAGACTGACCCTAGAAAGTAGACCATAGATCTGAGACACTCAGAAGGGGAGGGGAAGGTGGAATGAAAGGGGGGAAGTATAGAATTGCCAGGAAGGCAAGCTCGGTGGAGTGTGGAGGAACACTGTGGGCATTTTGGTGGTGGGAAAATCATGTTGACCACATCTGAGGGGAGAAATACTATATTGTGAAAAAATAAGCAAGGTTGCTTTGAAAAGAAAGAAAGAAAGAAAGAAAGAAAGAAAGAAAGAAAGAAAGAAAGAAAGAAAGAAAGAAAG
>NW_004567116.1:28469676-28490782 GCF_000260355.1 Condylura cristata
TACTTTCTGTCTTTTTAAAAAAACAAAAACAAAGATAAGCCATTTGGTTATATTTGAAAACATACATGCCCACTGTAAATAATGAATAGAAGAAAATTTAAGATAAAGATAAGTTAAATAACACCAAATACTTCTACTTAGAAATAACCATTATTGAGAATAAATATCATTACTCTTCTCTTTTGATTTGCAAATATAGATTCGAGAATAGATATCTAGAAGTACTTTAACAATTAGATGATAACTTTAAATGTTGTTTTAAATCATTAAGTATTACTTCTAATTTTCCCAGAATTTGGCAAAAGAAAATATACCAGAATAAAACTACAGATTATTGAATACATGCTTCTTTGCCACAGGATAGTGTTTCATGAAAAGACCTTTTTTGTTTTTGTCTTTTTAATTCAACTCTTTTATTTTAATCAAAAATTTAAGTCATAGCTATTACAAAACTCATGTTACATTCAAACCATAACTGACTTCCCAATTTAAGATTTGCTGAGTGTAATCAGTATTTCAAATGAAGGCAATACAGTATTCAAATTTGGGATTAGTTTGAGAGACTTGTTAATTTGGAGAATTTAAAAAAAAATAATATAATAGTTTATTTTTACATCATATCATTTTGTGTCTTTTTCCATCTCAGTTGTAATCCCCACGGGTTTGCCATCACCAAATCACCTGTGTGCCATTACCATAGTCCACAAAAGACTTTCTAAAGGCTAGTCAAGATGACTAGAGCAAACATGGAAGAGGAGGACTCATCGTTTCTCTCAAAACTACACATTTCAATTTGGGGATCATTTGGGTTTGGGCTGTGGAAGAGAAAGATATTAGCACACCAGTGTTCTCCATCTCCCACCCTACACAATTTGACTTTTGTGAGTTATGTGATCGTTTTCACATTGTTCAAACATAAAACTCCCACTAGCTAGAATAGTTCCCGTATTTCACGGGACTGTTCAATCCCAGCTCCCCTGACGTACTTAACTTCTGTGGGGTGTGGACATGCACGTGAGAAAATGATAATCAACAATAAAAGGATAAATTATGTGGTACATTAGAAAATGCTACCTGTGATAGCGTAAAAGCAGAGTAAAACAGAGGAAAGGAGCCTGGCGTGCTACAATGGGGTAGAGAAGCTATTTCTGTCATAAATAAGGCAGTCAGGGTAGGCTCATGGAGAGATATCGTTTAATGTTAGTATAAATATTAAGAGATTTATGACCTGCCTCAAGTGCTCTTTCATGGTCTTTCTATTTTCAGTTCTTTTTACTTTCTTAACTAGCTGCATGTCATTGTTGCAGTTTTGTTCAAAAAGGTTCATGGGCCCTTTGTTCCTGGGCTTCTCCCATTTGAGACAATCTACTAATTTTATGTTGAACAGCATTCTCATGTGGCTGTAACATCCTGGGGGTGGGGGGGGCGTGGGGGGTGCACCTTCATTATCTTAGAACTACCCTGTCTTTGGCATTAAATGCTGCTGTGGAGGAGGCCCAGCAAGCCTGGTGTTAACCCTTTGTAATGACTGGCTTTTCCTTACTGAGTTTTGGAAACATTTGGTGAACAGAAGCTCTGTCTCCAGCTGTGTATGTTACAATTTCCTGGAACATAGTATAGCTTTCCATTTGCATATTTGACTTTTCCTTTAGATAATTCAAAAGTATTTACCTTTGTGCTTGGTTAGTTTTTCTTTTTTATTTATTAGGTTTAAAACCCTATAAGCTTCTCTGTCCTTGTTTTTAGTATCTCCTTTTAACTTGTGTTCACTGTGATTATCTCAAATGCTTATCCACATTGTGGTGGAATAGACCCCTAAATTTCCTCACTCTAGTTTTTGTATTAGTTCTATAATGATATGTTTTGGGCATTAAAATTGTGTCCTTAGATCCTCAATTCCATTTTTGTTTTGAATCCCATTATCTTGTCTTTCAGACCTTCTCTTTTGAATTTATTCTTATTAAGATGTTCCATAGCATGCAAGAATTGTGAATTTTTTTCTTTTTTTCCATTCATATGTTTTTCTCTCCAAAGTTGGTTCTCTCTCTCTCTCTCCTTTTCTCCCTCTCTTCCCCCTTCTTCCTTCCCTCTTTCCTTTCCTTTCATGTCCTTCCTTTCCTTCTTATTCCCCCTCTCTCCTCCTTCCCTTGCTTCACAATCTTTCTTTCCTCTTTTATGTTTGCATAGTTCTTTCATGAACTAGAAGAATTTTTATGATGCTATTTCAATTTACCAAAATAACATTTGTAGAAGTTCATTATAAAGTGTCTGATTCCATTTCCCAGTCATAGAAAGTACTATCTGGGGAATTAATTTGAGTCTAAGCTTCTTTGTTGCCTAAGACTCTGAAAGAGCCTAAGGACCCCAATATCTAACTCCACCCACTCTATCCAGCACGGTGGATGGAAACTGAATTTGCGTGGGGAACTGCAAGGAGCATCTTATTGGCTGGTGGGTTTGTCTATAGACTAGTGAGGAAACTACTACAGTGAGCCTGTAGTAACCCAAAGAAATTAACCTAAGGGAGTCAGGAATCTAAGTTTCCATATCTAAAGGGAAAATAGAGCATCATCATGGTGGCTAAGAAAGCTTATGCTCTAGAAACAAACTGGTATTTAGTTCTGACTCTGTAGCTTACAGTTTTAGTTATCTTGATCCTCTGTCTTCTCATTTGTATAGGGGATAATAATGCTATCTTTCTCATTAAACTGTTATAAGGATTAGAGGAGATAATGGGACCAATACTCCCTTCAGTGTTGGTAGCTTTAATAATTGCTAGACTTTTCTGTCATTATAATTAATGATGTACAAATGCCTTCATAGGTATCAGTATCAGTGAATGATCAGAGGAGGCACTGAACAACATGAATAGGCTTTGAACGTGGCATAAGTTTAATTTGGTGCCAGACATGAGATTTAAGCCTACAGGTTAATCATCATAGTAGGCCTCCAGACTGAGGCCTGCAATGTGGGGAGGTCAACTTCCTTCCTCCACAATGCTGGTAGAAGGCGAGGGAGAAGAGAAGGTACCGATGAAGCCAGACAGGTGACTTCTCTTGTGGCTTTCTGAATGCGGTCCCCAAACCAGTGACAACAAACCAGTTTGTTGAAAATGCACATTCTGAAGCCCCATGTCATATCTACCAAATCAGCATCAAGACCAGGAAATTTGCGTGTTAGTAAGCTCCCTAAGTGATTCTAATGGGCTCTAACTTTCAAGAATCCTTCTGTCCTCTCCTGTTGGGCTGCTGTCTGAGGAATTGTGCAACCAGGATAGGAAGACAGAAACCCTGAAGTCCTTTGGTCAACATCTCAGAAATGTGAAGGAGACTGTGACTTTGCAGAATTAGACCAAGTAGTTCTCCTAATAGTCAGTGAACATTTTAATAGGCATATAATCGACCTGCATATCCCTCTAAATATATATTTTCACTGAATAGATGTGGATATTGCTAAGCTTAGCTGTTTTTTTTAGTGAACTATAATTTTTATTATAAAACAATAAAATATAGAAAGTTACTCGATTCCAATAATTAGTGTAAAAATCTGGAGCTCACCACGAAACCAGAACACCATCTGCCATCTGGTGGCAGCATACCCCACCGACAGTTGCCTACAGTAATGGCAAATCACCTCAGAGAGCTAGAAGTCGGTGACTTCTGGGAACTACAGGAATAAGGGGAAGTTACCTACCGATATCAGGTTCATTTGGTTCCCTATCTCACAAGAGTGATGGGGATAGGAAAGAAACAGGCATTGGAGTCAAATAGCACTGGGTTAGGCAACCTCTGGAAAGCTTCTGACTATCTCTATGACTCCATTTCCTCATGTGGAAGTGGATGATAGTTTAGTAATATTTCCCTCTCTAGACTATTGTGGGGGTCAAATGAGGGAATTGGTTGAAAACAGGTGGATGTGTTTGGAAAACTGTGAAGAGCCACCCAGATGTGAGTTGTTTATTATTTATGTTTGAGACTTGATATTTAATTGAGGAATGTAATGTTTTCTGTTGGAGAAATTCTAGATATTGGCAAGCAGGTGGAGAAGGTATTTGGTGTTTGAATATGTCTTACTTTTTTTTTTTTTAATAGAAGGACTTAGGGGAGGGAGTTTTTGCCCTGAGACCACCACAATTAGAAAGGAAAAAGGAATGATCACCTTTATGTCCCACTGAGGTAATGGGGCAAGAAGCCAGTTTGTTGCCACAGTCCTTGTGCTGTCCTGACTCAGGGGAAGGAAGGACCAAAAGGAAGAAGACTCCATGGACTTTTCAGAGATAAAAGTTGGGGTGGAGAAAAGGGGGGAGATGTAGAGGCAGAAGACAGGAAGGGGGCCCAGTAACAGGGATAGAGAGAAGAAAGGGTACTTAGAGGAAATCAGGCTACCAGAAGGCTGACATAGAGGGGAGAAGGAAGAGCCTACATCCTGGTTACCCTGGCTGAGTCTAGACTCTTCCAATTGGCAGCAGTTCTTGTGAATCGACTTTTGCAACTGAAACTCTTCTTTCTTCAGGGACCTTGTGCTTTTGTACATGTGAAGTGTTTGGATCCAGTGAGCTTAGTGAAAAAGAAGAGTCATACATTGCTGGAAAAAGAGACCAGATGTCTTTGAAATCATCTAAATTGTCTCTATTTTTTTAAAAAAAGTGACTCTTTCCATTGCTGCCAGATCTGAAAGTCCAATTTGCCAGGATAACATATCCGGTGTGGATAAAGATTTCCAAACTTGAAGTGTCTGTCGCTTAGCAACCTGGAGGCCTGAGGACCCACAGGGGTTCAGTCCCTGAAACTTTGGGGGATCACACTGTCCCTGCAGTGGAAGAAGAGCTGAGAAGGAATATTGGCTCAGTCAGGCATTGGGCACAGGTTGCTCTTTCCATATTTATTCCCAGGTACTTAAGGCCACAAAAAAAAAAAAAAAAAAAAAGTACTGTAAACAGAGAAGAAAGGGGGAGAACCAGAGGGCGAAGGAGCCGCCTAAAGAGAAAAGTTCCAGGGACTAAAGGAATTGAAAAGAAAACACCAGTTGTGCCTATGACTTGATCCTTGGCCTTCAGCACACATCCGAATAACTGTTTTTCAGTGGTTTGGAACAAGGATAGTTTGTTCTTTCAAACAGGCTATTTTTAATATTAACTTTTCTTATAAAAATGATGCACATGATCATTGTTGCTATTTTTCCTACCATTGTTTAAGAAGAATTGGTTTAGTCCCTGCAGAGTGGATTGAATGTTCTTTATGACCTGTCAAGTTGGAGGCTTTTCAGTAGAGACTGGTCCATCACTGGTCCATTTGCTGGGGACTGACTGAGGAGCTGAGGGGTGAACAGCATTGTAATTTCCCAATATCCATTTCCCCTTTTGGGGGTTAATTATTCTGAGTCTTGGTCCACTTTCCATCTTCCTGCCTTTACATAGTTGTTGCACTGGCAAAAAGACAATGTAACACTTAGGGACTGGGCTAGGATGGAAGCTAGGGAACAGCCCCATATTGAGGCCATGGATTTTGTTTGGGGGATGGGCCTGTGATCCTATTCTGGCTATGGAGCTTTAAGAAGAGGAATTTGCTGTGTGTTCCTAGGAGAGTGCTTACTTATTCATCTGGAGAAATTTCTGGGAGGGACCTTTCTTTGCTGTCTAGCTATGTAGCCATTTTGGGGACCACGCTGGGGAGACAGCGTTAAGGTGAAGCTGATTATAAAAGGACAGGGTGAAGAGAGAGGAAACAGATGAACAAATGAACAAATTCCCGATGACATGGTTAGGCACTGAATCAAACAGCTTTTTCCTGAATCTCCAGTTATGCAAACCAACAATTTTCCTTTATTGTTTAAGCCAGTTTGAATTGGGTTTTCTGTTACTTAGAATCAACATTCTTCATTGATGCAGTAACATTATTGAGCACCTACTCTATGCCTGGCACTCTATAAAATGGTTTTATGTGTATTCTCGCAAAATCCTCATGGTAACCTGGCAGGGAGAGCATAACATCCCTATCCTTCAGAAGAAGAAAACCCCATGTCTAATATTTAAGTGGTAATAGTAGAGCTTCGGCCCAGGGTGGCCTGACCCCAGACTTCAGGCTCATCCCCACACTTCGATCCTCAGCTGATAATGAGGGGATCCATTCTGCGCACAGGTGAAGGGAGAGCTGAAAGCTGAATGTGACGGCAAACCTGAGCTCTGGGCTGACAAGCACTAAGGACAGGGCCTAAAGGTGAATCTGCAGGGGCTTCAAGGAAGTACACGTCCAGGGACTTCATGTGGCGGGCTGTGTTCAAACACCACATGACTCCCCTGTGCTGCCAGGCCACAGCTTGCTTTAAACATCAGCTCCCTCGACCCCATGAAGAATAATGACTTAATGACAACGAGTCATCTCCATAAACATTTGCAAAGGCTTGTGAAATTTTATTTTATTTAACTTGGGTTTTCTAATTTAATATCTGCCCTTCAATCTCCCTCTCTCTTTTCCAAGTCAAGACAAATCAGCGAGGCTCTGGAATGCCAAGACAATTGGGACTTAACAGTGCTGGGTTGCAGTCACAGATTGCAGTCTGTGCCAGCCGCACTTCTGAGCCGTCCACACATGATGTGTATGGGAATGGTCCCTTGATTATTGCACATGGGGATGGGGAGACTCAGAGAAGTTAAATACCTCACCCAAGGTCACACAGCTAGGTCATGTGTTCTCACCCACTGTGCCACACCTTTTCTTATGGACAGAACGAACTAACCCTCCTGCCAAGATCCTTGGTAAACAAGATATAACTGGCCCAGTGATAGGTCCCTTTCCTGGAAATTCATTTTAGGAGGATGAGCGGACAAGTAGACAAAGACATTTGTGCAAAGACGATCATCATGATAATTTTAAAAACTGAAACTAAGCTGTGTGAAGACAGAATAGGTTAAATAAATGATGGTATCGATCTATCCAAGGATCATATGACAGTGATAAACAACGATGGTCTAGATGCTGACCTTGAAACATGATCTGTTGTTAAGTGGAAAGAGAGGTAAACATATGATCATATTCATGAATAGATATAACTTCTTTTCTCTAAATATAAAAAGCTGGGCAAGTCATTCACCTATAAATTAAAATGCATATTTTAACATACAGGAGTGTGGATATGTATATATATATATATACTCTTTAACCTATACATATATGTATAAAGTACAACTATGGTTTCTGTATTTTCTACAAAAGATACATTTCTGTCAGAAACTTATTAAATATATTAGCACATTATTTTGTTTGTATCAAATATTATATAATCAAAAAACACTGAAATGTGTCTGTATATGTATATGTATGTGCATGTTTTCCTCACTACCCCACAGTAGACTATTTCTATGAAATTTTCACCAACTGAACTGGTATAAAGTAAAGAAGCAATTACCATTAATTTATATAAAAAAATTTTGAGCATTCCCACATTCTAAAAATTGTCTACCAAATCATGTCAAATGTATAAAACCTGAAATAACAGCATGATATAGTACAGCAGGAAGGATGGGTTACATACACAGTCTGTAACAAGTAATTCTGGGGGAAAAGCCTGGTAGGGAGACTCTAAAAAGGCTTCTGTAGAACAAATTTCCCCTTGTGACTTTTGTCATAAGAGCAGAATTCTCTTTGGCTATCCTTAGGCTAGTGAAAGCAGGTATTTGATGTAGGCCTTTCATAAAAGTAGTAGAATGCAAACTTAAACAAAAGGGTCTACCGATACTGTCATTTTTTCTTTTCAAGAGGGAGCCAATTTTTAGAGCGCATGAATCATTTACTTCCCATATCTAGAAGTGGTAGAACCAGGAAATGGATCCAAGTCTTTCTGGTCAATTTGGGAGTTTATGCTCCTAACCAGGATGATCTCCAGATGGTGTTTTAAAAGTTTTATTGAGAAAAATGATGAAAACTCTGTGGCAGAGTTTTCTCAACCGCATTCTGGAGAAGCCTTCTGGAGAAGCCTTCAGTAGTGAAGATGGGGAGGAGGAAGGTTTTATGCAAAGGGAGAGAAGAGGCAAGAATGTTGGAAGGGAGGAGGTAGGAGGTGATGGGGGAAACCAAGATGATGAGCTTGGCAGAATGGGAAGGAAAATACTCCAATGACCACTGTGGCCTGCTATTTCTGGAGACAACATTTTAGTAAAAGTTTGGGCAAAATAGGAAGCAGGTATCCTTACAGCATAACTAAAGCATGAACTGTATGCGGATGGAATTTAATCCGGTTTTATAATTTAAAGGGATCAACCTTCCTTGAAATATATTGATTGTATTGTGTCAAAGTAAAATAAGTCAACTGTCCAGGAAAATTCTGACAGTAGGAAGAGATCTTTTACTTTCCTTCCCCACAAGTCCTAACCTTCCCTCCCACCCCCAAGCCTTTGGGTGTTCTATTTCTGCTAATCCTTGCTAAGAAGTAACTGGTGAGCAAGAGGTTAGCTGATCGGGTCCCAAGGTGTGACCTTTCCCAGGGGCATTTGCATGTTAATAGAGGAGACTGGGAATCCAGGACCAGCCTCCAGGTCTCACATGAAAGCAGTTTTGAAGGTGGAAGAGCGGGTGGGCACAGTCCCCGGTGCCCTGCTGTGTAGGCCACGGTGATTTGGCCTGTGTGGATGGCCTCTCTCTGGGCTTTCCTCCAGCTTTTACAAAGAAGTGGTTTGGAGAAGAACAAAGCGATTGTGTTTTTCTCCAGGCAAGTGCCCCACTGCCAGGGCTCAAGTCTGGACCCCAAGCTTCACTTAGTGGTTATTTGGTAAATGAAAAAGGCCCCTGGATCCTCCCTCCTACTTCTGCCCTAGGTTCAAGACCCAGACAAGTTTTTTCCTAGAGATAAGAACATTGTCAAGAAGAAATTTCTACCATTCTCTTCCCTCCTTACACCTAGAAAACCTCAAAACTTCTGCTGACTTGCACAACCTCACTGACCAGATTTCATGTTCTTGTTGAACTGTGGTTAAAGCGTCTCCTTAGCTGTGGCCAACCTACAGAAAATAAAATTCCTACGTGGACATGTTCTCCTGCACCGGCACATTTCAGAACACACGGAAGGAAAGAGGTGGGGGTGGGCAGGGAGTGATGAGGACAAGACTACTTTTCTGTTTGGCTGAATTCATCAAAAATGTCCAAACCCCATACCGAACATTCATCACTAATTAAATCCTAGCACCATAATTCAGAGAAAACAATTACAGCATTTAGAATTTTTAAAGGAACTATTATTGCTGCCTTGGCCCTTTTAAAAATTATGCTCCCCAAAGGACAAAATGTGATCCATTAATATGTATGTATTATTACTTTTTTGTAAGGGGAAGATTGCTGATGTCTGTGAATATGGAAACATTTATCGGTTGCCGACAGCCGCTTAGTTGACTTGCAGTTTTAAGTGCAGTATTTTCTAGAATCTAAAAGGCTATAACATTAATTACCTTTTTGCCTTTAGCTGGTGGACTGATAGCTTCTGTCCATATTTTTTTCTCTTACCTTGCCACACTGGTAACTGGCTGTCTAGAGAGGGGTTTGTCAGACCCAGGAGGACTCAAAACTGGCATTTGGTGAGGTCAGACAATAATTCACTCAGTTCTTCCATTTACCTTTGGTGTGCAAGAAGGGGCACCTTCCTTTTCATTCTCAGCCGAGGCCCTCTGTGTGCCATGTGTGAGTCTCCTGCTCATCCTGAGTTAAATGCATTGGGAATTTCTAAGTCAAGTCTGTCCTCTTTCCATGTTGAGTTCCCCACTAATCTGGGTAGTGGTTTTTCCTCTTGCTTTCATTGGTGTTCTGTTGTCTTGAGCGTGATAGCTATTGAGAGGTGAATTAGCTGATTCTGGCATCAAGGAATACAGTTGGCCTCTGTTAAGATGTACTATGTGCTTGACATGTGTGTATGTGCACACACACGTGTGTGCTCGTAGGTATGTATGCATATGTATAAATAAAAGCACTCCTCAGAAACTTCCAGTCTGCTCCCTGATCAGTCTATTGTCACATGCATTTGGCATTCATTATCCATGAGCCCCCGGCGCCTCTGGTCCTGTGCCCTGGCTAACAGTGATTTGGTTTATAGAGATCATATGGCAGGGAAACAGACCTTGAAAGACAGAGCTCTGAGAAGCACATTTGATGAATTTCCTATGATTTGAGTCTGGGTTTATTCTTGCTTGTGGCGGGGCAGACACCCCAGAGCACACACAGCCAGCCTGGGAGCCCGGGGAGGAGTGGAGGCTATGACAATAAGCACACTGTTTTTTTTCTTCACACGTCTCGGGTTGCATTTCCTATCTGGGAAAAAAAGAGAAGGGAGCCTTGTAAAGGATCCAGAATCTGGGCAGGAAACCACACAGAGTGAAGGTTGCCATTGTCATTAGCAATTAATGTAACCACCAGGGCTGGAAGGAGAAAGCCCTGCCAAGCAGCGGGTGGGGGGGGGGGGTCTAGGCTGCTGGAGAGAGGGGATTGCTCGCCTGCCCCCTCCCACCAGCTATGGTTGCTTGGAGGAGTGAGCGGGACATCTCCCCAGGGACTCCCAAGGGCCCCTACAGCACTAAAGCTGGCTGTTTTAAAACAAGATGCCCAGGACTTGATACATTATAAAAGGTCTCTGCCACCCATTTTCACTGTCTGGGGCTCCATGTCCAATTGCCTAGTCCCCTTGATAAGTGAATTTTTTCTGAATCTGTTGACATTCATTCCATTAACCGTCTTTACTAAGCGCCCCTCTGTGTGCCAAATACTTAGGGTGCTGGGCATGATGCTGATTCTAATCTGTAACATGTGTCGCCTGTGTCTGTACCAGGCACTGTGTTACATAGTTTCCATCCATTACCTTATTTGGACTCTACTGTGACTCTGTTAGATTCTCTTCTTACCCCATTTTACAGATGGCATAGCTGAGGCCCAGGAAAGTTGAGTAACTGGAAGGCATAAAACCAGTACGTGGGCTAACTGAGATTTGAATCCAGGCAAATTTATCTCTGCCAATCTACAATCCATCCCTCATTTTATACCCTAAAGATGTCTGTTGGCTAGGGAGAATTCTCGCAGACCAGTGAGTGAATAAATTACAAGGTAATTTGGGCCATGGTTAGGGGTGGGTGGTGAGCTTAGAGTCCCTGGGAGCCCAGAGAAGAGACAGCTAATCTAACCTGGAGAGGCACTCAGAGAAGGCTGCCTGGAGTAGGTGTATTATCATTTCTCCTGTCCTTCCTGGTGTCTCAAAGATATGTGAGTTTATGCTAGCCAAACTAGCCATCTGTAAGGGAACATTAATGTTTGGAATGTTCTGTAGACACATCCAGTCACTGAAAATGTCTATTTCTTATCTCCCACACAATGAAGTCTGACTGGGTTGGTATGAGCTAGGATAGCCAGTGTTTCTTCTGTACTTCAGTTGGGTTCAAATCACACTCCTATTCCTCCTTCCCCCTCCCTGCTTCGTCTCTCTTCCTCTTCACCCCTCCCCTCTCTGCCCCCACCCTCTTTCTCCTTCTTTCTGGTAGTTTAAAAACTGCCACTTTTCATTAATGTGACCAAAATGTCATCAAGTAGTTTAATGCTCTTTAATGTCCTTGTATCGTTTACGTTTTGCGAACAGTGTGGAAATGAATCCCATCTGTGGGTTCAAGAACATCAAAAAAGTTGGACAGGCTATTTAGACGTGCTGCTTCACATTGCATTAGCGTGTACAATGTCAGGGGCCCGAGCCAAGCACGGCCTGTCCCGGCCTCCGCCCGCCCCTTCCCAGGCCTGGGAGGGACAGATCACTTACTCAAGAACTCCCAGTCAATCCTGGGGATGGGGCTCTGGAAGGCTGCCCAGAGGCCCCAGGAAAAGTGTGAAGCCTAAATAAAAAATGAGAAATGATTCAGGAAAATCACTCTTTTTTCCTTTTTGGTGCCAAGATGCCTCAACAATAGCTTTTTCATCACTTGGGGAAGAGGCTGGTCATAACACTGCTGTCTGCAAAATAATGAGCCCTCTCCTACTCCCACCCCAGTGCCCCAAGAAACAATGCTCTGGGGCCAGAATTAAGCTGGCAGTTTGTAAATAGGTAGCTGCAAAACAAACAGGACAGGAGAGCAGGAAGATCAGGGCCAACAGAGTTGAAAGGAGACACTCTCCAGAGGCTATGGGGAGATCTCAACACCCAATCCATGGGTGGTCACTTTGGGGTGATCCTTCTGAGGAAGCTTCCTGTGAAGGGTGTTAATGCTGGAGTCACCCCCTGTTTGCATTCTGGCTCCTCACTCTCTAATGTGGGACTTGAGTGAATAAAGCCCCTGGGCTCATTTTCCTTACCTGCAAAAGGAGGCTACTAAATACATCAGTCGAGTTAAATGAGCTTATCCACAGGAAGCAGGAGACTCTATCTGGTCTATGAAGTCCTCAGCAAAGGTTAACAATAGGCTGTTATGAGCACTGGCCTGGGACCCTGCTCCTCCCATCTACACTGCCCTCTGCAAGTTAGTGCTCCAGGTGGAGACAGCCTCTCCCTATCCAGCTGAGCTTTCCACCTCAGCTCCCACTTGAACCTCCCCATGCAAAAAGAGCAGTCAGGGAAGGGGCTGGGGACTTGGACTCCCAAATATCCTGGCATATTTCCAGTTATGTGGAAACCCCTTATTCTAATGCATTCCCTGAGGGGGAAAATGTGGCTTTTTATTTCAGAAAAAAGACTCAAAAGCCCCCCAAGACACAGAAACGTCTATTCTTCCCCAGACATGGGGAATAGCAAGAGTGGATTTTTAACTGTTGATCATTATCGCTGAATAAATAATAACCCACCTCTCTGATGGCCCTTAATACCTTGCCAGTATTTAAAGTCCTCTCTTTTGACTTCATATTTGCTCATGTGAAGATCCTTTAATTCTAAATGTAAACATCGATAAATAATTTCTGCTTATTATTTCACAATTTTCAGAACAAGTTCATTTGTTTTAACACCTAAGTTAAACTTTAACACCTAAGTTAACACCTTACTGCAATTTCCAGAAGGACACTTTATTTCTAAGTTCTGCATAGGATGAACATTAGAGGATGTTCCCCCACCAGTCTGTTGGCTACTTCTGCTAAGATGATTGGTAGGAGACCAAAGGGTGTTATACCTGGAGTTCTCTGGAGACTTGTGAGTGCAACTTCTAGCAGCCACTGCCCAGCCTTTGTGCTCAGCCTGGTAGGAGAGACACTGACTCTGAGATTGGAATCATTCTATCCTTGCTGTGTGATCTTGGACAAGTCACCACCAGCCGGAATTTTCCCATCAATGCAAATTGTGATCAGCTAGTGGTGCTACCAGTTTCCTGTCTTTGCTTGTGCTTCTTCTTAAGATCTTTCCTGACCTCTTGATTGAGTTAGTGCTAGAACCTTTCTCTACCTGTCTACTTCCATTGTGAGGATTGTGATGCTAGTAGTATCTATCTCAACAATCCCAGTATGGATTGATTGAGTTATATGTGTTGAGCACTTAACCTACTGCCTACAGAGCAGATGCTCTGTGTAACAACATCCTTGATTTTCTCTCTTCAGTTATTTAACATCTCTTAGTATCGTGCCAAGAGTTCTTTGAGGGCAAAGGTGTGTGTCTACCTCTGCTGCTGTAACCTGCTACTGAGGTGAGCACCTGGCACCAGGAATACTCTCATTACTTGTAGAATTGTCCTGAAGAGAAACAAAGAATGTAAAAGTGCTTTGTAAACCACAACACAAGAAATGTTACATTATGAGTTCTAGAGGCATTTATTTAAATTAAATATCTCTAGGGCTCTTTCACAATTGCTGCTGCTGTTGAATGTAATAAAATTTTGATCGGTTGACTAGTTGGTTTATGAATCACCCCAGTTATCAGCTTCCTCTATGTTTAGTTCTTTTCATTCTGGCTTGTGCTGAGTGGGCCTGTCAGAAAATCCTCTGGCTTGCTAATAGAGTCAACACTTCTGATGTTTACTGAATATCCCTTGCAGGGCAATACCAGGCTGGGAGAAACTACAGGTGGGAAGCAGAGCGAGACTCATTTCCAGGCTCAGAGTGTGGTGGTGGAGACAAGTGTAGGAAACTAGATCTCACCTTTCATGTCATTCTATGCTTCTGTTCCAGACTACAGGGGACCTAAGTCCTTCCTAGGGAGTTTGCATATGGTAACTAAGATATGCAAACACTCTTTTCTTTGAGGTTGTAAGCTGGTTAAATGTTAAGTCTAGACACATCTGGAGGTCAAACTTCCTCTCTCCATGCTACCTTGGGGGAGCTCATCTGATGTAGCAAAAGATAATGATGACCCACAAATTAAAGTTGATAGGGGAGGGGTGGACAGAGTACTTTGGGTTCTAGCAAAGCCAGTCTGCTCAATATAAGCTCCTCTTCCCCACAGTTCTTTATGATACCACATACCATTGCCTAAAATTCCCACCCTTTGGAAAGCTTGACAAATGCATTGTGGGATTCTGAACCTATGGAATGTGCAGGAATATTAAGCAGGGGTCTGTCTGTATCTGTCTTGTTGTTGACATCCTGGTCCCTAATGAGGTCATTGGAACATCTGTACTGTATCTGCCAAAAGACATTTAACTGGAAATGACATTAGTCACTGTTAGCACAGAGTCACTTCTCCTTTCTCCTGTGGAGCTGTGCTTTGGGGACACTCTGATATAGCTCAGAGTTTCTAAAGTCCCAGTTTTCAGAAAAAATACACTCACCAGCAGCTACTTGTCAAAACATTCATCATTTTACATGCTGGCTTTCAACCTCCTTTCTGATACAGAAGACCTTTCTCATTCTTCAGTATCCACTCCTATCCACACACCGATATTTGGAGAAACAAATCTTTCATTAATTAAGGTATAATACACTTGTTTGTCTATATCTTATTAATCTAACCTCATATAGAATACTGATCAGATAACACTAACAGCGAGAAATTAATCTAATATCAGACCACAGAAATTTTAGACTGGTTAGGTAGGCTGAACATTGGTAAGAGAAGGGTGTCTGTAGGTCTTCCATTTTTGTTTTATTTCCAACAATTAATAACTATTGTTGAAACTTTTAAATAAATGAAAGAGCCCAGGAATCGCTATCTTTGAGAATCTTCAAAATCTGTGAACTGAAACTGCCTTGTGCTCTGCCACAGTGGTTCCTGCAATTACTTGGTGCCTGTGAGGCATGGGAGACAATTTGTATAGCCGCTGTATGCCAGGCCTGAGTCAGAGGCTTTGAAGTCTTAATTCCTTGTACTTGTCTCCAAGCCCTGCACACTGTAGAGCCATAGAAGTGTTCCAGAAGGGCAGCGCTTTAGGATTCTCTCAGTTCCTGAAGATGAGATGCCATGGGAGGCCAAGAGCTCCCAAAAGCAATACTTTTGGTCTCAAGTAGAGCCTAACATCCATCCTGACAAGACTCAGTACTCAGATGCCGTCAGGGTACAGTTACTCTGAAAGGAGAAGCTTGGTCTCGCTCCAGGTCCTGTGCCTGTGTTATTTTGCACTAAGGAGTCTATTTTCCCAGAATTATTATTTTCCTAGAGGTTTTCCCCATTTCCATCAACACAAGTCACCAGGCAACTGAGTTGTGACTTCATGGAAACTGATGTTGGATGGGACCATAAATCATCATTTTATAGAGGAGGATACCATGACAGATAGGAACTCTAAAATGCCTGAGAAAATGCCTGAGATGGCACACTAAGGAGGGTAAAGTCAATTTTTCTCAGAGCTTCTGTTTCCAAAACTCAGGTTCTTAGAACTTTGTAATATGGCAGGGCCATCTGAGCCCACACAGACTAGCTAGTCAAATTTCCTCACTGTGCAAGTGAGGAACAGATTCAGAGAGGGTCTAATTTTGCCCAGGATTATGAATCGTTAGTAAAGGAATAAGGTACAAGACTCAGGACTCAGGGACTATTAGTGATGAATGGAAAATTATAAGTTCACTCCATTGTGAATCACTTCATGGATTCATTCATTCAACCAGCCAAACGTCATACTTCATTAGAAATGAGAACAACTTGCCTCCTTCAAATGTGTCTTATAGGTTAGAATTTTATCTCATGGGGAAGCCATTCACAGGCCAGGGACCTAAGACAGATTGCAGATCCATGCAGCTAGATGTCTTCCCACTCAGAAGTGTTCCTCCTCTGGTGTTCTTTATCATTGACAGTAGCACTCTTTTTGATTTAGTTCCAATCTAAAACTTTGGAGTTGAACTTCACTGCTCTTTTTCTCACTGCCCATACTAAATCTGTCTGCAAACCTTTTTAACCTCTACTTTCAACATAGTTCCTAAAGCCAACCAGTTATGGCTCCCTTCCTGGCTTCCACCCTGTTCTATCACCATGTTCACTGCTTACTGAATCTCCCCTCACCCTGCTTGAGTTAACCTTCAGTGCAGTGACCAAGCTAATCCTCAGAAAATATAAGTCAAGTCAATTCTCTCCATTACTCATGGGCCTGCAATGATTTCCCATCACCTTAAGAACAAAATCCAAAGTCTTTTCTGTCATCTTGTCCCTGCTCACAATTAGCTAGTCACACAGTCCTTCTGCCTGCTCTCAGCATGCAGGTTTCTTCCTGTTTTAGGGCTTTCACATCTGTAGTTCCCAAGACTGAACTGCTTTCTCCAACTCCAGCCCTTCCAGACATGCACAAGGCTGGTGTCCTTCCTTCTTATCTGTTCAAATATCCCTTCCCCTGCCCCTTTATCTAACACAACAAGCATAGTTTTCCCTACCCCTTTATCTGGACTTACTTTCTTCATAAAGCCAATTGTTATTTGACCAGACATTGTAAATCTATCATGTGATAAAGTATATGAATGCTTATTTCTTATCACCCAAAATAGAATTAAGCCTTCCTGAAGGTAAAACTGTTTTTTTTTTTTTTGATGACTTAATTTCAGTGTCTAGGGTGATGGTTGACACAAAATAGCTGCTTAATTATGTTTGTTGAATGAATGATTGGTTGACTTAGACCCATGAAGATTTACTCACTGAGGATGGGGTTGGATGAGCCAATCTCACAAGGGGCGTACTCATGTGAATGAAATTGGGTATTACTAGCCCTGGAGGAAGGATAAATGTGTATAACAGAACAGAAAATGAATAGTATTTGCTGCATCAAGTTTCTCCATTTTCTATTATTACATTTTTGGGTGAGCTCAGCATGTCCCTTTATTCTGGTGAGAATGTCTACTTTGTGCAAAGTAGAAGGGTGTGTCCTGGGTGACTGAGGCTCACCCCGTGTGGGAGCACAGGGTGTCAACTCTTCGGAACCACAGCAAAGTCAAGAAATGAATTGTAGCTTCCTGTGGCAGCAAGAACTTGGGGCTGGGCTCCAATTGCTATCTCCCTGGTGACAAACTGGTCCCCAGTGATGTCATCTGAGCATATGCAGGTACCTCTGCCAGGAGCGTACTAACTGGAAATGACATCAACTACCAGCAAAGTGACTTGGGCACCGGGCAGACATGTCCCGCTGATCCCCTGTCTGGAGCTCATCTCCTGCCTACCTGGAAGTCTTCTGGCTGGTTCTTTGGCAAACAAAGAGGTATTTGAAAGAGAATTAAGTTGACTTTTAAAGATAGCCTCAAAGTGTTTCCCTACACATTGATGCTTACATTGAATTATAGGTGCTAATAAAGCTGTCAGAACTTTGGCACAAGAACTAAACTCAAGCTAAGAATCACTGGGCAATAATAAGAATTCATGTGGGTCTGGAAAGTCAGTCCCTGGCCCAACCGGAGACACACACATAGTACAACGCTAAGAAAAGGCTGCATGGTTGATGGACTCAAAGAACTTGCCCTCCTTTTAAAGCAGAAGGCAGCATTGTTGAGAACCCCCAAGTCTTCATGTTGGACAACTTATCTAATGTCTCTGCCTCAATTTTCCCATCTGTACCTATTTTATAGTGTTGTCATTAGAGTTCAATGTTTTATTTCAAGTAAAACGTTTAGGGTAAAACCTGATGTGTTATATGTGCTCAGTAAACTATGTCATTATTAACTATATTTTCCAGCTTTATTGATAAATAACTGACATATAATATTGTGTAAGTTTAAGATATATAATGGATTGATTTGATTCTTATATGTTGCAAAATGATTACCACCACAGAGTCACATAATTAACATTTCTTTATTGTGGTGAGAATATTTAATTTCTACTCTATTAGTGACTTTCAAATCTACAATGAAGTATTATTAGCTATAATCACCAAGCTATACATTAAATTCCTCAACTAACTCATTTTATAACTGAAAGTTTTCACTCTTTAACCAACATCTTTTTACTTCTCAAGTTTCTAGGTGGTGGTAACCACCATAAGCATCTATATTACTTGTTTACCTCTGTCTGATTTACTTCATTTAACATAATGATCTCAATGTCCATCAGATTTTGTAATTTTTTAAAGAAGATTTTTTTTTAAAGATTTATTTATTTATTCATATAGAACTGGGGTACAGGCCAGAGATGCGGAGGGTGAGAGGATTCACCAGAGACAGAGTGGGGAGCAGAACAGGCAGATCGATGAAGTACACTGCTGAGGGGAGCAGCGGGCGGGTCAGGAGAGGTCTGCCTCGCCATGTGGACTCCTCCGGGGCAGGCGGGAATCGAACTCATGAGGAAGTGGCTTAAGCTTCGTAGTGCAGTGCTTTAACCCGCTGCGCCACCAGGAGGGCCCTAAAGAAGATTTTATTAAACTTGAATGCATTATTTATGCATACAGAACTGGGGTACAGGCCAGAAGTGCTGGGTCAGTAAGAGGATTCACCAGTGATAGAGTAGGGAGCAGAACAGGCAGATCCACGAAGTACACTGTTAAGGAGAGCATCAGGCGAGACAGGAGAGGTCTGCTGCACCATGTGGGTCACCTCATGGATAGAACTCGTGCTGAAGTGGCTCGCTGCACAGTACTGAGCTTTAACCCATTGTGCCACCACGGAGGGCTCATATTATTGTAAATTAACTGTATATTTAGTATAGATTTATTTGTGAGGTCTCTATTATGTTCCATTCATCTATAGATCTGTTTTTAATTCATTACCATACTGTTTTAGTTAGGTTACCTTTTTAGTATTGTTCGAAAACTGACAGCATAATGCTTCCAGTTTTATTCTATTTAAAGGTTATTTGACTTTCAGGGTCTTTTGTGTTTGTTTAGAAACACACATTTTGTTTGTTCTATTTATGTGAAAAATGTCATTGGAATTTTATAGGGATTTTATTGTATAGATGGTTTTGTGTAGTATGGACATTTTAATAATATTAATAACTCCAAATCATAACATTGAATAACTTTCCATTTGTTTGTGTCTCCTTCCTCAACTTATTTATTTTCAGTTTATTTCAATGTCTTAGAAAGTGTTCATTATAGATTTTTTTACCCCTGGGTTAAATTCATTCCCTACTATTTTATGATAATTGTCTTTGAAACTATTATAATTAGTTTTTCCCTTTATTTCTCTTTCTGATACTTCATTGTTCATATATTAGACATTCATCTGATTTTTGTATATTCTATTTGGATTCTGTAGCTTTATTAAATCTGTTAATTAATTCTAATGGGGCTGTGTGTATGTGTGTGTGAAGTCTTAGGGTTTTCTATATGTCATATCATATCATCTGCAATGAGTCACTTTTCCGTCTTCCTTTATAATTTTATGCCTTTTATTTCTTTTTATTGCCTAATTTCTCTGGTTAGGACTTGCAGTTCTATATTGAATAAAAATGGTAAAAGTGGGCATCATTGTCTTCTTTCTGATCTTAAAAGAAAAGCTTTCAGTTTTTCACTACTGAGTATGATGTCAATCCTGGGCTTTTCATCTAATACCTTTCTTTTGTTGAGGTATGTTCCCTCTATCCAGTTTGTTGAGAGTTATTTTTTCCCTTATGGTTCTGCCCCAAGTGAAGATTTTGATATTGAATTTAGAAATATTTTTGATGTGCTCTATTTAGATTTATGAAACTTTGTAAACTTTACATATATATTTATTAACTTGATTTTTAAATTTTTATTATTTTATTTACCCCATCGCCATCTTTTGTGTCCCCCTCTCCCCTTTTTTCCTTCCTTCCCTCTTGACCCTTTAACTTCAGAGCTCTCAAGATGTTTATTTGTTTATTGGTGTCCACTGATAAAAGGCTGCTTTTTATATTTTTTCCCAAAAAGGATGCTGAATTTTGTCAAATACTTTTCTGCACCTATTGAGATTATCTTTTATTTTGTTAAAAATGTGTGTCATATTTATTAGCTATCATTATTTTGCTATGAACTATTTCTCAAGAAACTAATAAAAATGAGGAGAGAAGCTAGAATGTTAAAATGGCAAGGAGAATTTAATTTTAGATGATCCTGAGGATAAGCAAAAATCCCCCCAAAAAATCCAAATGACCTTATTTATGAAGTTGGTGATAATCCTAGTGATGATCAGAATCATGCAAACATGTTAAGAGGAATGAGTGACATACTGATTTTTCTTTAAAAAGTTCAATTTGGTTGCATGGTGAAAAATGAGTTAAGAAACTGGTCTCTCAAGCGAGAGATGATATGAGTATCCCAATTCATATTCACTGAGGAGGAAGCTGAAGTTCAGAGAGATGAAGTTACTCATTTAAGTATACTTCAACTGATTGAACCTCAACTCATTAAAATACTGGGTAAGGGTGAGAGTTAACCAGTGGTAGGATTTGAGGCCAATTATTCTTGTTTCAAAGTCTGTTTTCTGCTGTGCTCCAAGGTATCATAGCCATTGGGATGTGAAATAAAGAGTTGCTGCATCCCAGGCACACCAGGGCCAGCTGCTTTAAGGACATCATGGGAGACGTTTATATGAGGGAAATCTTTTTCTTGAGTTTGTTCCAGCTCAGGTTTTCTTAATTGGCACTGAAATCTTTTCCTATCTAATGAAACTTCCACTCTACTCCTACTTTCACTATTTACCTTCTCAGCTTTGGCTTTTGCCTTGGACTTTGCTTTAAAAGTCAACTCCTGGCCCTCCCTGGTGGCGCAGCGCGTTAAAGCACAGCACTGAGAAGCTAAAGCCACTTCCGCATGAGTTCAAATCCCGCCTGCCCCGGAGGTGACCACATGGCGTGGCAGACCTCTCCT
>NW_004567116.1:28490942-28512363 GCF_000260355.1 Condylura cristata
AAAAAAAAAAAAAAAAAAAGTCAACTCCTTTACTCCTAGTAATTAAAGTGGCAATATTGTTAGCTATAGTTACTATCCTCAATTCACCTGTACCAGAATTTTAATAATACATTGTTTTTTTTTTTTTGAGATGTCTAGAAGTTCAAATCAAACTGACCTAAAAATAAAATAGATTTTTTTCTTTGTTTGTTTATGAAACCAAAGAAACTCCAGGAGGCATTACCTTCAGGTAGGGATGGATCAAGATGATCAAATGATGTTGAGAACTTGTCTTATTTTATTGATCAGTTCTACTTTTATTTGTGTTGACTTCCTTCTTTGGGTGACTCATTCTATTAACAACTCCAGGTTAACACTCAATCCAAGTCAGTAGAAAGAACATCTTTTTTTCTTTTGTAGTAGATTCAATGAGTTTCATTTGATCTCCTTAAGTCATATGCCGATCCTTAAAGCAATCACTGTAGCAAGAGGGAATGAAATAACTCGATTGGTTAGGCTAGAACCATTTGTTCTCTGAGAGATAGATGGTGTGGGAAAATTCTTATCCAAAACAGGACTAAGAGTGGGTGAGTGGGAATTTCCCCAGAGATAAATTTAGGCACTGATGCCAAAGAAGGGAACTTGATGCAGGACCCGTGTAAATGCACTAAATGACCACTCTTTTTACAAACGCCATGGGCTTGACACGCTACCTGTGGAAATCTCTTTTTTCTCAGGATCAACTCAATTTCTTGCTTCAGGAGATCTTCCCTTCTTTCAAAGGTAAGCTCCCTGTACCCTGTACACCTCTATCAACATATTTCTTTTGGCCCAAGAAACTTTGCATTACAATTATCTGGGTGAGTCCCTTCCCACCTCTCCTGTCTGGGCATGCCCTGAGCATGAAGAAATTTCTCTTCTGGACTAGGCACATCAGATTCACATGATATTTTCAAATCCAATGACTGTCCCTGACTCAATCATGATAAAAGTGTTCAAAGACAAAATGAATAATAATACTTTAGTAATGAGTTAAAGTAAGATATTTTATTGCTCTTTACTCCTTCCTGTTACTTTCTTACTCTCTATTTCAGACACCCCTACCTGATAAGATTAGAGGCTCTTCAAGTTAGAAGAGGTGATGAGCCCAATTCAAACACAGTGATGAATCTCCTCACTCTGACTCATTCCCCCCAATTTTTCTTTTCTTTTTTTTTTTTTTGTATTTGCTTGTCTTCATGACAATCTTATAAGTAAGTTATAGTGAATTATTGCTCTTCCATTTTATAATGTGGAAACTGCGGTTCAGAGAGAGTAAATACTTGCCTATTTTCAGGTTTCATTTCATAATCTTGTCTTTGCTCTCATCCGGTCCTCTTAATGTGTATACACCTCTTATATTTTTATTTTCTCCTGTTATAATGAAAGTGTTTAGGTGAGTAGCTTGAAAACCATTTTTTAAAAGATTTATTTATTTATGCATACAAGAGCTGGGGTGTAGGCCAGAGGTGTGGAAGGTGAGAGGATCCACCAGAGACAGAGTGGGGAGCAGAACAGATGGATTAACTGAAATACACTGCTGAGGGGAGCAGCGGGAGAGACAGGAGAGGTCTGCTCCACCTGGAAACCATTTTGTAAGGAGGTAGGATATAAAGAAATGCTGACATAAAGAGAAACTTACCCAAGGAACAGATAAGCTTAGAGTAGAGGCCTCCATTTCTCCACGACCTGGGTTCCCTCTGCTTACTGCTGCCAGAATGTCCCCAAACAGTGGGGCTGAGAGTGGAGCTCCCCCAGAGGAGGGCAGGAGAGTAAGGTTACACTTGGAGTCGGGAAACAATATGATTCACTTCCCATCAGCGCTCAGAGGTCTTTTTCTTTCCCCACTAGACATGAGCTCATGGAATTCTATTTCACGTTCCTTTCGATAGATTTTCCTTTTCCTGGAGAAAGGTTAAATGGAACCATCACAGGGACGCATTCATCAGGAGCAGTCATTGGATAGTAATAGGATAATTGTGTCAGCCCTGGTACCACAGAGAAGTAACTAGCACTGCTCTAAGAATGTGCAGAGGCCACATTTACATTTTAGGGCCGTCCCATTGAAAAGTCTGGCATAGGTCCCCAGCACTGTTTTCCTTCCCGCAGTGTGATGTGAGAACACTGTTACAGTGCGCGCCTTGTTTAAGCACAAGCCAGGCACTGTGCGGCCTGGGAGGTGAGTTACGTCTCAGATGGCAGAAAGCCTCTGCAGGGTTGGAGTCAGCTCCTCCAGGCTCAAGGGATATATATTAGGACACCCTGAGTTGCCCACCTCTGTGGTTATTATGCAAAGTAGGGGACAATGGAATGTGGAGGAAGGAGCAAATGTTTTCATTATTCATGCTCTGAATCTTGACCTTCAAGGCCTGCTGCATTTTAATCATCTTCCAGGTTTATTTTTTACCATGGCCTTATGTATGCTTTAAGTTAGAGAGCAAAGAGGTTTTGTTCTATGTACCAACTGGGATCACTTGGGAGTGGCTGTCTGGAATGCTGTGTTGAGAAGGATTTTGAGACTACACCCTGACTCAGCAGTATACAACTCTGTGATTGATTAGTGAGGTCTGCCTTAGGTGAGAATGAGCCTCCTCTATCACTGTCCTACACATTAACCTGGCTGGATTAGTTCCAACTTTATATCTCTCTACTTTTCTCCACATTTCTCTATTTGGAAGGAATGAGTTCCCTTTGACTATCTTTTACTACTCTTCATGGATTATTGCAAATTGCAGCTTTTCTATAAAGTTATTATTAACCCCTCTTAAGCAGGTGGATTCTCCCCCCCCCCCCATTGCTTTAGTCTTTGGTCATACTTTTAGCCAAGTACAATTCTTAGCATCAGTTAGAGAGCAATGTATGTGAACACCTTATTTCTCCTGCAGGGCTGTAAAGTCTTTGATAGTATAAATGAAAGTTATTTTTATATTTCCATAGCCAGCTACTTAAACAAAGCCTAAAATCTAAGACTGGGTCTTAGTGCCTTAGGTCTAGTCTTACATTTTACAGATGGAAAAACTGAGCTTTGGGAGAACTTAGGATAGTTGTCAAAGGTCACATCCAAAATTAGCAACATTGGTTCTGATTCCCAAGCTCAGTCTTCTGGAATGTTAGAGTTGGAAGGGTTCTCAGAAGAGGCTTGGTTTAGCTTTGGTAGCCAGAAAGCTCTGAATGAAAGAATATCATACCTTTGCTTGCTAAATTCTTATTCTGGAATGTTCTAGTTTCATTGTGATTGCTTTGTGGTAAACATGGCTTTATTGTAAACCACAACAAATTAGTCTTGGAAATAAGCTAGGAGAAAGTAGCAAACAAGTAAAAATAAATTGGTTTCCTCTATTTGTTCATTCATCCACAGAAAATTATTGACACTATTTTAAGTCCTAGGGATAGAATAGCTTAGGAAATAGACAAAAAGTCATGTCCTTGGGGAGTTTAAATTCTAAGAGTGTGTGTTTGTATGTGTATGTGTTCGGTTCTACTTATATTAACTCACTAAATTGTCACAAACCATGTATGATTATTAATGGTATAATCATTTCCATTTTGCAGATAAGGAAATTAAGGCCAAGAGAGTTTAAATGATTTGCTCAGTACTTCACAGCTAGAAAGTAATACAAGCAGAATTTGAACTCAGCTAGTTTAGTACTAGTCTGTCTGTCCTGAATCACAACTGCCACTTTCACAGGTAGAAAACGGAGACTCAGAGAGGGTAGACCACTAAGCCAAGGCCACACAGCTGCTTTAGAAGCAGTGGTGGTTGTCTACCTCCCCGGGCACCATTCCGCCCTTCTTCACCAAACTGTGTGAAGGAATGGGAAAGACAGAATTGATGGGTCTGAAGGCTGGCAAGACCTTAGGATGTACAGTTTCTCTTAGAGACACAGGCTGTTTGTTTCTCACACTAGTGAGCTGGTGGGAGGGTGGGGAACAGACTTCTAACACACCAAATATTACCCTAATTGGCTCAAAGGCCATGATTGTATCAAGTTCCAGAAATTATGAGTGAAGCAGACAGTTAGGCCACCGCAGCTGGTCTGCAAATTATTGGCTCAAGTGTTGTAATTATTAAATGTAGCAGAGAGAGAGAGAGAGCAAGAAACTCAGACACTTAGTCCGGGATAATTGATCCAAAAATTATGGGTTCCAAGAAGGCCAACACTTGCTTAAATTTAGATTTGGACTCGACTCCTGTCACACACACACACAAATGACTACTGTTTCCTGGACACCCACTCAGCACACACAATCAGCCCCTCAGCTCTGCCAGCCCGCAGGAACAAAAGGGATTTTGATTCTGATTATTTTTAAACTTTAATGACAAATCCTTTCCTTCTCCACATTAAAAAATAAAGGCTGTGCATAGTACCATTAAGGGACTGCTCGCTGTTACTCGATTCTCGGAGGCACTTACGATGTTTAAATTTTAATTTCCGGGTTGAAATTTTTATCGAAAACATCACTATCTTTCTAAACAACACAAAAAGTTTCTTCCCTTTTCACTGTACCAGTTTGTTCTTTTACCTGCTCCTCCAAGGGGCCTTTCCACTCACTCTGAAGCTCTGTGGTTCCTGGAAGCCTTGCTCTAGTCCTGGACTTGAATTTGCTTTCCTAGCCTGGACTAAATGTCTCTAATAACTTCTTTATTTTGTAAGCTGGAGTTTATTTTGGGGGCAGGATGAGGTTTGCAAATCTCTGCCCACTCAGGGGTAGGGGCTCTGATCTAATGATAATGACTATGAAAATGATGATGAAACACGATTAACTAAATGTTCCCTTCTCAAGCAGGCCTTGTTCTAGGTGAGTTTCAAGATATTCTCCTATCTCCTGCAACACACTGCAGGGGAACCAACTTTTTTTTATCTCCTTTTGTGGAAAAAGTGACAGATTATGAGGAATCTGGAATTTCCAGAATCTGGAAAGGGAAGATGTGATCATCTATCACTGTAATACAATGTTGGCAGTGTCAGACCCAAGAGAGCAGCCTCTTAATTAGGGGCTGGAGTAAACCAAGAAGCCTTCATAGCAAAGAGAGCATTTGAAGTCAACAGGGGAAGTAAAGGAAGACTGTGACATCAGCGAAAAGATAAGATAATTTGCTTGGTATAGATGAAACAACTGGAAGTCTGTTGAGAAGAAATGGCTTGGCCAACAGGGAACAATGAGAACTGGAGTTAAGGGCAGTGTTTATGACTGCGGCTGTCAGGTTGGGGGTATTGAATGTCCACCTAGCAGCACTTGTCTTTCCTCATGGTCAAAAGAGCTATCCAAGGGCTATAATCCAGGGAACGACCCATTAGGACTGCAATTTTGAAACATCACTCTAGCAAAGGGTAAATGGGAAGCTGAGGAGGTAAGACCAGAGGTATAAAGACCAAAGGATGGGGTTGAGATAGACTTTTCCTAGATTTGTTTCTTTGATCTTCCTGGTGACTGGACCTTGGGTGACAGCCCTCCACCTGGAACTCCCAGGATGCCCAGTGTGCCCAGTCTGCCCTCAGATAGCTCTCTGCTGCCCCCACCTGGTCCAGGAAGTCCCTGCATCTGCAGGGTCTCAGAGCATCAGACATGTATGTTAATACCAATATGTATAACATACAGCTGCTACCACTAGTCCAGACTCAGGGCACATGCTATGTGGCAGACACCACTCATGTCTTTTACATGTATCATGTGCTTAGTGCCACAGACATTCTCTGAAGTGGCTACCATATTACTTTCATTTCACTGAGTCAGAACTGCTCTTGTGCTCTCTCTCTCTCTCTCTGGTATGATGGGAGGTGAGGATTTTTTGGCGGAAGCCTGACAGAAAGCCTGAGATTCCTACACTAATCGCTTCTGTCCAGGCCTAATAGTGCCCCTGTGGGAAGGCCAGCAATGGGGTGAAACAAAGGTGTGGCTACTGCAAGGAAGTGAGGTAGGTAAGAGGAGCCATGAGAGATAGGGGGAGGGCAAGCAGATCCAGGATGTAGTACGAGAAAGAGGGAATAGGGAGAGACATGGCTTTGCAGGTTCAACAGAATCAGGAGTTCTGGGAGACAGAAACACAAACAGTCAGAAGGGGCTACCCACCAGTAACACTGGAGCAAGCCTCAGGCTGAGGCCATGGCTGACACGTGGGTCTGTTTCTTTAAACAGATATGGATCTTACTGCTCAAAGTAATCTTTCAGCCTTGACAATATTTGGGGTTAAGACCCTGACTCTTAGGAAATTCCTGTTAAGGAAAACCCGCTGACATCTTTCAAACTGAGAGCAGGGCCTCAAGGAAGCAGGGTCGTTTTTCATGGAGGTGTAGGGGGTGGGAAGATGCAGCTGGAAGAAGCAGGAGGGAGCAGGCTTAGAGGGTTGCCAAATGCAACTTCTGCTTCCCAGTTTTGCCTGAGGCCAACCCTGGGCAGAATGGTACCACTTCTATAAAAGAACTCTCAGGAAGCTTGGGGTGAGGAGGTGAAGAGAACCTTCCCTCAGTGAAGTATGTCCTGCTAGGCTCAAATTTTCTCTGGTATCAGCTGAGGTTGTGAGTATATAGGAAGTCTGAGACTGTGGGGGTAGTGAACACTGAGAGTGTGTGTGTGTGTGTGTGTGTACATGTTCAACGCCATGTCTGCCTTGTCCAGTAGGTCATGTCACTTTCCAAACACTTGCTCAATGTCTTCAGTGCAATGTAGTAGCAGTTCAGTCCCTCCGCAGACAGACTAATGAGAGGATGTGAATAAGAGTGAAAAGGAAACCATTTGGGGAGTGTTACTCAATTATTGTTGGCAAGAAACAGAGACCGTCTTAAGACAAAAGAGGTTCATTGTAAGAGTGTATATAGAACAGAACTGGAACTTGCTTATGTTTCAAACTAAGACTATCTAAGACCCCTTATCTCTCAGTCTCTCTCTCACAAGCTGTGAGGTCTTGTATTCACAGCATCTCAGCTTCCCTCTCCTTCAGTCAGATCATAGTCAAGTGGGTCATTGTGACTGTAGGCTGCAGCTCATGTTGCGAAGCGAATTATATGATTGACCTAGCTACTCACTGCTGGTCCCACTGGAGAGTGGCCCTCAGGACAGTGTTGTAAGGATCCTGCTGGCTAATGGACAAGTCATGTTTGAGTCAGTCATTAGCCTCCTGACTTTAAGAATGGCGTATGGCTGCTTCCCTTGGCAGAAGTACGCTCTTTGGTCTGGGATAGCGAGAGTATAAGAGAAGGTGATTTGAGCACCATAAAACCATACACAAGGATGCATCTGATCTTGGTATCCACAGAAGTCATTCTAGGCATAGAAGAAGAAAAAGGGGGGAAAAAAAAAACAAAAAAGAATGCTTGGTGGCCTTCCCTGGTGGTGCAAATGGGTTAGGACACAGCAATGCAAGCGAGCCGCAGCTACTTTAGTGATAGTTTGGTCTCTGGCCCCGGAGGTGATCCATATGGCGCAGCAGACCTCTCTTGTCTTGCCTGCTGCTCCCCTCAGCAGTGTACTTCCTCGATTTGCCTGTTCTGTTCCCCACTTTGTCTCTGGTGAATCCTCTCACTGCCCTGGCACCTCTGGCCTGTACCCTAGCTCTGCTGTATATATAAATAAGGCAATTTAAAAAAAAAGAAAGAAAGAAAGAAAAGAAAAAGGAATGCATGAAACAAAAGAAGTGTTTTCTGGAACCACAGAAGCCAGAGCTGAACTATACCTAAAAGAGTGCCTGTTTAAATGTCCCTACTCAACACATGGGGGAATTGAACATAGAAGGAAACCAACATCAAGAATGTAAATCCATTCTCTCTTCATTTTTGACTGTCTCTACTTTGAGCCATGCACTTAGGAGAAGAAATTTCTCAAGGTAGATGGTTTGTTTAACTGATCAAGCAGTCTCTCAATATATTTAAAGGAAAGAACTATATGGTTAATTGGAATTTATTGAGAAATGCTTAAATAAATATCTTGTAAAAGAAGTACATAGAATTAGGTATTAAATATAAAAAGATCAAAGCATGGAAATGAAAACAATTGAAATTAAATTTTGATTAAATATCTGAATTAGAAATGGCTTTATAATCCTAAAACCAATACAAATACCAAAAGGTAGAATATGATGATATTTTAACTACATAAAAATATAATACTTCTGTATGTGAATTAACATAAACAAATTAAAGTGGGAAAATTGATACAAATGCCAAAGGTTAATAGCATTACTGTATATGGAGATTTTATAAAAATTTAAAAAGAAAAGCATTAAATTCTCAATGTGAGTAGGGAGATGTTATAAACATAAAAAAGAGGAACTATGTGATTAATAAACATTTGGACGAAGTATCTTCTATGCTACTCAGAGCAATGATATTAAAGCAACAGCCAGATACTCTTTCCTCCACCAAATTAGTAAAAATTGCAAACAATCCTTAATTCAAGTGTAAAACCAATAACGTAGTCACCCTCCCAACTGTGGAGAAGAGTTTACCAAGATAGATTAATTTTGAAAAATAACTTGGTAATATCTCAAAATTTGTCAAAGAAATAATCAGGAATTCAATTATTTATTCTGATAAATAATTGAGGAAACCTGTTGAACCACCACATTTAAGAGGACCATTACTCTTCTCTGTATGAAAATATGCAGCCATTGAGTGTATTTCCAACAACTCGTGGACCCCATGTGCATGCAGTGGGAATACAATCTTGCACAGAAAAGGCACAGCAGCAAAACATGTGTGCCAAAAAGTTTGCATGTCCTTTGCTTCAGAGGCATTCTGAATCATTTATTTATTTTTGGTTTTTAATTTTCGCTTTTTGATATAAGTGAGCTTGTTTTATTCTTATAAGCAAGATAAATCAGAAAAAAATGAATATGGCATTTCATTTGAATTTGTTGTTTTCAAAGTTTTATTTATTTATGCATAGAATAACTGGGGTCCAGGCCAGAGGTGTGGGGGTGAGAGAATTTACCAGAGACAGAGCGGGAGGCAGAGCAGGTGAATTGACTGAGATACTCTGCCGAGGGAGCAGCAGGTGAGACAGGGGAAGTCTGCCACACCATGAGTCAGCTCCCTGCCCAAGGATGGAGTCCACACTGCAGTGGCTGTGGACAGCTTCATAGTGCTAAGACTTAACCCTTTGCCCCAACAGGGAGGCCCAGAGTTCTATTTGCAACAACTAAAAGTTTGAGTGAAGGAAGAAAAAAAGTGGGGGGTCATAGGCTGAGTTCTGGTGATATGTCAACCTTGCAATTTGAAAGGTACTGGTTGATCCCGCCCCCATCTCTGGGGATGGGCTTTGATTGTTGTGAGTCAAAATTAGGGTATGTTAGGGTATGCTGGGGTAGCAAATTAACTCTGAAATTTCAATTGCTTTATAAAATAACAGTTTGTCATTCATTTTGCGTGATCAATACCAGTCTTCAGAGAGAGCTTGACTTCAGATTCACTCCAAAGCCTTTGTTGACAAATGTCCTGCAGTCTTATAAGATGGCAACAGTCTTTTAACAATATGGAATGCAGGGTCTCCCAGAAGCCTGGGAGAAATGGAAATGAGAGGTATAGGAGGTACCAGGCTTTTAGCTGCCTTGAGTTGGAGATGATACATGTGAATTCCTCTCCTGGTCTTGTTCTGAGCTAGCGGCATGACCCGCGTTTAACTGCAAAAGAAGCTGGGAATGTGAGAGATGATACGGGGCATTTGGTGGACACTAATTCCTCTGCCACACTAATGATGGTCATGCAATAACTAAATAAAAGGTGCATTTCTTCTTGTTAGTTTTTCAAGTTATCCTTGGCAAATGAAGTCGTGCTCCATTGTGCTAATTCTCATCACAGTACTTTGCTTCATTACAGCTCATCATGAAAAGCTCTCCCTTAATTTGTGCTGTATGATTCTTCAAATAACAGAGTTGGAGGTATCTCAGGACAGATGTCCAGGTTGACCAGTGCATGAAAGTCAGGTGTTGTAAATTGGTTAGGTGGCCCACTGACACATAAAAGTTTTGGTTTGTCTCTTTTTACTTTAACAAGACAAGAACACTTCTTTCAATGTTTGACATGGGCTGAAGTAGAGAACAGATGGTTGGCTCATGGACAGTATCCTCTGCCGCCCTTAGCTCTTCTCCATGAACTCTGAAAGTACATGGACATAATACACATGTTTGTGTTTACTAATCAATATTTCTTCAGTTTGTGGCACAATACACACTCTGCAAGCAAGTTTTATGGTCAGTGAGTCCTGCCTTAGGTGTTCTAAATCTCTGAAAATTGGCCCAGGGATCTTTAAAATGTTTGTTGCTTTGAGATTAATTCCATGTAAACTAAATCTCCTTGTGTAGTATGGTTCCTACAAGGACATATCTCAGGGGCTGGGAAAGGACGAAGGTAGCTAGAATGACTGTGTGGTTGCAAAGATGGATTTTGAACAGCCACCTTTAGGATTCAGTGAGGAACAGCCCCCTGGTCTTGGAACATCAGTATGGCAATCTTGGAGTGATGGCATCAGATACACCTAATTAATACAGGGGAATTCATTTGGTATTGCTTCCTCTAATGCTCAAACTGGCCTCATAGTCTTCCCCAAGCCATGCAATTCATTCCTTAGTCAATAGCATTTTTTAATATAGTTCATACATTCAAATGTCTCCCTAGGAAACCATGAAGTTAGATATATGAGGATGGTGTGTGAAAATCATTTAACCTCTTTGAGCATAATTCCCTATTTTTTTTTAAAAGGACATTCTTATAATTGCCTCATGGGAATAAACAGTATGCTATAATATTGCACCTCCTATATGGTCTTGTATATAGTGGATACTTCTTGGTTTCTCTTATTTTTAGGCTCATTACTATTGATGAGGAATGCTGAAATAGGAAGAATCTAGGAAATAGAAACCACATGACTCTTTGTTGTACTTATTCCCAGCCCATGTGGGTGCTCGGCAGATGTCTTAACTCTTGATATAGCTAATTCTGCTAGTCAGATACTATGATAAAGATATGTGGGAGGAAAAGCTATTGACCTATTTCCTGGAGAAAGGAAAAAATTCTGCCAAAACAAAGATGTTTCCAGAGAGTGGGTTGGTTTTGATAAATAATTAACTTGGGTTGGTTTCATTGTGTCTGGAGGAGTAATTACAACAACATGTTCACGCTGCTGGAGTTTTGTTGTCACATTTTCCACGATAAAATCTCCTTTGAAAAAAATGTGTTCAGAAACTTGGCTATAAAACTCTGCTCTGGTCTAAAGAAATGTTTACAGTTTACGGGCAACATTTTAATTAGATCAAAAGATGCTCTATTGTTTTCAACTGGCCTCAATTAAACCAATATAAATGAAATTGCCTTGGAAAGCATTTTATGACCACCAAAGTAGAACACCCCTTCTATTGTCCTATTGAGACTATTGATCCAATGAACAGTTATTGAGTATCCTGACACCCTTCCATACACCTTGCTCTGCTAAGTTTTGGGATTGGTTGTGATGTGTAGGTAGCAGGGACTTTCATCTGATGTTGAGTTTGTGATCTAACTAAGGAAATGCTACTTCTTGATGTAGTGGGGAAAATGCTGAGATCAAGACACTAATTCAAATTTAAACTCCTCTATTTAAAAAATCTAAAGATTGGGCCCTCCCTGGTGGTACAACGGATTAAAGCACAGCACTAAGAAGCTAAAGCCACTTCAGCATGAGTTTGATCCCCACCTCAGAGGTGATCCACATGGCAACAGACCTCTCTTAACCCACCCACTGCTCCCCTCAGCAGTGTACTTTGTCAATCGGCCTGTTCTGCTCCCTACTTTCTCTGGTGAATTCTCTCACCACCCCTGCACCTCTGGCCTATACCCCAGCTCTGTATGCATAAATAAATAAATCTTTAAAAATAAATCTAAAGATCTCAATTCCTCTATGAAAGGTTATAATGGAGTATACGGCAAATAGCTTTGAATTATGAGGTCAATGCTGGTGGTAGTGTCTGCTTTATTGAGTAGCATTCTAAGGTCATGTCAATGCTTGATGGGAAAGAATATTTTAAAAAATATATAAGAATACATATGCTGGGTCTCCCTGGTAGGCTAGGGGTTAAGTGTCAGCACTGTCACTGGTAAGGCCTGAGTTCAATCCCTAGCCAGGGAGCTGACCCACATGACAGGACAGATCTCTCCTGTCTTATCTGCTGCTCCCCTCAGCATTGTATTTCAGCAAATCTACCTGTTCTGCACCCCACTCTGCCTCTGGTGAATCTTCTTACCTCCTCCCCATCCTGGCATCTCTGTCCAACACCCCAATTTTTTATGTAAATTAATTTAAAAATTTATAGAACATAATGTTTATGATATTCTATTCAATATATGAGATCATGGGTGGTAGGAATAGAAAACGAGAGGGGCAAGGAGAAGTATGAAAAAGGAACCAAAAAATATGATAAAAAGAATGCTGTGTTCATGCCAACTGTTCATTCTCTTCCTGGGACTACTTATTACTACATCTCCTAGCTTTCTCTCCAGTTCTTTGGGCCACATGAGTAGGTCTGGACAATGGACTCTTGACAAAAATAATGTGTGCCACTTTTTGGCTTGGTCCCTAAAACATCCCATGTGGTTTTTCATACTCATTTTTCCACCCTTAGTTCCTTGTTTCCCATTTGGATAGAGAAGATCCAAAGAGAAGATCCCTGAGCTTAAGCCACTAGAGAATATTAAATTCCTAGATCACTGTGCAAGACTCCCATCTAAATACCTACCTAACTTGACTATGATATAGGTAACAACCACTTTTTTTTAACTACTAAGATAGCGTGCTTTTTGGTTTTGCTACAATATTTAGCAAATATTTGACAATATTTGGCCTATTCCAATACTAACTGTGGGAAGCTGAAAACATGTGGGGAGTGAGCATGGGATACCATTATTAATGGAATGACAGGGTAATATTTGTATGCCTATGCCTAATATCTAATTTGATGTCATAAACCCAGCCATGATAGGAACTCTCCTTTATCTTAGACCTACTCCTAAATCACAAATACTTTGTGAGGATCAGTTTTTAGTGAAACTTCATAGAGAAGATGTCTGTCATAACTGAGTTGATACAGAAAAGAAAACACCCCCATAAAAGCAGGAGCCCTAAGGCAAATATGACCAAAGTAAACAAATTCCCTAAGAATTTTCAGCAGACTCACACAAGATATGAATTAAATTTTTGACTCATGTTTGTCTAGACTACAAGAGGGCAGGGAGACTAGCTGACCTCAGGGTTACCAGGACTTAAGTTCTCATAACAAACCAGCCGTCTAGCCAGCACTGAAGCACAGGTCTCCATTCAGACCCACCCAATTCCTAGTTTGCCAGCTTCTTCTTCTCTGTCTCTCTCTTTCTTATGACTACTCAGACCTCAAGATTTCTATATTATAAGAAATCTTGTCAGTCAAGAAATACAAAGATCCTGCATCCCTAAGTTACAGTGTTAGAGCCTAACTCCAAACTTTGGATATATGAAATAAAATGTGATCTTTGTAGAGAAATACACCCTATTCCACATCTGTGGGCATGGAGTTCCTATGAAATAGGATTGGGTTTTATTAAACTCCTGGGATAAATACTTGTCTATTTTTTAAAACTAGATTTAGATAACATTGGGTTGACTGTGATGAACTTGCAATGAAACAGTGCCAATGGACAGTGGAATAATTTTCATTGAATCAAGTTTCTCTACAACTCTCAAATACTATATATTTTTAGATGTGAATTTCAGATTTAGAGTCTTTTCTTTTTGCTACTATTTCAGTAGTTTTGCCAGGTAGATGTGCTAACTTCTCAGGCCAATGGCTGAAAGCTGAACCATTGTTTTTCTCTGGGAATGTTCATAAGGCTTTTGAAGTTTCAGGGTTGGGGCTTCACATGTATCCCCTGTGCTGTTCACAGTTTTTGTGTTTTGAGATCCAGCATGATTTAGTTATAGATTAGAATCCAATACATTCCTAGCCCTCCAGCTCCTCCTTAGGTAGTCAGAAACCAAGAACGGTGCAACTCTCACAAGTTTAGGTTTAGTATTTCCTCTCTCATGAACTTTTAACACTGGAAGAATAATAAGAAATACTTGACATAAACCAGTTATTTAGCAGCTGAATAAAATAGTACCCCAAGAGGAGGAGTGATAGGAAGTTTACTCAATGAGTCTCAATCACTCAGGAAGCAAGTAATTTTTTTAAAAAAGATTTATTTATTTGTGTATACAGAACTGGGGTACAGGCCAGAGGTGCAGGGGCAGTGAGAGGATTCACCAGAGACAATGTGGGGAGCAAAACAGGCAGATTGACGAAGTACACTGCTGAGGGGAGCAGTGGGCCTGTCAGTAAAGGTCTGCCACGCCATGTGGTCACCTTCAGGGTGGGGCTCGAACTCATGCTGAAGTGGCTTTAACTACTTAGTGCTGTGCTTTAACCTGCTGCACCACCAGGGAGGGTCCATAATTTTTTAATACAGTGTAATTTTGTTAAGGTACATTGTTTACCAGCACAGATTGAGCTAAAGAATAAAAAGAAAGAAAAGTTTTGAAATTAAAATATGAAAAGCTAATAAAAGAAAGGCATCCCTAAAAGTAGATTAATAAAACTTTTTCTTCCCCAAAGAACAAGAATGAAAAAGTTAAAGCAAATATAGCAAAGACTAAACTGTTAACTTAGGGAAACCTGGGATGTATACTAATTTCTTACTCTGGGAGATGTGAAATATGGTTTTCAAATTCAGCACAATTTGGACAAAAATGGAAGAAATGTGTGACATGGATACATAAGTTGCCTTAGAAACAACATTATAACAGAAGTTATAATGGAGTAAGGACAGAAAGAGCTGAATTTTGCAGATATTTCAAATTTGGAAAGATAGAATTAAGAGACAGGTTTTCTAGGTGCAAATATGGGAAATAATTGCTGCTGAAGATACTACTCCATTATTGATAAAAAAAAAATTAAAGACTGGATGGGAACTGTTGTCAGCTTGTCCTTTGACCTCTGACAAGGCAGATGTATGAAAAGCATGAAGTGATTAATTTCTTAGAATTTCCTGTTTGGGCTGACAGTGAAGCTAGGCCCAGGAGAGTGTAAAAGTCAAGGTATGGCTAATCCAAATCAAAAGCATGTAAGAAGCAAGTTATAGGCAGTTACCCTAAAAAGGGAGAGGGCCCAAGTCCAAATACCATTTTCCCTTTTTCCATGAGACAGAACTGAATCATCAATATGGTGGTGCCACCTCAGTTATTTCCAAATATTATGGAGAAAGAGGAAAAAAGACAATTTTTTTTCAAATTGTGAAGCTCAAAGCCTCAGCTTCTCATCCACACCCCTTGGGCACTTGTGTGACTAGAGGAAAACAAAACCCAAAAATACTCAGTGCTCCAAGCTCTTATTCCAAGGGACAGACTCACACAGTGCTCATGGCAACAGGAAAGCCACACAAACTTGGGAAAGGAACAGCTATAGATACATGACTCTTTTCAAAGAAGACTGAAAAAAAGTCCCTGCAATAGGAAACCACAATAGGAATTAGCAAAAACAAATACATACATGAATAAATTGAACACGGAAAACACAAAGTAAGTGTTGTAAAAAGATGAAGTCAAGGAAATAGAATAATATTTAGCTGCAACTGCTTCGCACACTCTAGAAAAATAGATTGTAAGGAATGAGTTATATGTTGAAATTATGAAATGATTATGTTGGAAAAAAGTTCATAAGTTGAAGAAAGGAATTGAAGTGAAAATAAAATACTGTAAATTTTAAAATCAATCTTTAGTATCTAAAGACCAAAATTAACATCTTGTCAATATTGTCGATGACAATATTGACATCTTGAAAATATTGTCATTGATGGAGACAACATTGAGAAAACAACAAAATAAACCCATATTCACCAATATGAAAACATAATAGGGAGAATAGATATTGAAAAGAAACCATTATATTTGAAGAAAGGAAACAGTATAAATAGGATAGAAATATATTCCAAGACCTATGAGAAGAAAACTTCAGAAATGAAGGAATGACTGGTTTTTTAATGTAAAAACATCATTCAAATACCAGGAAACTTAACAGAGAACAAAAATCCCTCAAATTTTGCCATGTGAAGCTGTTGGACTTCAAAGGAAAGGAAATATATCTTTTAAAATTTGAGAGTATGAAGTTATCTATGGGTAAAAGTTAATTAGATTACATTCAGGGTGACAAAAATGTGCAAGAAACAGGAATTCTGTAACGATTACATTGACACCCATGTATAAAACCAACAGAGACTTATTCTAAAAATACAAAACATATGGGGAATTATTTTGCCTGTGTACTCTTCTTGAAAACTCCAATGTTCTGGAGATTTTAAAACATTATTGAGTGAAAGAGCTCAAGATTGGGGGAAATCTTAGTTTGATAGACTGAATTGAGCATGTAAGTGTGATAAACATATAATTATACCTGAAGAACTGTGTTAATTATTGTTAAAGATGGCTTGTGTGATTTTAAAATAAGAATAAAGGAATACTAAAAACAAAGTAGTAATAACAAGAACTCAAAAATAACATTGTAACAAATTCAGTGGAAATCTCTATTCCAGGGTGATTATACTTCATTACTTATTTTACTATGGGGAAGAAGTAGAATTGATGACCATCAATAGATTTGGTTTTGCAAAATACAAGTGATCTCATTTTAACATGATATAAAAAAAATCCAGTTAAATATTAGTAATTCAAGTAGGAGATTAATTTACTGAATATTTATTGAACTTCTATATCCATGAGCTTAAGCAAGCTCCCACACAAATACTGAAGGAAAATACCTTCATGATTTTTGCAGGGAAACAGAAAAGGAACCAAGACATTCTGTTAATCCTTAAGAAAGTCTGTCCTATGATTAGGAGTTAAACTCAGGAGAAACTCATTAACTAGAGCCTTACTTGTTAGGATACTATCAGAGCTCAATTGACCTTAGAGAAGGAATATATCCGACTCCAGCCAACTTTAACAATTTTTACCTGCATAAGAAGGGAGGAGAAAACTAAGACAGGCTCATGATATTTGCAGTTCATAGATATAGATTCATTTAAAGTTTAAATCCTAATCATAGGACTATAGAATCCTTTCCCTCTTCCCCACTTCAACACATAGTCAAGGCCTATGTATATGATGTTAATTTCCAGGAATATCAAGTCTAGCTATCAAGAAAAAATTACATGACATACTAAATGCCAATATAATATATAGATATAAATGACTAATACCTAGTAAGGGAGATATCATGGTCATGAAGGTGGGTTCCCAAGGTCAGGCTTAGTCATTGCACTCTAGCTGAGTTGATCCCTGTGATTTCCCTAGATGTGGGAAATTTGACAGAAAAATTTGTGGGAGTGGGGGGCAAGTTAACATTATCCCATAAAAGGGGGAAAAAGTTTAAAAGAAAGCAAATATCAGAACCAGACATAGCTTGGGTTTTAGAGATATCACACTGTAATTTGAAACAACTATGAATAATATGTTAGGGAATCCAATGGAAAAACTAGAGTGCATGAAGGAAGAGAGGTTAATGTAAGCAGAGAGATGAAAAAAATCCTAGGAAAGAAGCAAAAATTAATGCTAGAGATAAAAACACACTAGCAGAAATGAAGGATGACTTTGTTGGACTCATTAAACTGGACACAGTGGGGGGAAGATTCTCTGAGCTTGTGAATATCTCAGTAGAAACCTCCAAAAATGGTAAAGCAAAAATACCAGAGTAAATCAAACCAGAACATAATACTCAAGCTTTGAAATAGCTACAAATGGTATATCATGTCTGTATTTTGAATATTAAATGAGAAAAAAGAGAAAGGAACAGGAGAATTATTTGAAACTATAAGGACTGAGATTTTTTTTCCCCACCAACTAATGTCAGACACAAAACCACAGATCCAGCAAGCTCGAGAATTCTAAGCAGGATAAATATCATAAGAACTATACCCCCACAATTTATTTTTAAACTACAGAAAATCAAAAAGATGAAGGGGCTGGGGTTAAACACTTATCTACCTAAATATATGATTTATAGTCAATGTCTCTTCAAGAACCATACATGAAGAGACTACGTGAAATATTTAAAGTGTTGAAAGAAAAAATGTCACCAACCTAGAATTCTGTACCCTGTGATATTATCCTTCAAAAGTGAAAAAGACTTTCCCAGACAAATACAGATTGAAAGTGTTTGTTACCAGTACATGTTCCTTATAAGAAATATTAAAGTAAGTTATCTAGTGAGAAGGAGAAAATACAGGTCAGGAACTTGGATCTACATTAAGAAAGAAAAAAACAGCAATGGAGGATTAAATAAAGATAAAAATATTTTTATTTATTTAAAATATATTTAAGTAAAGATAAAAACTTTTTTTCAAAATATTAATAACAATATTGTTTTTGTGTATACATATGTATGTGTGTATATTTATGTATGCTTACAACAGTAGAATGAATGGATGGAGGAGTGAGGAGTTAGGATTATTTTGTTATATAAGGTTCTCACACTACCCATGAAAACATTGTAGCATTACTTATTTTTATTAGGAATTAGATTTAATTATAAATGTATACTATAAATAAAAGGCAGCAATTAAAAGTAACAGAAAACATGACCTGTTATTCTAAGAAGAAAAAAAGAGAATTATATATAATACTCAGTGACAAAATATAGAAAAAGACTGAAAGACAAAAATAGGTGAAAAGAACAAGGACAGCAAATAGAAAACGTTAATTAATATGGTGGATACTAATCCACCTCTATCAACAATTACCTTGGATGTTAGTGGCCTAAATGTAACAATTAGAACAGAAAGATTATCAAAATATATCAAAATACAAAGTCCAACCATGTGCTGTCTACAAGAAACTCTTAAATTATAAAGACACACATCAGTTTTAAAGGTAAATGGATGGAGAAAAATAGTCAATGCTAACAACAATCAAAATAAGGTAAGAATAGCAATATAATTTCAGACAGAGTAGACGTCAAAGCAAAGATTGTTAACAGGTATAAGGAAGGACATTGAGAAAGGAGTCAATTTTCCAAAAAGACCTAACTCTTACTAACATGTTTGTGCCTAACAGTAGGACATCAGACTCAGTAAAGTAGTGCAAGGATATTTTCATTTTAAATATTGATGTGTTCTAGGTTGTGACCCACTAGAAGCTTTCTGATTAAAGTCAGAAACAAAACCTTAGTAGGCAGGATACTGATTCTTCAAATATTTCCATACTCTAATGCCCAGAATTTCTAAATACATTGGATGGCATGGCATAGAGGAATGAAACTTGCCTATGGGATTAAGATTGCTTAATCAGCTGAGCTTAAAAGAGATGATCCTGTATTATCCAGGTGAGCCCAATGCAATATCAAGGGTCTATCAAGGTAGATGGCATGAGAGGATGAGATGACTGCAGAAGGAAAACACGAAGAGATGTCATGAACTTGACTTTGAAGATAGAGAAAGAGGCCATGCACCAAACAATGCAGCAGTGTACAGAAATTAGACTGGCAAGGAAATAGATTTTCCCCTAGCACGTCCAGATAGGATGCAGCCTAGTCAAAACTGTGGTTTTGGCTCAATGAAACCTGATTACATGTCTAACCTAAAGATATTTAAGTTAGTAAATTTGTATTGTTTAAGTTGCTATGTTTGTGGTAAATGGTTATGGCAGCTATGGAAAACTAATACATGAACCATCTCCTCTATCATAATGGAATGATGTGAACATGAATATTAAAAAGAAATAGCAATCATTGCTTCCAGATCATAAGACTGTATGACTGGAAATGTAAAATAATCAACAGACACACTATTAGAAAATATCATGTGTTCAGTCAGGAGGATCATTTAAAGATTAGTGTTATAAAAAAACCAATAGTTTCCTTATATTTCAGCAATAAACAGCAAATATAATGTGATAAAGATCCCATTTATTATAGCAAGAAGCCATGAAACACATAGAGCAAATTTAACAGGAAATGTAAAAGGTGTGTTTGAAGAAAGACAACTGAACAACATAAAATAACATAAACAAATGAAGGCAAATGTTGGTTCTGACATTAACTGTTGTAATATTGTAAAAAGTCTCTTAAAAATTAAATTTACAAAATGTAAAACAACTTACCTACTGTCTTAGTAGTGAAAAACTATTGAAATTACTTTATTCATCTCCAGAAGACAGGTATGCAAGATTAGGAAGAACAATAACATAAAAATAATTTGTTTTTAAATATATGTACAAAGTTACATTGATTAACGTAATATACTAGGTTAGGCTAGAAAGATAGCGTGGTTGATTATTGGTTAGTGCAGGAAAAAATTCAAATAAATGGGAATGTTTTATATGATGAAATACTATTTTAAATCAGTGATAGGAAATACAGACTGTTTAACAAATAATGTCACAATGAACAGCATAAACAATGAAGATTATTCATACTTGACTTGTTTTAAATATGAGTTAATTTCAGATAGTTTTTGTATTTAAATGCAAAAATGATAGCCACGAATATTAAAAGCATTGCTACTATACTAAAATATTGTTTTCTTAGGGCTAAGGAGATCGTAATATAAAACTCATAAACCATGAAGGAAGAAATTGACAATAGTATTCCTATATAGATAATAATATAAAAAATTAAAATTCTAAAATAAAATTTTTGAAGTATCTGTAAGTAAGAAAAAATACTTATTATTTAATGGTAAATTGAGTAAAAATACAAGTAATCATTGAGGAACTAATAAATGTAAATAGCCTATCTTTGTCAGAAGAGATATATAGCTTATTGTCCAATAAAATTAACCCATATGACACCTATGACATGCTTTCACTGTACCAAACAAGATTGCTAAAGGGGAAAAATAGAGATAATACCCAGTGTTGGCAAGGATACTGGAAAATGGAAACATTCACAGATAAGTTTTCAGACCTAAGAGTTAGTGGAATATAACTGCCTAACAAAATGCACAAAGATTTAAAATGCATGTTCCATAAATATGAATTTATTCTACAGAAATAACTTATAAAGAATTTTTAGGGATATTCATTCAAGAGTTTTATACTACATGAAATTGTGCAAACAATCCAAATACACACAGAAAGGAAACATGTAAAAGTTGATATCTCTGTACAATGGTGCATAGATGAAAAATACTTATATGATGATATTGATCTAATAGTGTCTCGAATCCCATTAAAACCAATCCTGGGCCCTCCCTGGTGGCACAGCGGTTTAAAGCACAGCAAAAAGATCAGAAAGCCACTTCAGTTGAGTTTGATCTCCGCCTTTCCCGGAGGTGACCCATGTGGGCGGCAGACCTCTCCTGACCTGCCTGCTGCTCCCCTCAGCAGTGTACTTGGTAGATCTGCCTGTTCTGCTCCCCACTCTGTCTCTGGTGAATCC
>NW_004567116.1:28513808-28579180 GCF_000260355.1 Condylura cristata
TGAGGCCTCTCACTGCCCTGAGCCTCTGGCCTGTACCCCAGTTCTGTATAAATAAATAAATCTTAAAAAAAAAGAAAATGACTGCTAGGGACTAAGTGATGGAAAAATTGGAAGAGGCTGATAAAAGAGCTCAAACTTCCAGTTTGTGGATGTAACAGTTATAAGATGAATAAGTTCCGAGGAGTTAATGTAAAACATTGTGACCAGTCAACAATCCTGTACTGAATAAGTGGATGTTTTTAATTAAAAAAAAGCAAACAAAACGAGAGCAGTGGCAGATTAAGTGACTTGGCCAAGACTTATGCTGGGCTGATTGTCTGATGAACGTAATTGTATTCTCCTTCTTCCACCTGCAGTCAACATTTTCCAAAAGGACTGAGAGGCAGCAGGAAAGCCACCTACTGTGTGTCATCAGTGTGTCACGGGGACGTATGTTTCATAATTTTGCATTCATTCACAGCAAATAAAATTTCAGACTCAGAACTTTTCAGCAGAAACTTGAAAAGAAAAAAATGGGGAAGCTTACCTTTGCTTGCTAGTGCTGGAAACTCCAAAATTTAAAGCCAATAAGCAGAGTACATAATACATGGTCACTCAAAGATTTTATTGTTATTGTTGAAAACTATAGCATGCCATTTTTGTTTCCATGTGTAACATGTATCTACAAATTGTGGCCTGTGGACCAAATCCAGCCTTCACCTGTTTTGTAAAAAAAAAAATTCAATCGAACATAGCCAAACCCATTCGTTTGCCTATCATCTGCCTGCTTTTGCACTATAATGATGGAATTTAATTATTGTGATAGAAATGGATGGTCTGCAAAGCCTAAAATGTCTCCTGTCTGTAAGGTTTTAGAAATATTTGCTGGCCCCTGGTTTATTTTATGTTCAGCTCACTTCAACTCTTTTAAAAATTGAAACTTCCCACATATCCAAAGCCCAGGAATGAATATTAATTAATTCTATAGTTTTTCTTTAAAAATTTGGCAAGTTGGTTATTTGTAGACATAATATTCTGGCAGTTTCTAGTACATGTGAACCCTAATGTATATACACCATAATGATGGAATGATTTCTTGGGTTTCACACCCTTTTTATAAGCTTTGCCTGTGGCTGGAAGGGGGGGTAGTGTCCTGTGCTCTCCCTACAAATTCTAATTCAGGGGGAAAAAACAGGAGAGCTGTGTGGTCCAGGGGTCTGTTTCCTTTGCTGTTACTACTGGTGGACTCATTAAGGACTTGTTAGTGTGGGGAGCAGGTGCCCAGACAAAAATGACTCTTTGGCTTTATTGTGTAGAGGCCCTAAGGTCTGGAAATATTAGGTTAAAGAAGAAGTCTTGGGTCTATTTTCAGTGTTGCAAAAAGCCTTACATAAACCCTCCTTTTCAATAGTGAAAATCCAAGAGCCGATTTTGTTCCCATTTGCCCTGTGTTTCAGGACAATCTTGGTGAAATATGATGGCCATGTTATTCCTGACAATTGGCATATTTACATACTTCTTTTTCTTAATGTTGATTTTCCATTTATACTTACATTTTTCTACTTTTTCTTTATTTTTATTTAATGTTTGCATTTAGGTTACACTATCACTTCAAACATTGAGTGGAGAAAAATGGGAAATGAAGGCACACAAATATTTGGATAAATAAATAAGCTTAATGGAAAATGTATGCCTGCCCCAATCAGGCCAAGTAACCTAAAAATCTGTCAAGTTTTCTTTCAAAAAGAATGACTGAGTCTGGTGATCTTGGTTATCTCATGTGTATCACAAGTTTTGGTTGTCTGTCCTGACATTGTAGTATTTTCTGAGGTCCTCAGGTGAAAACATGAAAAGTAGTCCTTTGCAATGAAAAGTTGGAACACTATGATGCTAAAACACGTCTTCCAGGCCTAGATTGTGGCACATTGTGGATGTATTTTCCTTGGCACAGAGCTGTTACTTTGTGTGCAGGCAAGTAATACAGTTCTTGGAGGAGGGAGTGGGTTCAAAGGGAATATTGGAAAGCTGAAAATTACTGTTTAAGATTTGGGATAGAAGAGAGTAGATCTAAATAGTACATATAGAGTTCATTTTGGGAAACAGATATAATATTATAAACAGCTATAATATAATATTGACAAAAATTGTCTTTAGCCTTAATCCTTAATTTTTTATTTAGCTCATTTTTCCCCTAAATTTCTGGCTATTATAGCTCAGTCCAAAATAACTATTTGTACTTTTGACTTATTCCCTCTTCTGCTCCCTTCATAAAGACGTATCTGTTCCTTAGAATTTCTCTCTTTGTTTGAGCAAATCTGATAAGCAAATCTGTGTAAGTGATAAAGAAATGAGTCCCATTTGTAGTAAAACAAACCTTCTTAAGCATCTTTACAGAGGTGACTTGGGTGACTTCAGTGACTTTTAGTCGCTTTGACAATTAAAATAAATGTGGGTAGGGTGAAAGTAATAGTGAACAAACAACCAACCCAGGAGATGGGTTTGGGTTAGCTTGATCATTGATTCTATGATTTTGGACAAGTCATAGAAACTCTTCAGATATCAGCTTGCTAATTTCTAAAATGGTATTAGGAATCCAAAATAGGCAGAATTTCTATGAGTATCAAATGCCATGATTATGTATGCAAAACTACCTTTTAAGTCCTGAAAATTGCATAAATATAAAATACTATTATTCCATTTCTAAATACATACCATTTTGACAGTTGGTACAAAGCCAGTGTGAAAAAGTCCATTCAGAGTGATATTTCTGAAGGGTATCTTATTATTTGGTATTTTGGGAGTTATCATAGACAGGACTGAGAAAACTTTCTGCAAGGATTTAACCAAATGTGGTATTGGTTATTGGATTTAAAAAATTCCACAGAAACAAAAAAGTGGTGGTAGTTGCTAAAGAAATGAAAGAGACTGCATTTATAGAAGTATACCACTGAAGTTGGACGTGATAGTGCACTGTTAATCTGCACTGTGCAAACTCATATTAGCTGTCTTGTATTCAGTTCTAAACTACTATTGAATGCTGCTGGAAGGTTAGAGATCATTTAGTAGTTGACCAGAATGGAGAAACTATATGAAATGAGAAGCAGATCAGGTGACTAAATCTAGAAAAGGAGAAGTGAGAATGTCCTCTAAGGTGTGGAATGTGTGTCACAAAGGTGAGGGATGAGGAGCACAAACTAGATGTCAGAACAAAAGCCCAGGAGGGAAAATGTTGGGGATTCAGAATTTGGCTTATAAAAGAAACAACTTTCTTTTCCTAGTTTTTAAACACTGAAGCTCACTTGTACTGAAACTAAATTATATTTGCTCATTATAGAATTTTATAACATACAAAAACAAAACTATGAAGAATATAAAAATCAGCCATAACCCTAACATCTAGAGACAATTGTTATGAGCACTAGGACTGACTTTGTAAGGAGCAGAACTGTGCCACCAAATGGAATGAGTTTTCCTTGGGGGTTATGATACTTTGGACAGGAAGAGGAGGAAACATTGAGGACTTATTTGAAATGCTAAGATTCCATTCTTCTGATTTTTTGCAAAAAAATTTCAGGTCAACATATGTCCCAGGAAGCTTATTTGAAATATTTCCACCAGGACCTTCCACAGGTTGGCCACAGGAACAACAAGTATTGGGATTATGGACCCCAGAATATGACCTATCTCAGGGGATGAAGGCAGGAGAAATTTTGCATCTTTCAAACACACCTGGTAATATTTGTCATCTGCATACCTCATCGTGTGGCACAACATGTGAGTTCCGAATCCTTACAACATCATAGTTCAAGCAACAATTGCTCCTCTTTATCTTTACATCAAAAGACTAAGAAGTCCATCATTCAACAGCAACATGAGCTGAATATGGATGAGTAGGAGTAGCCCTGAAGTCACAACAGGCAAAGATCATGGACATTTAGGCGGCACTAAGAAGACATTAGGAGAAGTCAATAGAAATAAGCGATAAACAATGGCAGGTCTGGGCGGTAAATACCAGAATTATTATTTGAATGAGGGTCAGTGTAGAAAACTAGCAGGAGCCAAAGAGGCAGCATTAAACAAAGGGCTTGAGGAGATTATAGCTGGCCAGTTAGATTCCTGCAGAATGGGTTTTGTTAACATGAGAAGGGTCTACTGCCCTGCCTCCCATTAATAGAACTTTCTATGGGGACCCCTAATTGTCGTACTAATCTGTAAATGGTAGATATGAAATGGGGAAATGTGATTTAGAGCAAAGATTGAAGAAAGGAGTCCTTGTGAGTGGAATTGGTTTCATATGGCATTCTAACGACACAGGAAAAAGTGTGTTCAGCCCCTTGGCTTGTGGGCCACGCAAGAGTCTGGCCTTTGATTAGCTGAAGCTAATCTGGTGCTGGGCAGTGGCAGGCGGACAATCCCCTTCCCCTCCTCTAAGACACATCAGCAGCCACATCAAAACAGCAACACAATCACATTTTTCCCAATTCATCGTTTTCAAGCAGTAGTTAAGCTAATTCAACTCTGAAAGAAAAACAAAGAGAAAGAAATTGGAAGAAGGGAAAGATCACCAAGGACATTCCTAGTCTACATTTCAATTTCTTCTTTCAAGGTCTTCAGTAGAAATAGCAACTCAAACTGCTTACACTTTATATCTTTATATGTCATATTCATTCTTCATTCTTTTGTGTTATTTACTTATTAGACTACTGGGGCGGTGGGGGGTGGTTCTCACTTGACCTTTGTTTTCCCAGTAGTTGTCAGGCTCTGGATTAATAACTGGCTTCCTCTTTAGCAGGGAAAGTGGGATTTACCTTGGCTCACCAGTCCCCATGACTTGGGGCCTGTGATGATGTCTGAGATATGCATAGGCAAAGAATCTAAGGTGCTGAGAATTGCTGATTCAGCTGCAGAATAAGAAAGACTTGGGATTCCAGATTGGGAAGGGGCACTGAAGGTCAGGTATCCCCCCACCCCCCACCCCAGTCCTTTGCATGAAAAGGATTATAGTAGAAAGGAGAGGGACAAGGAGTCTCGCCAAATTGCAGTAGCTCTACCAAGAGAGATTTAATCCTTTTCACTTAAATTTAATTTATGACTGCTTTGGATTGGTAACATTGTTGGTAACGAAAGCCTAAAGTATGACTTAGTCCTTGATTCCAAATAATATCAGATTTCTTCATCCCACAGAGTGGTGGGTTTATTTTTTGTTGTTGTTGCGCTTTGTTTCAATGGCTAAATCAAATCAAAACACAGTCAATCATTTTTTTTAATATCACTTGAGACTTCAAAATACTTACAATAGATTTTAATAATGAAGAGAACCGTTCAGTAAGGTAGACTACTTAGCAAGGTATTGGAAGCCACATGCCATTATAAAGAAGCAGGTCTGGCTTGGCAGAAATCCTGTCTTTGTCTCCAGAGCTATTTTGCTGTAAATTTAGAACAGAAATACCCTTTCTGGAATAAAAATGCAGCTTTGTTGGCTGCAAGTGCATGTTTGCTGCCTCACAATTTTAGAATTAGACGATGGACTTATTTAGTAGACATCGGAGGGTAAAAAGCAAAAGCCAGTAATTTAAAACATTCCACTCCACCGCAGTCCAAGAAAAACATGGACCAGTGAACAAAACCAGCAGTATTGTAATAAGAAAACAACTAGGTGCATTTTTTCCAAAACCTAAAAACCAGAAATCTAAATGTATGAGTTACTGGCTAAAAATTCCATTTTCATGTCTCAGTTTTGAACTGGAAAAACAAGTAGACCTGATAAACATCGTTTTAAAAAATGCACAAGTTCCACCGTGCTTGCTCGAGGTGCGGACAGCAGGCGTGCATCCATCTTTAGCCTCAGAGGCACTCTGCTGCCTGGAGGAACCCTGTGCTAAGAGGATTTTACTTTGCAAAGATTCATAGGCTTCCAGTCAGGCCTGTGGTGACTTCTGAGGCTCCCTCCCCACAAGTTACTTGGCAGTGCCTTTAAGGTATTTTATTTTCTCCCTAAATACTTTGAATAACTGTTCGAGGTCCGTGGAGTTTTCCAGGGCAAATGATGTGGTGACTTTTTAATGCAGGTGTGCTCACCCAGGCTGCTAGGCAGGAGGAATTGGCGTTTCTTCAGAAAGATTGCTGAGGCTAACATTCAGGTCTCTGTTCGAAGACAATTATTAAATGTGAATCAATCAGTCTCTGGCAGGGAAGGTAGGTACTAGGATGCTGGTGTGTGTGTGTGTGTGTGTGTGTGTGTGTTCACACACACACACACACACACACAGGGCCTGTGCCAGCGAGTGCAGACACACATCCTGGAAGATGACTAAAAGCAAGTTGGAAATTACCAAAAATAAATACAAAAGTCTACTGGTACAAATCTACCTGAGAATTCAAGCTTTGATTCCATAACTGATCTTGGGCTACTGTCAATGAAGACATGAGTTCTGGTTCTACTTTGAGACATGATTACATAAAATGATGAAGATAATTTTGTGAGAAAGCAGGAACAGAAGAACTTTCTGAAAAGACAGACTTTCCGGAAGGAACATTACTTTCCAAAATCAGTGGTTGGTAACCCACCAGTGGGTACCTCTGGTAGCAGCACCATGCATGGTTGTACCTGCCTGAGTCTGTCTATCATCTCAGTATATCTGATATCAGAATAAAGGCACATGGTAATTGAAGGTGTATGCATAGGAAGTTTGAAAATTTAAAAGCAGGATATTACAGCAATCATTATTTTGATCATATCCCCTGAAGAAAATCTCCCGTTTAAGAGTTTTGACAGAAGGAATGTTCCGGGATGACTAAAGTGAGGGACCCAGGTGGGGACCACTGATGAGCTCTATGTAAACATAGCTGTCTCTTCTAATTTTTGCTTTGGTATTCAGGGAATTAGTTGGGGTTATTTCTCTTCCTCTTGAATCCTTTTCTTTTCTACTTCTGTTGACAGCAAAAAAGAACAGTCCTAGTCACTTGCCATTTATATAAAAGGAGGTTTATTGCCTTTAATCAGTTGTTATGGTAAGAAAGTTGTACATGTCAGTGGTGGCGAAGTTCCCAGGTGCCCAGTTGGCTTTTCTGGCCTCTAGAGAATTCCTTTTCTGTCTGCACTGCCTACATGTCTGGAGTCTGGCCCTCTGGTGTGCAGCCAGCACACAACCACAAGTTAAGGACCTGGGGCTCCTGTGCAGGCTGAGTCACGTGCTTCCAGTCTCTGGTGATCCTACCACTTCCTTCATCTTTCAGTGATGGCTTCTTCAGGAGTGGGTGTCGCATGCTCAGTAGCTCCTGTTCTTGGGCTTCACACTGACTAGTTCAGGCAGAGGCTATACCACTCCTTTGTCTACCTAGCAGAAACAGGGAGGAACACCCTTAGGAGCTGGAAATGACAGTCTCCAGCTGTCTTTGAGGTCACAATTTCAGGTAAATGTAAGGTCTTAATGCAGTATGTTCCTTCCATAACTAAATCTTATGTCTTTTGTCTGAAGGTCAACTGTGACCATTTATTTGGCTAAGGGCCTGCCTATTAGGACAAAATGTAAGAGGTGTGCCATCTGGGCATTGAGAAATGTGTATATCCAATATCTGTGAATGTGATTATTTGTGGTCAGGCTACTCCATGCAGTGCCTTAGTGCTGATGAGAAAAGGAGATGAGATGAGAAAAGGAGATGAGAAAAGGAAAGCTACCCTGGGAATTAACTGGAAAACACTCATATCTGGCTCACAAGTTATGTTTTCTGCCAACACTTTACACCATCCAACCAACAGATGTGATGTGTCTCCTGTGACAGGAGCCTTTTCGCTGCCCATTACCTAGCTCCTAGGGAGAGCTGCCTACCACCTTCACTTGTGGATGTCCTAGAGAAAGAGAGTAGCCCCTCCCTCATGCAGGAATGCTCCTGGGTACTGAATGAAGACCAGCTCTTTGCAGGATGACTGACAAGGGTAGCGATTGTCTGGCTTTTCAGAGCTCAGTGTATAACTTTGATCCTATTCGTGCTGTGGACACAAACTATAGTGAAGGTAGAATAATTCTTTGCTGAGGCCAGTCACTTCTTTCTGGGTCTGAAAGCTTGTATTATTGTTTTAGGGCTTATATTCTAGAGACTCTGACCTATTCTGCGAAGATTGTATAGTTGGCTGCCTTAGCAAACAAATTATTTTTGCATTTCACTTGCATACCTTTACTATAAAAATTAAACTGTAAGGTTGTGTCAATTAATGTTTTTTACAAGGTCAGTCCCATTTTCTATTCTTCCCTATGCAGAGAAGGCTCAAGGCATTGAAGAAACTTGTTCAATTTGTGCTGTTATTGAGTTTCTAAACTTAGGTCTGATATTATGCACCTTCTACTGCAGCACATAAAAATGGTTGAATAAGTGGAAAGTGGATGGCTTGGGCCTATGACTATTATCAGACGATGATGATTATGCTAGTCTACCACCTTTTAGAGTGTAAATTTGATATGGATAAGGACAGGTTCATCACTGTCTCCTCAGTGTCAGACAACACCTAATACAATATAGGTAGATACATATTTATTGAGTTAATAAGGAAACAAATATTTATCTGCTTATCAATCACTAACTTATAGTTCATAGTGTTAATGATTTTGACTGTATTTCTCTAGAATTTTTCAATGAGAGTTCTTTTTTCTTAATAAACTTTGCCTTAGGAGGACAAAGTGAAAGTTAAGGACCCAGACCCTGGGAATACACTTTAGTTTCCCGACCCTGGCATAAGACAATTAATCGTGAAGGAGACAAGTACCGAAAAATCACTTCTGCAGGCTTTCTGGACCATATGTTTCAGGGTCTTTGGCACAAACCTGGTTGCTATATCTATTCCATTGTCCCCAAAAGGATATTCCTCCTTGTCAACCATGTGTCCTGATTTTTCCTTTAGAAAATATGGTCACCATATGCATGTTATAAAACTTCAGTCCCCAGACTAACTTCACTCTGCTATACAGGTATTGACAAATCTCAGTCCCTGCTAAAGTTTCAGAATGGGCTTCAAGCCAGTGTTGGTGTCAGCTTTTTACATTGATCATTAACAGACACATTGAACCTACTTGAATTAATAACTTAGGTTTATATGGACTAGTGATTTCAGTGACTCATTATAAAAGTAAAATTTTCAAATAGCATTTCAATTATTTCTCTAAAATAATCATTTCTATTCAATTTGAGTATTTTCTAATTTCCCTAAAATAAAAGATGTATGATGATTCTAGTATGGAGTCATGGAAATAAAATATTCTTTGATATTATGTTTGATTTGTTATTTTACACATTTACCAATAAAATGAACCAGGTCAAATAGATGTATTTGATAAACTTGGTTATCTGATTTCATGGATATGCTGGATATATTTTAGAAGCAAAACTTTTTTTTTCTCTTAGGTATCAATGTTCTTTGTGAACTAAGTGATTTGGTAAAGATCAGTGATTCTCTTTTGCCTAGTGAGTTCCTAGTTTGGGGCTAAAAATTTCCCTTGAAAAACTCTTTTCCTGCCCTCACTTCATCCAGAGTACCACATATATGCTAATTTTATGTACCAGATAGCTGTGTGTAATATCATTTGGAGAAAAAAGTGTTTCCAACTAAAGTAGGTTTTTAGTCTTCTGGTGTCTGTTTGGGTCCATATTCTACTTTACCTTATCAAAACATCCCTGTGAGGTATATGGGACTTCCCTGAATGGAGAAGAGATTTATGCATGTAGAAGGTATAAAATTTTGGAGAAAAAAGGAGGCAGTTGCTAAGAATATTGTAGGATGTGGGTAATGGAGTAGTTATTGGCTACCTTGGATGAGTCAAAGGAGGATGACATATGTGGTCAAAAAAGGTTTCAACTGAGAGGTAGCTTTGGTCTTAAGAGTCAGCAGTGTACTTAGTCAATTTGCCTGTTCTGCTTCTCACTCTGTCTCTGGTGAATTCTCTCACAAGCCCTGTACCTCTGGCCTGTACTCCAGTTCTGTGTGCATAAATAAATAAATATTTAAAAGAGTTGGCAGCAGGTGAGAGATACTAAGTCATTAATCAGACCACATAAGTGAGCTTTAAAGTGCATCAAACACAGAGCTATGTAATGAGAGCTGGTCCCCTAGAACATGAGCAAAACTTTGCTGTGTGTGTGCATGTGTGTGTGTGTGTGTGTGTGTGTGTGTGTGTGTATGCAGGGACTGAATGGGTTTAATAGAGAAAGATTTGGAAAACTGAGCACTCAATCTTAGACTTCTGAAAAGTAGGCACCTCAATCAGGCCGTGCTCCTGAGGAAAATCTCAACAAGAATGACAGGATGTTTGTAGGATCCGAGCGTCTATCTGGGCAAACCCTGAATTAGGCTTATTGCATTAGCCGATTAGTCAGTGAACCTGGTAATTATTCATAGCCCCATGTACCTCTGAATTGCTTATTTACTATTATTCCTGATACATAGGTCCATTTAAACTGGATTTATTCATGTTATTCTGACTCACTGAGTAGATTTTCTTTGACAGACTCTCCAGCCTAATTTAAGCTTGGGCTCACCACACACATTTACTTGTCTGTCATGGTCCTTGGCATTCCCCTTAGAGGACAGTAGAACTTTTTCCTTCCCTAAGCTCATCAGTTTATACTGCTGAGGTTCCAGCATGTCTTGAGATAAGTCTGTCCACCTTATAACTATGAACACCTCATGCTGAGATGCTTAGACAGAAGCAAAGTTTTGGCTGGAATCTTAAAGCTCTGCTCATTCTGGAATCCTGTAAGTCTAGAGAAGAGCTCTTTCATGGGGCGGTACCAGACACATCAAAGAGTCACTGAGAACACAGTTGGATTTCAGCCTTGGCTGGTTGTCCAGGACTCCCAGTTCAGTGGCTCCACAGCCTATGGAGTCCCCCTGACCTGTGAAGGCTGTTGTGGCCACTACAGCTAGGAGTGAATTTAACCTCCCTCATTGATTTCTCTTTTAGTTCTTGCCCCTCACCCTGTGAATCCGTGGTGCCCTCTCTGTATTAGTACACCTCTAGTCTTGGCTGTTGTGGCCTCCTTTCCAAAATCTTTGGTCTCTCTCCAAGGACCAGAAGTCATTTTCAGAAGCAGGGGATTAATTTAGAGAATAACTAACTTCAGAAAGATCCCTGTGCCCTTTGGTGAAGAACTCATCAGAAATCTAGCACCTTAGGGACAGGGCAGTATTACCTCACTCTCTCTTCTCCAAGGATCCTGGTTTGCTATGGAGTTTCACCAGCATAGTCCATGATAAGTTAGCTGATTTCTTCAGAATGTGCCATAACAAATCTGTCTCCCCTCGGAGAGGTGGTGTGACCGCCTCATTATGTGTTCTGACCTTGAGAGGCACATAGCACCCTGAGCCCTGTCTCCCACCTGTGGTCCTTTGGCCTGCCTCCCACCTCTGTAATTCTGACAAGAGCTGAGCAGGACAAGTGTCTGACTGTACAGTATTTTCCATGCACACATTTGTTTTGTTCTCCAATGGGAAATACCTCAGGGTAAAAACCATATTCCTTTCCCTGTTCTAGTCTGGCTGCACTTGGTAGTCAACACATACTTATGGATGATTGAATTTTTATATCATGAACCTGTTTACTTGTGCAAAGTTTAGGCAGCAACTTTCCAACCATTATTTCACTTGACCTTTCAAAATTGCTATGGAAATAAAGAAAGACTGGCCAAAGGACTGAACTCAGCTGGGAAGCTGGGTTTTTCTGTCTTCATGTCATCTAGAACCTTTTCCTATCCAAGTAGCCTTTCCACTTGGTTTCTCCAAATGTACTTTCTAGCAGGAAGCACGACTTTTTCCATGGAAACTCAGGACTCCTAAAAGTATAAATGTGGTCATTAGGTATTCTTTCAGCTTAGTCCCAGAACGGGCACAGCATAACTCTGTAGTCTGTCAGTTAAAGTGAAGCACAGACCAAGTTACTTTTGGGGCAGAGAGAATACCAAGAGACAATCTCCACGAATACTGGGAGATGTGGTTCATTGGATGACATCTTATCTTTTGTTTTGTTTTTGTTTGTTTTGTTTTCTTTTTAAAGATTTATTTATTTATGCATACAAGAACTGAGGTACAGATCAGAGATGTTGGGGGGGGGTAGGGGGAGAGAATTCACCAGAGACAGAGTGGGGAGCAGAACAGGCAGATTGACTGAAATACACTGCTGAGGAGAGCATGAGGTGAGACAAGAGAGGTCTGCCAAGCCATGTAGGTCACCTCCCTGGCCAGGGATTGCACTCACGCTGCAGTGGCTGTGGATTGGTTTTTAGTGCTGTGCTTTAACCCGTTGCACCACCCAGGGAGGGCCTGACATCTTATCTTTGAATACTAGCTACTGTGATCTGTGATCAGTTTCTTGGATGCAAGTCTTTTAGTCTGTGTTACTTTCATAATTCCTGGACAATGAAAAGAATGGTCGGGTCATTAAGTCAGCATCATAAGTGTCTCCTATAATAATCCCAGAGTTTAGATGGAAAGCCCATAAGATGTCACCCAATCAACCACATCTCCCAGTATTCATGGAGATTGTCTCTTGGTATTCTCTCTGCCCCAAAAGTAACTTGGTCTGTGCTTCACTTTAACTGAGTCTCTTACATCAGAATGATCCCCGATCTCCTTCAGATGAGGATGATACAGGGCATGCCCCCAGGTTAGCCTTAATCCTGATAGACAGCACATTTGAATGCACAGCTAGGGATGAATTAATGGCACACGTGGAGCTGCCTACACCTTTCTTATTGTCCTCCAGTTAACCCTTAAGTAATGACTTTTGGACTCACAGAACTCTCAGGGATATTTCAAGGAGATAGACTTGGGTTTGTTTACTTACATTACCATGTAGCAGTTATAAGAATCATAGTTCTTTCTTTAGAGAAGGAATTTAATAAACATTAGACTTTTGGGATCGGATATTTTTGTGCAATGATATAAATAACAGCAAACATTTAGAAAATCTACAAAACAATTCAGGTAATATTCCAGTTGCCAGGAAGGTTTTTGCTTGATGGCCAGAGGATGTAGAGGTGAAAGAGAAGAAATAGAGGATTAGTCACTGCCTATCTATTTGTAGCTTTGGGAAGCCAGATAGATGGTGAAGTCATGTACTGTATTAAGAAATATAACAGGAGGCAGTTTTTCTCCTTTTGTAGGATTTCCTGGCTATTATAACTCCATTTCTGAAACATTGGAACTATTCATTTGAACTCATATTCCTACTGTAGATGTGTTTAAGTCAGCCTTCACAGGGTACAACTCACATTATGAGCAAAATAAACGTTAGAAGTCACTGAGATTTTAGGCTATTACCATGGCCTTACCCAGAGAAAGCTGACTAATGCAGAAATTGGTACCAGAAGTGGGGTGTTACCATAACAAAACAAAACAAAACAAAACTAACCAAATTATGTGGCACTGGCTTGGGAGTGAAGCAGTGGGCAGGGAGGAAACTATTATTGAAGCTAGTAAGAAAGTGACTCATGTTGGGCCTGTGGCAAAACATTTGGTAAAATTATCCTGAGATTGCAGATAATTCGCCTAATGAAGCTATGGTTTTAGGTGATGAGTTTGGCAAAGAGAAAGAAACATGTGTGACTTGCTTGTTTTTTGACAAGGTACTGTAAGAAAGAGATGAGTTCATGAGTAACTGTCCAATTTTGAAGTAGGAATAAAAGAGAAGAGAGTCCAGAACTTTCAGGATTTCTAGGAGGTAACTAATTCTCATTTGCAACCTACAAAAGAAAAGTGTTGAACAACAAAACCTTTATTATGACCTTGCGGTAAAGTTCAATTAAGGGTTTAAATTCCAAGCCATTTGTAAAACCTTTAAATGAATTAAAATAATCCTCAGTAAATTATTTAAATTGGACAATGTAGTTAATAGAAAAAATAGACTAAGGACATGTCCACTCATGAAAGGATGATGCTTGAAATACCTATAATTAATTCTAGAAAGAGTGACATGCATGAGTGTGGCTATTATCATATAAAGTTGGTAGGTAAAATGTCAATAGTATTTTAAGAGTTTTATTTCCCAAGGAACTACCAGTAAGAATTAAAAAACAGCCTGTTAATTGCACAAAATAATATTGCGGCCCTTAAGTATCTAAGGACAGACACTTAGCACTTAGCAGCACTCAGCTGCTGAGGACAAAATATTTGTTACTGTTCTCTACAGATATGCCCAAAGAGGATGATGGAAAAGGAAGGAATTATCAAATTACGAAACCAAGAGTCATGGAAAGAAATGACTATACCCAGGGAGTAGAGCAAGTATCTAATTAAAGAATATTTCCTACTCTAGGGTACAGGTTTATGGAATTTCCCCAGACATATTTCAGAATTGCTATGGACCAATTGACCACTTGGTGGTCCTTTCTTTTCATTCTTCTCTTTTAAAAACAGGAGCATTCATTGCTGCTGTCGTAGTCATACTCCCCCAAAGCATGTTTAATTTAGGGGGAGAAAAGATAGATATTTTTTTGTTTTTAATTTGGTCCATAGGTCTCTAGATCAAGATTTACATTTTGACCACTTCTGACACGTAGATTATTTTAACTTAATGACATATCCTATGACACTTTTGTTCTTCTCTGTGTAAGTGGCTATATTTTGTGCAGGAAGCACATGAAGGAGGCAAGAAAATACTTATGAGCAAGAGATTTACTATGGAATAATGTATCATTGACCTAAACTTTCTCCTTTCCAAGAAGATTACATACGCTTGTGTCTTGCTGCATGAATTTGTATAGCTTCCCTATGAAAAGAGAGCTATTTCCACTAGTGCTCTTCAATGTTTTCTTTGCTATGATATCAATATAGAGGATGTTTCCCAGTCTGGTTTCCAGGATGCAGCAGTTATGTGCAACTGAGCCTCAGGCAAATGTCAATCTTCAGATTGACGTTCAGATTTATAATAATCTCACCTCTGACCTTCAGAATTTCAAGGTAGTGAGGAATGTTCTTTTTCTGAAGGAAACAATTTGACATCAACTGTACCTAAGCTACTTGATAACAGGTGCCATGTTGAAAGGTACCCTGTGTCCCCACAATTCCAGCACACCACAGATGTTCAATAGATGTTTATCACTTGGTTCAGAGAAGTCTAATGATTCTTTCACCCAAGCAAATTCTTAAAAGCTTTCCCATTGGGAACTAGCTATAAAAGCACATCTCCTGTCTTTGGTCATTGGTGACCAGACATCTTAATTATTGTAATTCTTTGCAGGGAATACCATCAGCTAGGGAGGAAGAGGAGCAATTTGTTTAGATATGGAGGGGTAAAGCCAATAAATTTACCAGCTGCATTTGTTCTCTTAGCATAAAAACAAGCCATCCTATACTGCCTTGACTGCAACACAATCCAGAGATCCCAGTAATAGACTCTCCATGGTGAGATCCTTATCTGTAGCAGATTATAGGCTCAGAGATCACATGGGGACACATATGTGATAAATGATATTGTTCCATTTAGGGCCTGGTTGAGCTGAAAATTAAAAGCACAAAATCAAAATCCCTCTATCCTTAGCCACTTCCTTACAGACTTCCGGACCAAGAGGCTTTTTGATGTTGATTGTCTCCTTGCAGCTTTCAGTTGAGGATGAGCCAAATTGCACCACTTGTGCTAATTATTCCTCTCCTGAGATTGAAAATTCCTAGCTTATAGGGAAATCAGTTCAAACTACTTATTGAGTTTCCAAGGTACAGTTCTGTGCAGGGACCTGGGCCAGTATGTATATCAGTTGCCGAAAGCCACCAGTATGAAAATTTCTTCCTGAATCCAGTCACCAAGAAAATGAGGGACTTCAGTGAAGTCTTCTTCTTTTGAAGAAAGAGTAGGAATAATAGCACTCCTGAAGTGAAAGGAAAACATCTCCTCCCATAGATTCCCTAACTCATCCCCTGGCTTCTCCCTCATCTGGGCTCTGCTTCCTTAGCTCCCACACATCTAAGCATGTATAAGTGCTTATCAACACTTGTTATTTGTGCTATTGAAATGTTTCCCCCACCTGTCCTCACTGCCCTTGCATTTACTTCAGACTCCAGTCATTCAGGTAACAAGAAGTAGAACAGGTACTTGCATCCAGAATTTAATGGCCAAGTTTCATGTTTTGCAGCCTGGTGTTTGTTTTATTTGGTTCACTAGTCAAATAGCAGCAAAGCTTTAATGGGATTTAAAATCATATAGAAAATACTGAGCCAAAGTTTTTCAAAAGCCTTGTTTCAGGTGAGAAGGCTTGAGGAAAAACTTCTGTCCCTCTGATTCTGGTTCATATTAGGGTTATGTTACTATCGCTGGTGCATTCTTGTAGGTCCTCATAGAAAAATTAAGGAGGTCATTGTGCTGAATCTATTCTACAGGTCCTTCTGGAACATTCAGCCCTCTCTATTCAGCTCTGTGCCCAGAAGGTGAGCTTCTCTGGACTGCTTTCCTCAGGCTCACTTCTCTTGCCCTCTGGCTGGAGTTGGATTTGGTCAGTGGAAAAATAACAATAGGAGAATAAAACATGGGATGGAGCTCCTCCTCAGCCAGTGTAGTGTGGATGGTTGGAAACTTCTCTGAAGACTATAGTTCCTTTTAGGTATCTCCTTAATCACATCATCCTCTTGTCCTTTCAGAACAGGGAGTGGATGTGACCCCCCACTATCACTGGCCCTAGAGTGCTACATCATCTGTTATTGGCTCCCTTTGATTCTTCCCACAGTTCTATAAATAGGATTTCTACTAAATTCTCCTTTGTTGCCTGTTTGAATGTTCCCATCTCTCTCCTGCCTGGTCCCTCATTGATCTGGGGCTTTAATCAAATAACTCACTGCTACTTAGGTCCAAAGGAGAAGAGATGCATGGACAAGGGCATCTTAATTAGAATCAAGTTCTGAGACCTTCATCTAAGGACTGAGAGCTTCTACTATGTAAAATAATATTTTTGATGATGATAGCAGCTGCAGGTTTTTATTATGTCTTTATCAAGTGTCAGCTCTGTTCCAGCCTTTGAATGTGCATTCACTTGTTCTGTCCTCACAGCTACTTCATAAGATAGGTGCGACTTTTACCACCACCTTCTAGAGGAAGATGCAAAAGGGTTAATGAGGTGCACAAAGGTTAATAATCCTGCTGAAGAGACCACACTTTGGTGTGTCAATCAAAACCATGCAGCCCAGTTCCAGAGTCTTAGCCTTTAATGTCTATACTAGACTTCTCTAAGTGGACAGGAAGCCAATAGACAAGTAATGAGAGTGCATCTGATTGCCAAAATTATAGAATCATATGAATACAACCTTTGAGAGGAAAATCCATGTTTGAAGACTATTTTTAACTTTGGGATTTTTAACATAAATGTTATTACCCATAATGCCACTTGCAGAAACCTGTAATTTACTTCAGCAAATCCAAATAGATATTGTTTTCAGGTTCGAATGTTAAATGCTATTTAGGTAGTGCCATGCTGTGAAAAGAATTCAGAAGGCATGGGTCTCACTTTTCACCAGCTGGACAACATTGAGAGAGTCATATTTTATGCTTGGGAGTCTTACCTGGTTTACTGTGGCTAGCACACCCCCTCATCTCACCCTGGTTTACCCTGTTTTCATCATCACCATGACCACCAGAGCCCCAGCATCACTTGTTGACTGATTTTAGTTTTTAATGCCAAGACCCATAGGTTACTTGTAATATTTTAAACACAAAGACATACTGCCTTGACTGAGAAGCTTATAGGAATTAGGATATCTCAGAAAGCGACTCTTCAAAGGTGGTCAGGCCTTTGACCTTGTTTAGACACCCTAGCAAGTTTGGGTGGAGGTGGTGTTGTAGGCATTGTAGCCAGCAAGGCAAACAATAAAGGGCTCTACCTGGGGGTAAAGTTGTGGGAGGGCCACAAAGGACAGGGTGATACAGGGGATGCTTTAGGATGATGTCTCCAGGAGTGACACCCCCACCCCCCAAGTGACCATCTGTTACCTATGAGGGCTTTCTTGATTGCCTGGTTCACTGCTCTCTGAACTTTGTTTTTCTTGACTCCCCCATGCTATGCCCTCATGTTCATAACATGCCGTCTGTCTACAAGGACATCACTGTCCAGTGAAGCCCCCGATGGCAGATAAACTTTGGATGTCCCATGACTCTAATCAGAGGTAGTACTTTTCCCTGCCTCCAGAATTGTGTGTTCTGTTTGGATCTCATTCATGATTGCCATTTTCCTTGTACCTGTGAGTCACCCTTACTGGCTATGGATTCTTTGTCTCTTGTTTTGCCTGCAGATCTGCATGCGAAGAACAGGACCTTGTAATTTTGCCTGACAGATGAGGGGAGGGTCTGCAGAACTTAGTTTCTAATGTTCAGCATGTAACTTCCCCATTCCCAAGCCCCATTTGCACACTCACGCATACAAGCCTTACATTTAAATGATCTGGAATGGTGTGTATATCAGTGGGCTTTTGTAGTCCAGAAATCAGGCTTAGCTCTGAGTCCTAAAATGCCTGGAGAAATGATAAAACAATAAGGGGTTCACGCTTCCCCAAAATCTTGTGTACTTTATATGGCATTCTAATCGTAGAGTCATATGAGCTTAGTTCCCCAGACCCCGAGATGTCATCCAGTCAAACGTAGCAGCCAATTCCAAAGTCATCTCATTGCCTGAGATCCTGATAAAAACTGGTTTCTCATGCCTGTCTTTGCTTGCCAGCCATTGTGAGGGTGTCTTCCTCCGTAGCCTGACTGACCGGTGTATAAATGGCCAGATATTATTTTGAACGTCAACTCTTTCTACTCTGTAAAAAAGTAAAATTAACATCAGCACAGGAAACGTTGGGATTGGAAATCCAAAGTGGGGCGATCTCATCAGCGGATCTCAGCCTCTGGTTTATCTTTTTTGGCTTACTTACTGGGAAGAACAGAAGCCGATATCTGACAATCTTATAACTGTGGGGGGTGGGGTGTGTGGAAGAGGTGGAGTGCTTTTGTGAATTTTCATGGTACACCCAGCCCTGCAACCAACTTATCTGCATTTGATAAGTACAGGATTTTTCTTGTAACACTATCCTTTTGGTTAAAAATAATCACTCTTGGATCCTCCCTGGTTGTGCAGTGTGTTAAAGCACACTGAAAAGCTAAAGCCACTTCAGCATGAGTTTGATTCCCTGCCCAGAGGTGACCACATGGCGCGCAGTCCTCTCCTGACCCTCCTGCTGCTCCCCTCAACAGTGTACTTGGTAGATCTGCCTGTTCTGCTCCTCACTGTGTCTCTGTTGAATCCTCTCACCACCCCTGCACTTCTGGCCTGCACCCCAGTTCTGTATGAATAAATAACTAAATCTTTAAAAAAATAATCACTCTCCTCTTAAGAAATTGTTACTTTTTCTCCCTTGGAAACCCCACAAAGGAGGAAAGCTAATTTGCACATCTCAGGAAGAAAGAATAGCTCAGACACTGAGTCTGGGCCCCAACACTGACAGAATTATCAGGGGAGGGCCCTCTTTGGCTCTAGAACAGACAAATGCAATGGACAGTCATGTGTCTGGCTGCTAGAGATCAGGATCAAACCAAGGACTGAATGTAGAGTTTAGGAAATTGTGGGAACACAGCGAGAAGCCCCAGGGGAGTGCACAGGGGGAGTTGGGGTGGCTTGAGCAGGTTTACATGACTTTGTAATTATGCACTTGATTGTGTGAGGACTGGTTCGGACTCACCTTCTTCATGAACCTCAGCACCAGGAGGAAAAGGCTCATGGTTATATGCCAGAGCTAGTTCATGTCTGGGAAGGGGTAGGTCCACCCTAACTACTCCTGCACTAGTGAATCCCCTGCCTGATCTAGTTACCTCAGCCTTGGCTCCACCCACCAGAGGTGCTTCCCTTCTTAGGCAGAGCCTGGCCTCCTGTCCCTGCTAACCTGTCAGAGTTGGAATACACAGGAAGCCAACCTGACCTTGCCTATCCTGGGGTTGGGGGAGGGGGCAGCGCATAGTCACTGACTGCAGGGAATTGACGGCCTCTGCAGGAGGTGGCTTAGTGAGGACACTGGCTTCTCCTCTTGAGACCTCTTCATCTGCACCAGGAGAATTCTTTTCTGGAGCCCTCAAATGTTGCAAGGGGTGGGGGTGCTGTGCAGGACTGTGCCTGCCAAGTCAGCTCCTCCCTCCAGTCCCGAGGAAGGAGCCACAGTGGCCTCTCCCTGCCCTCGGGCTCTCAGGTGCGGGATCAGAGGCGCTGACAGTCATCTGTTTATCAGCCACTCTTTGCCTGGAGAGGGTGAGCTGGGTGGCACGTACACCTGAAAGACAGGAATCTGCAAACTGTGCACAGCCAGGGAAGCATCTAACCCGAATGCTATCCTCTAGTGAGTTGTGAGCTGGGGCTTCTCTTCCTGCCTCTGTGGAGGCCACTGACTTGAAAATGGAAGTCTCAACCCTGAACACTTGCTGGCGACAGTTGGCTCTCTCAGAGTTTTACAAGCAGCCTTGACCTTCTCACTTAAGTCTTTGTGGTCAAGAAGGAATTCTGGCCATTGTGACTTCAAATTGAAAGAATAATAATAGTGATTACAGCTAACATTTATTGAGCTCTCACACTGGGTGCCAAACACTGTTGTAATTAATTAATGATTGTTAACGCATTCCCTTCAACTCAGGAAGAGCACTATTATTAAGTTTGTTTTAAGGTGAGGAAGAGAGACTCAGATCACAACATGTCCACAGTCACACAGCTGCTCAAAAGTAAAGCCAGGATTTAAACTCTGGGAGCCCAGGCCAGGCCCACACGGTGGAGTTACTCTAGCCTGTCCCTGGCATTGGTCTTTTGACCTGAAGACTCTGTCTCTCTTCGTAGTTAAAGAAGACAGACTAAGGTGTGTTTCAGTGTCTTGCTGTGTGGCTGACCCCTCTGGGCAGTCGTGGCTCAGCATAAATGTGATCTCCTCAGATTCACTTGCTATAACCAGTTTATCCTCTCACAGATCTAGAGATTAATTACAGATTTCTATCTGCCCAGGCTGATAGCTAGAATCTGTCCATGTCTCTCTCCTGACTTCTTCAGCTGCGCTGCATGCTTGGTGGACACTGGAATCTCATCCTCTGTCTTCACATCACTGTCTCTTCTGCAGGCTGTGGCTCCTCCTCTCCCGTCCCATCACAGCACCTTCTGCCTTCCTCTTCACTTGGATACAAGTTGCTGGGTTTAAGCCTTAACTGGGTCATGCAGGATCATTTCATCTCCTCATGTCCAAATCTCTCATTTACACATCTGCAAAGTTCCTTTTCCCAAATAAAGTCTGATTCACTTGTTCTGAGTATTGGGGCAAAGATACAACATTTTTCAGGGGTGGAGGGGTCACCATTCAATCTATTACATTATCCAACTGAGAGTAGATTCATCAGAGAAGATTCTACTGTCTTCTTCATCTCTTTTCACTCCCTATTCTCTGGATAGTATTTTAAAAATTACCTGCATTCTAGTTACGACTTTTCAACCAGAGTACTCTCTACCAGGATGCTTCTGGCATTTTGAGGAGGGCAAATCTTCACCATGCAGAAATGAGCTGTTTGTTGCAGGATACTTAGCATTTCACATTCGGGACCCAACTTGGATTCCAGAGCGGGAAAGTGGGGAGGGAAACTTTACAATCAAAACCTGCCTCTTCCCTGCCACCATCTCACACATGCATGTGATGTCCCCACATGGCAGGCAGTGCCAGCTAAGGGTCAGGACCTCTGCTAAGGTCTGTCTCCTTTCATAGGGACACAAGCACCACAAAAACAAAGGCCTTGTCTGTCTTGCCCCCTGCTGTACCCTGAGCCTGATTCCTGGCCCCAGCAGACATGATATGCAGGGTATGTGATGCTGGATATATTCTCTGAATGCACAGAGCTGGAATATTCTCTTTAGATATGTGACAGATGTGGCTCTTAGGCTGCTTTATACATGATGGGACTCAATAACAATGCAAAGTCACCAGGGAGGTCTCTAGCTTCATCATTGGACGTTCTTTCGCTTCCTAATCCCTCTCCTCGCTCACAGCCACTCTTCTCCCCAAGAGTGGGAACTCAGGGGCTTCCCTTCCCAGTTGTCCTGGTCTCTGCCATTGTCGTTCCTTCCCTGCCCAACTGAAGTGCTGCTTTTGCAGTCTCCCTACATCACTGTCACTCCCACAGGCCTCTTCACAGGTCATGGCCACAAATCAGGAGGTGAACTTCAGGCCAGTGTCTTGTGACCTTGCCATCTGGCTGAGATGCTGTTTCTCCATCGTTGGTGGCCACCAAACCAAGTTATCATTTTACTCAACCCTGTGTCAACACAGGTAAGGCCTTTACTCCTGTGACCCTCAGAATCCTAGTCTACAGCAGTTCTAGCCCAGGCAGAGAGTAGTTCACTTTAAATGCTTTTTTTCTCTTCCTTACCTTTTGTGAAGAAAAAAGAATGACATCTCTTACCTCTGCTTGGGCCACAAAGACCTTTTTTGTTGAAGGGGGTGGGTGTTGGGGGAGTGGAGACATGTAGGCAAGGTCTACAGGAGCAGCTATTTGTATAGGACCAGGTGGATTGACGCAGAAAAGAGGAAGGCAGTATTGTGTATTCCTAAACAAAAGGACTTCAGAGTCAGTGATCCCAGAAGTGACCATGGGCAGGGTATCTGTAAGGCAGAGAAAATAAATAACTTGCCCAAAGTCATACAGCTGGACAGCATAGAGCTGGGAATTGGACTTTGCTCTAACAGAAGTTAATGCTTTTCCTATACCATTCTACTTGCCTTTCAGGGTCTCGCAGGAATAATTGCTGCCGTAGGCTCTGTGGCTATAAAGCAGCCAAGAACAGTTTTGCTGTGCCCAGCACATGATTGTATGAAGGGATGTTGCAAGTTTCTTCATTCTTCATATATTCAGAAACAGAAGCATGCACAGATTATAGACATAGAGATGCATTCCCTAAACTGCATGTAGACATGGCTGTGATCATCATTTGTACACATATGTTCGCGTGCCTACACGTGCACACACACACACACACACACACCCATCATAACCACCGCCACACAGATACAGTGGCAGCTTGGGTCAGCATGGGCATGGGCAGTCATAGACAAATCAACAAGGCTGAGGCAGAAAGTCTATGCAGGTAATGGAGAGGTGATTGTGCAGGGATCATCGCCTCCATTTAGGTGTCAATTGTGTAATTTCCAGCTGTTCCTCAGCTCAACAGCTGGAGTTCAATATGCTCAGAGCTTATCTACAGGCCCCCAGCCAGGGAACTCAATATTAAGCTGGCTTCAGGATCCAGTAAAAACAGCTACTATTGCTGCAAACCACAGAGGAGAAGCCTCTTTCTTTCCATCCACTTAAGCACTGGTGGCTCTTTGGGAAATATATCCGTGCTGCCTCTGTATGCTGACCTAAAGTCACCTGAATGAAGCAGAGGATGAAATTCTGATTCAAACTGTGCTGATCACTTTGCAGAGATTCTTCACATATTTCATTTTTATTATTTATTATTATTACTTTCATTTTACACAAAGAAATTAGTTTATTATGTCAAATCAAGCATAAGTTGCAGACCTGGTGTCCAGATCTATCTGACCCTTGAACCTGAGAAAGGTATCACCTACTAATCAGAATTCGTTTCCAGGCAAGAAATTATCAGCCTTTGAAAATGTGCTGCCAGTCCGTCAGACCAGAGTGACCTACTCCAGCAGAGGAGGGAAGCTGTGGAACAAGCCCAGGGAGTTGTAGGAGTGCACAGCTAGACTAGAGTCAGTCTAGCTCCTAGTGGGCTAGGAGCAGGATGCTAGCGAACACTCACAAGGTGTCTTCCAGCGTCATCAACAGAGGGACTTGCAGGTTAAAGATGGTAACTTTCACTTGTCATCCCATGTTTAATCCTTTTGTTTTTTTAAAGATTTATTTATTTGTGCATACAGAACTGGGGTACAGGCTAGAGGCTCAGGGGCGGTGAGAGGCTTCACCAGAGACAGAGTAGGGAGCAGAACAAGCAGATCGATGAAGTACACTTCTGAAGGGAGCAGCGGGCGGGTCAGGAGAGGTCTGCCGCACCATGTGGTCACCTCCTGGGCAGGCGGGAATTGAACGCATGAGGAAGTGGCTTTAGCTTCTCAGCACTGTGCTTTATTGGGCTGTGCCACCAGGGAGGGCCAACCCATGTTTAATTCTTATTTCCCATTCTTTGTCCTCTTCCACAAAGCCAAAATACACTCTTTCTCCCACCACCATACCCAGGTCATATTCTGTGCCCCTGGGCCCAGGCCACGCCTTGCTAATTAATCTTAACATTCTTTCCCTGAAAGCTCAGGGGCTGCCTTAAACCCTTTCCAAGAAGAACTCTGGGGATTTACTGTTTTGTTTTTGTTTTTGTTTTTTAGATTTATTTATTTGTGCACACAAGAACTAGGGTATAGGCCAAAGGTGTAGAGGAGGGAGAGGGCTCACCAGAGACAGAGTGGGGAGCAGAACAGGTGAATCTACTGAAATATATTGCTGAGCGGAGCAGCAGATGAGACAGGAGAAGTTGGCTACAACATATGGGTCGGCTCCCTGACCAGGGATATCAAACTCATGCTGTAGTGGCTGCAGATAGTTTCACAGTGCTTGAATGCCCGGATTGTTTACTCATTTGTTCATTCATTAAATATCTTTGAGGGCCTTACTATATGGTAACACTGTTTTATGTACTGAGAATTCAGCAGTGAACAGAAACAAGTCCTTTCAGAAGATGTACATAAGTGCTCTAGATCTATCACTTCAAGTTAACGATGGTGTAAAGGGGCCCAGGAAGCAAAAGAACTTGATCTTAGATTCCTGAAAGGGCAGATACTACAGGACTTGGGTTGATGGACAGTGCTGGGAATGACAGAAGTGAAGAGGTGGCCTTCAGAGGTGGCTTCTTGACTACTAGAACTTTTAGGTTTATGCTCTGGAAAAGTCTGGTGTCCAGAGCCTATAATAAGGTTACCCGAGTTGGGGACATTTGGGTTTTGCTGAAGGGTCTGCTATAAATTCGGTATGCTCTGGCTATCCTCTGGCCTTGCCTCACTGTATAGCTCATTGAGCTTTCACTCATCTTCCACAGTAGGCCTACCAGCGAACTGGGTGTTTGGGACACCAAGGATGCACAGACAAAAGAGAAGATGGGCTGGTGAGATAGATACTGTCAGTCTCAGATCTCTCATCTGTAAAAGACAACTGGGCTGGATGGTTCCTAAGTCTACTTGTACCGCTGATATCCTAGGCCAGCAGGGATGGCCATCTCAGGAACATGACAGCTGACCGTGGCCAGGAACCCAGCCAGCTGTATCTGGATGGTCACTAATGCTGAGCAGAAAGGCCTAGAAGCCAGGGTTTTCTTGCCCATGAGGTAGATGAATCCCTCGTCTACATATCCTCTCTCACAATATTGCTCAGTATCTCAAGCACTGACAGAGGCTCCATATGGACTAACTCTTCGTTATCTCCTACTGACTTGTTCAGAAGCTGAGATCTTTATTCTGGCTTCTTGTTAGATGAGACAAATCAGAGCCAGTATATCCTCCCTGTCCTGCTCCTGAAATTTACAGCCCCACTGTTCCTTGTAAAGACTGCAGAAATAGTGACTCAAGTACGAGTAGTTTTCAGTGCTGGGATAGGGTGGCAGATACCTGTATAAAAGCCCAACTTCAAGCTCTCCAATGAATTCATCAAACGGATCACTTTTTGTGACTATCACTATGACTAAGTCAGAAAGAGGAAAAATAAGAAAGGCCAAAATAAGCAAGGCATGTCTGTATGGGTATGTATTTGAAAGTATATTTAAAGTACAATAATTATCATAAAAGCTTGAGTATATAAAGGGGTTCAGAACAGAATAGTAAAGAACACAGAATGGAGAACTTATACTGAAATAGTCCCAGATGGTGGAAAGAAACCCCTTGAAAATTTTCTGTCTGTGAATGTCAATCAGTTGGGCATACCAAGTTCTCTTGGGCCTGGGTTACACCTCCTAGCCAATGTGGCTGCAATTTGTTCTTGGATTCCCAGATATGATTAATTCCACTTGTACTTTTACATGTCTCTTCATGTATGTGGATATAGATGACATTCCTGAGTAATACCAATTTTTTGTTCTGTATAGTTTCATCCCAACAATGATCCCCTATCCCTGTGGGGGAATGTGAGGTTTACATGTTCTCTCCCTGATTGCAGGAGTTTTTCTCTGGGCACTGAGGTACACTGGCGTGTCAGAATCACCCCATTGTGGGGAGTTGGATGTGCTTGTGAGGGCGCCCTGTGATGGAAGGACTTCGGCTCAGAGTTGGGTGCTGGCTTGTACCCAGAATTCGCAGGGAACCACCCACCTACAACTTGAACTCAAACATGCATTGGAAAATGAATGAATGAATGCAAATGATTACTTAATATTTGAGGTGTTTTGAGCCTTTATTTAGCAGTTTGGTGATGTTTTGGGGGCCAGAAATATGCCATAGGAAGTTAAGTCTTTTTTTTATATCAGTGAATGGATGGTACAATCGGTCTCATGCTGTTATCTAAAGTCATCGCTTCCAGGGACCTATCGTCTTCCTGCATTGTCTAATTATATCCACACTCATCTTCATATAGAATCTATATCATTATGACTCCTGTCTCACATAATAATCCCACACAGTTTCTGGCCCTTAGTTGGGGCTCCATAAATGTTTCTTGAATAAAGAGGGCTGGGATACTCAGGTGTTTTCCTGCAGTGCAGCAGTGTTTCCTGGCAGGGGCAGCCTTCTAGAAGTCTGTGTGTTTATACACCTCTGTGCCTGCTCCACATGGCGCCTCCACCTCACTTGCTATACCCTCATCTGTAAGTGAGGGCCCTCTGCAAGTTTTGAGAGCTGAAAGAAAGACAGCAGCTGACCTTGTAAAAACCAGAAGAGATTTTTACTTCTCTGTGTTACAGATTTTATTTGGAATAACAATAATAAAGATATTACTATAATAGAGATATTACTAATATGTGCATTATATCCTTAAAAAGGACCACAAGGTAGGAAGCCTGCCAGACAAGTTTCGTATGCAAAGTGCTGCTCTCATTATTTATAATAGTACTGTGGACATTATCAAGCTAAGCACTGTGCTTAATACTTCACATCCATTGTTCTCATCTAATCCCTTAGGAAGTAATAGTTTTATCTCATGCAAATGGTGAGAGCAAAGTCCTAAGGGAATTGAATAACCCACTGGCCCCCTTTTTTGTTACCCAGAAGGTGACTGGCAGAGAGCCAGAATTCACACCTTCAGGGAAAACTGTCTCTGTTCAGTACATTTTCTCAGATAGGATGCTCAACTAGTGAAGTTCAGGGAAGGGGGAGACACACAAGTCATGGGCACAGGAGGCGATGCCACAGAGTGGTACCAGAGTGGCAGTGTGGAGAAAGAGATCACAGGAGCCAAGCCTGCAGACTGTCCTCGGAGAATGATAAAACACAAGGAGAGTGTCCTCCTCCCCTGCCCTGCGAGGATCAAATGACCATTTTTTTTTTGTGTTTTTTTTTCTTTTCTTTTTCTTTTTGCGTGGCATGCAGATATTTCTAAGCCACTTTGATGGAAATTCATTTTCAGTGGCTAGAGACATACTCATAGTAATACTCCCATTAGCATTTTGCCTCCGTTAATCTCACATGTTGATCCTCACGGCAGAGGTTTTACTATGATAGCCCAGCAAATAATAAAAGCTGATAATAGTCAAGTGGCAAAACCCCCAAACTTTGTAATACGGTAAGCTTTCTGTCTCAAAGATGTCATTTCTTTCAACGGCTTTGAGTTTCTTCAAGGCAGAAAACCATTGAAGCTGCAGCGTAGCTGAACATCTGTCTTATCATGTGGGCAGATATTGGGATTAAATTAACTAGAAATGAATAGAATGATGTATGACAGGGTGCAGATGTCCCAGGCACAGTGTGATAATTTCATTGCAAAACTATGTAATGAATTCCATACATTATAGAAGTACAAATGTACCACTTTAGGTAATTGTGATGAAAAGGTATAATGTGCAATGCATAAACAGAGCGAGAGCCCAGGGGCATTTCTCCTCTGCTATTTCTCTTTAGTCATTTCAGAATGACTTTATTTGGTTTAATGTAAGCCTATTATTATTATTAGAGCCTTATTTTTTTGGTCGGCCCCTTTAGCATTCCATGCCTGGTTGGTATAAGAAATATTTGGAGTAGAGGGATAGAATTTGGGCAGGTCAGAGCTTTGGCCTCCTGGAGAGTGAGGACTAGAGACAACATTTACAAAAATATTTGGCAGAAACTTATTCTTTTCTCAGTCTCTCTTTTTCCTGCTCCTTCCTTTCTGTCTAATGGGCTGGGAAGATGGTTTAAGTGTATAAGGGAAAGAGAGGTACATTTAAAGACAGAAGACCAACCTTCATCTCCTGGCTCTGGGCTCTGCCTTTCACTGCTGTGTGACCTTGGACAAGTCACTTTGTGAGCTGCTTCTTGATTTGTTCAAAGCAACTGACAGTTTAGTATCAGAGTATTGCAAGGAATGAATAAGAGAGCTAGCACCTGAGCTCTGAGAGTTGTGAGCTGTGTCCATTGTGTTATTCCCGGTGGCCCACCGAGTGATGACACAGCACAGGTAACTGATACCAATATTTTTGTCAGTGATTAATGTGAAAGTATCTAGTATGATGACAGACATCGAGGCAACATTTCATTACTACTTCTTGAATTTCAGTTGACTTGAAAAGTTTGTATGCAGAGACAGTCTAATGAGTTGACAGTAACTCACTGAGCTCCTCAATGACACGATTGCAGTCACGGGCTAAACACTCATTACAGTTGAGGCTCAGAGACGGCCTAGGGGCTTCTGATGTGGCACAGGCCTGTGAGCAGGTCCAGAGAGCCCTTCTGAGCACCAGCTTCATGCTCGCCTGCTCCGCCATGCTGCACCTGTGGTTGGGAGAGCAGGAGCCACACGGGGCCCGGGTGGAAATGACTGTCTCTCCTGTTCTGAAGAGAAGCAGCCCTTCAGGGCATGTTTGTGATCTAGGAACCAGAGGAAGGGGTCATTTTGCGTCCAAAGCTGGACTGCTATCCTGCTTCTCCCTTGGGGATGAGATCCCGTGGTCACAGCTGGAGCCAACCCTGTTTTTCTCTTTATCCTGCTGCTCTGTTGGTGAAGCCCTTTTCTCCCCTTCTAAGTCTCTCCACCAATTATTTGCCCAGGGGTGACATCAGTGGAAAATGTGAGGAGATGGCAGTGGAACCGAAACCTTACCCTTCCCCAGGAGGCCAGAAAAGCCTGTTTTTAATGCTCTGATTGGTCCCCAATATCCCCAGCTCTTTCGTGCCATGTAATGCTTGGGCATAGTGAAGATTTGAGGCCACCACCAGGGCCTGGGTCTTTTTGCCCACGGGACAGAGTCTTCTCTGTCTGGCCTCCTTTCTGAGCCAGAAATCTAGTCCCATGGAGGGCACACACAGTGGAAAATTCACGTGGTGAGGCTTCCTCTTCCCCAAGTGAATGTCGCCACATTAAGGCTGTGGGTTTGGGGTTTGTCACCACAAAGTTCCCTTCTCCTGCCCCTCGCCTCTTCCCACAGCTTCAGGGTTATCTGCAAGGCCTGGCTTTTCAGCCCAATCTGAATGCCTTAAAAGGAACATTTGAGAGAGGTACTACTTTTCTTCTGCTTATCAAATTTGAGCAAAAAATGTCGACATCCTCTTTCCCAAGTGCTGTCTCAATGGAGCATCTACCTGGAATTAAAAACCTCTCTGTTGCCCTAGCCCTTCCCGCCTGGCAGTGCCAGTCCCAGAGGCAGGCAGGGGTTGTGACTGGGCTGGAGGGTCATCTTACAGTCCTGTCTAAAGGAGACGTGTCCCTTTATACAGACCCTCCTTTGGCTGCCACTGCTGCAACTCTCCAAGAAAAAATAATAATAATAATCCCGCTGAGAAGCTACCGCTTTCTACATGAAGAGGGCTCCTCACTGCCTTACGATGAAAGACATATTTGGGATCATCTGGTTTTCCAAGCAGATGCCCAGTTTATCTCACTTTAAATCAACTCTTTCTGACTGGACCCTTTCCTGGATGAATTAATTGAGCGTGGCTAAAACCAAAATGCTCTTGCGATTAAGGAGCCAGGCAAAGGGGCGCTGTGTCAAGGATGTCAGCTTGCGAGGAGGGTGGCGAGTTGTTTACTTCTATTCTCATAACAGAAGGAACAGGCAAGCTCAGCCCACTGGAAATAATTTTGAATAATCTCACTCTATTACTCGAAGCGAAATTGAGTCTGCTCAAGCTACCCCAGCGATCCGACATTTCAGCGAAACAGGGAAACTAATATCCAATTCATGCAGCATAAAATAAGTGACATAAGGAAAAGCAGGATGAAATCTGGAAGTTTTTAGTTTTCAATTTGTACGGCTTGTCTTCTATTACTGGATCAACTCACTAATGTAGCTCATACAGAGGAGGGGTTTCATTAGCTGCTGGTCATTAGTGGTGGTGGGCGTGCATGTGTGAGCATGTGTATGTGTGTGTGGGGGGGTAACTATTGATGCCTGACACTGATATCAGATACACATTGCCCTGCATTAATCAAATTTAGAAAGAGGATTTGTCTAAGAAATGGAAGTGGAGTCTTGACTTACCAACAGGCGCTTTCCTGGTGGAGGGGCAGATGGCCTGGAATTTAGATTTGACCCTTTAGAAAATGTTCCCAGTGTGAGGGGAATGGCTCATTAGCTTCACTCACCAGCAGCCCTGACAAGGTCTGCGCTCCCACGTACATGCTCTCTGCTAAGGGAACTGTCATCTTCTGAGCCTCGAGGAAACCTTACATCTCTCTTAACTCTTTCCTCCATCAAAGCTCTCACACCTTACCAGTAGCTGAGTAACTGATTTTGACTCTCCGTTATCTGTCTCTTCTAGTCTCTCCTCCCCACGCCTACTTAAGACCTTGAGCCCATTTTTCAAGTTATCCTAATTGCTCTTTACTGTGCAAATATCTCCCTGCTTTAAAGCATCCTCTTTCTGCTTGTGAAATCACCCCAAGCCCAGCTCTAATATATCACTACCTGCTCAAAAGCAGCTCTAATGTATCACTACTTGCTCAAAAGCTCTACAGCTCCCTATTGCCTAGAAACTCCATCCAAGCCCTCAGGTTTATCATTCTAAACTCTGCAGTTTGGCTCCAGTCTTCCTTTCCAATTCATTCATAGGCATTCCTCTTTGCTCTTCCTGAGCTGCAGCCCAGTGAATGTAATTGTGATTTTCTTGTACATGCCACAGTTATCTGCCTCTATGTGTTGGCTTATCCAGTTCCCTCTGCCCTGCCTGTCTCTCTCTGTGTGTCAGATCCTACCATCCTTCAAAACCAAGGTCAGATGCCACCTCTTCCAGGAAGACTTCCTTGTAGCTTTGGTTAGATGCTGAATGTTCTTCCTTCTTCCCCTGCAGCCTATTCTAGCCCAACAGCCGTTTGTTAGGTCATAATTGTGTGCATGGCAAAAGAGTCAAGTGTCTCAATGAGAATTTAGTTGCAATGCCTTGTACATACCATTTCCATTTTCTGTGGCTTGGTTTCTCTTCTGTGAAACCAGTCGATGATAACATTTACTTCTCACAGAGCTCAAGAGAACTGGGAGAAAAAAGAAATGCAATTTATTAGCATGATCAAAATGGTGCAAGAATTTACCAAAAACATTTCTTCTCTGTTACCTTTCTCCTCTGCAATAGAGCAAACTTTAAACTCCCCTTCAATTCTGCATAGACTGAAAATTTTCAAGAGTTTTATTATTTTTAGGATTTGAGGATATATGGGCATAAATCAGACATAATGTCTGCCTTCAAATAGCCTGTGGTCAGGGTAGAGGAGATAAATGCATAAAACAAGCATGGCTCACTGGATGAAGGGCTGTGGCAGGGATGAGGTGCTTAGCTCCCAGTGCTGCAGACAGACTCCCTGGGCTGGAATCCAGCTTGGTCACTTCTTAGCTGTGTGACCTTGGGCTGTATAATCAGTGATACCTGCCTCTGAGAGTGGTTTAAGAATTCCACGGTTTGAGAATCAAATCACACCTACAGCAGGGCCTGGCATGTTGTAAGAGCTCAGTAATGGTTAGTTATTATCTCAGAGTTCTTTGAGACCTAATTGATGCTTTGGCTTTGGGCAATTTCTTTCTCTGCCAGAGTGGTGAGCTTTTATGAGGATAAAGACATCATGTTCAGAGAAGCCGCCATTGGAAGGGACATACGGGTTTTGGTGGTGTGCTTTGAAGCAGGGCTGGCCTCCCTTTCTTTAGAACACACACACGCCAGCCTGTATCCTGAACACAGAGCTCCCTTGCCTTTTGCTGGGTGGGATCACTGGCCAGAGTGTTTTGCTTAATCTCTTAAAGTTTCCTAGTCTGGAGGAGTCTACTTCTGTCCTTCTGAGCTTCTTTCTGTTTATAGAGTCTCTGTTGAAGGGCACCCCCGACCCCGAAATAATTATCAAAGATCACCAGTCAGTCATGCGGGGTTTTGCTAGAGATATCAGGGGATTCAGTGGAGGGGTTGGGGTCACTTCCATGTTTATAACCACATATCCCTGGATTTTCCTCATTTAGTACACATGAGTTAGAGAAACAGGAATGGGCAGCTATGCATTGAGTTCAGGGTAACTTTGTTCTACTTTAGTTTGTGATTGTGTTGGCTTGTTCCTGCTCTCAGGTGACAACTGAGGACATTCTCTGACATGCGTTTTTTGAAAGGTCTAGGCTTGAGTGACTAGAAGACCTTTGAAGGATACACACCAGTCTCAGTTCAAAGTCCACAGACCCTGGACTTTCTCCACAACACACAGTAGTGGCTCTCCACTTACAGCCAATTTGGGCTGGACTCTCACTCACTGGCCAGGACCTGTGCCATATGGATGGTAGCCCCCTTGTCCCATACAACTGTCTTGGCCCAGCAAGACCATATCTCACCCTGCACACTCCCAGTCTTGCTGAGGCCAAGCGACATGTAAGCATCTAAGATGAAGTCAGGCCACCCAGGTCCAAAGCCCACCACCTCTGACTGTTCTTAATCGGGGTCTTCAATCCAATCATCAAATTTTCCAAACCCCAATTTAAAAACAGGCACAAAGAGATAATAAAATAGCTTCCTAGCAGGATGGTTGTAGGTGTCAAGATGATGTGTGTCAAGTGTGTGGTCTAGAGTCTGGCCGTTCCTAACAGTGGTGACATCAGCTGCCATTTACCTGGTTACCTGCTAAGCACCAGGAACTATGATGTGTTCCGTATGTATGTTAGTAGATACAGTTTTCATAGGCCACACACTCTATGAGTTAAAAATAACCACCTATTTTTCTGCAACTCCATTATCTTTTAAATTAAATATTCTAGTAAAAAACTTCACTTCAGAACAGCATTGTACAATGACTACTGAGACCCAGTTCTAGTCATGACTTATCTGGGTGTTTTCTAAGTTGCACTGGGTTGATGTTCAGTATTTCAGAACGTTTCCCTTTTTTTCCTTCCCCTTGGTGTGGCATTTACATTCAGAATTGAGTTGTATCCTGCCTGACGTGTATCCCCTGGGGGAAGTCAAGGCTCTGGCCATTGTCAGTGCTTCCAGTGATGGTGGCTGCCCTAATGGATAGCCTGGTCTTCGGTCACTGTCATCCTTGTCCCAGGCATGCAGGGGCTGCTATGCACCACCTGGTTCCTGCCTGTGTGCTAACTGTTAATCTCTGCTGTGACATTTCTCTTCATTAATTCTAGTAGCATAGCGAGGTGGAAGGTGCAAGAAAACTGGCAGCCTTCCATGTCATAGCAGGGCCACTGGAGATCTTGCATACAGCTGGGGGAGCACCCTGCCCACTCCTCCTTTGGTGACTGACACTGGGGAAGGTGGGGTGAGGAGGATGCTGCAGGGGGGAAGAGGACTTCCCTCAGGTGCTCTCCTCCTCACTCTCCTGTGAGGAGATTTTTATGGGGATTGGTGGTGAGACAAGAAGAACTGGTTCTGCTTGATCACAGCTTCTAAATATTTTCTGTCTTGCTTCTGGGCTGACAGCACTGAACTTGATGTCTTTGTTCTGTGGTTTTACCTGGATGGCTTTGGTTTAACTGGCCCAATTGGGGTGGGGGGGGGGAGTTGGGGAAGACCCAAGGAATACAATGTGGCTGATAAAGGGACTCACACTCTCTCTAGCACAAACACTAATGTAACTTAACTTTTCACACAAAGGCCCAGGGTGGAGTTCTATTAGCAATTCCATTTTAAATGATGAGCTAGGCTTGAAGAAAATGAGTTGGGTGTTGTACCCATTTTATTCCATCAGCAGATATTTACAGAATGTTCAGTATGTGCCAGAAACTCCTGTGGGTTTGGGGGAATCTAGTGGTAATCAATACAGATGAACCCCTGAATGGAACCCCTGAATGGAACCCTTGAATGGAACCCCTGTTACATTCAGGGGGTAGAAGCAGCAAGGGAAAGGATCACCAGGCAAATTATATAATTCATTCCAAGGTGATGAGTTCAGATCAAGGGGATGAGTTCTCAGGAGAAGCACCTCATGGAAGGGACCAGAGAAAGCAAAGAAGGTGACTTTGAATAGCATACCTCAGCAAGAGGATGAAGCTGGTGAAGTACTCCTTGTTGGAGGGAAGTGACTCTCAGGGAGAGCCAACAGCAGAAACAAAGACATGGAGGTAGGAATCTGTCTGGCTGAATAGCTAAGGAAAGCAAGGGCCTGAATTCCAACCTTGCTCGTCCGCGGTCTACATTCTTCACTACCATCTTATAGGACTTAGGATGCTGGTCATTTTTGCTGTTATGATGTCTCTGCCATTTACCTGACATCAAATTCTTTTTCCATGATAGGTGTCTTGGTGGGTAGTTGAAAATGCCAAATATTCTTTCTCCTAGTTGTTCTGGTAACTGGAATGGATATACACTCCAGGCACAGATATACCCGCAGTACTGCTAATCCGGGTGACGCAAGAAGCAGGCAGCGAGGGAAAGTTTCCTTGCAGCCCTGTGGCGGGACTTCTGTCTGCAGCAGACCAGGCCTCTGCCTTGACCTTGAGTATTGTTCCTGCTCTGTATCCCTGAGCCAGGTTCCTGCAACTTCATAGCCATTTATCGAATTATCCATCTGTTTTCTCCTTCAAAAGTAACCTAGATTTTATTTTTAGTTCCACAAAATAAGACTGGCGACCGGAAATAGTTTCTTTTTCATCCTGACACTCTATCCTCCCAAATTTGGAGTGTGCAATTTTTATAAGGTTTGCGCGATGATATATAAGAAAGAGAAATGTTATTAAAACTGAAGTGAATTTCCTTTCGGGTTGTGGAAAATAATAAAAAAAGCTATTCCATCTGTTTTCTTTCCTATCTCAAAATGTAAAGTGGAAGATGAGGCCACTTGCTGTTTTGACATTGTCAGGCTTGTGTCACATGTTCTCAGCGGTTCTCCCGTTACTGCAACAAGGTCTCCAAGCCATTGAAAGTATTACTGTCTCTCTAGGTTTTTGGAGAGCAACAAAAGACCAGTCTTTCTTTGGAAACTTCACTTCACTTGCTAAGTAATCTTTGTTTTCCTCCCTAAAATTATATTTACTAATGTGAACTAATTTAAGTATGAAAAAAGTTAACACACTTTCCTGGCATACATTGTCCCCAAAAGATTATGATACTTTAGGTAAAGTGACCACCCTAAATAAAGAAAAATAGTACCACAATCAATAATAAACCATCTTTCTACTATGTTGCCTCTAATTTTGTCCTTCTTTTAACTTTCTAAAGTCCTGTCTAAAAGTTATGTATGGATGAAATTTTGAAAATCAAATAAATGTATGAAGTCTGTGCTACTGAACAGCACAGCAGTCCTCTGTCCCCATCCATCCACCCTCCTTCCAGAGGAAATAACTTTACCCCCTAAAATTATAGTTATTTGGCCCCACACCTCTCAGCAACCCACTCAAAAATACTTTCTGCAACGTATTGAGTGTTTTTTTCCTTTAGACATCATTGAAGAACTATCCAGAATGAAATAATTCAGCTCTCTTTGCTCCTCTAACCAATTCATACTCTGTATATCCCACCTTTTTCTAATTTCGATACACTAAGATTATAATTTTGAGAGAGAAACAGTCAATCCTTATATTATTATCACTGTGTAATGCATACTATTTATAGGAGATTCCTTTAGCAAACTGACTCTGGGCCCTTTCCTTCACAACATTTGAATTTTCCTGGGGTTCATATTTATCATAATTTCATTTGTTCAGGATGGTGTGTGCAAATCAGTAAATACATTCGAAATTCTTCCAAATGTCTAAATGTGCCCGCAAGACTTCTGATTGTGTGAGGTTGCCTGTCGTTTTGCTCGTCAGGGTATTCCCGCTACTTTTGGTGCCTGCATACCCATCCTCCTGGGACCTACCATCCTACCATTTTAGAGACTGTCTTTACCTGTCTCCTGGTTGATTCTCTCTTATCTGTACCCCATGTTACCTTCTTATTCCGATTATTTTCTTACTTTTTTGGTGTGCATCCTTTAGTGACTTCCTGAAAAAACTGAAGGAGAGATAAATTTTGTCCCCCTACTGATATAAATGGTTTTATTTTACCCACCTAATAATAGTTGTCTGGCATTAGAATTCAATACTGGAGATGGCTTTTCTTCAGATTTTTTTAAAAAGATTTGTTTATTTATGCATACTGAACTGGAGTACAGGCCAGAGGTACAGGGGTGGTGAGAAGATTCACCAGAGACAGAGTGGGGAGCAGAATAGGCAAATTGATGAAGTACACTGCTGAGGGGAGCAGCAGGTGGGTCAGGAGAGGCCTGCCGTGCCCTGTAGATCACCTCTGGGGCAGGGATGGAACTCAATGCTGAAGTGGCTTTAGCTTAGTCCTGTGCTTTAACCTCCTGCGCCACCAGGTAGGGCCCAGAATTTTGAAGGCATTTCTCCATTATCTCCCAATCTCCTGTTTTATTCTCACTACAGAATGAGCTTGTATGATTGTTTTTAGCACTGGACATTTAGGGAATCTTTTCAGGGTCCCTATTAATTGGAAATTTTGTAACAATATGCCTTGTTGTAGGTCTACCTCACCACATTGCACTCAATTTCTGAACTGGAAGACAACAGGCCCCTATGACTTATCCACTCATAACTAAACTCTCTGCTCTGTTTCTGGTACAGAGCTATGTTTAGCTTTTTATAGTCTGGCTATGTTGTTTTTATTTTTTATCTTTTATCTATTAAAGCTACTGATTTTAATAGACAAATTTGAACTCTAAACTTGTGTGAAGCATACCCTTCTGGTCATATATTCTTAGGAAAGATTTTATATTCTCTCCCGGAGTTCAATCCAGATAGACAAGCAAACTTGTGCAAAAGGAATGATTGAGTAGATTTTAAATCTGTTCTTTTACTCATGGTATAACCTCGTGAGTGTTTGGCTTCATGAAAGGGCCTTTGTTCAAGCATCAAACTGTATAGGCCCAGGGCTTGCCTTTTGTTTCAACAGAGACATAAAAATCTAAGCCTTTAGGTCAATGAGACTTACTGACACCCTCCCCTAAATGTTCTTTCCACCTCCCCCTACACTTGCCAGGGAAATTGGAACATTCACTCATGGGGCATAGTTTCTTTTTTATTTTAATCTTTCTAGGGATTTCACTTACATTCTTGAATACACAAGCTTGTACATACTTTATCATTTCTTTCTAATATTTCTAGGTCTTTTGTAGGAAGAGGATTTCAGATGACCAGTGTACCTTTTTGCATCTTTAATTTGATTATAACATTCATTGCTTGCCAAGAAGACCACTGGCAGATACAGTTTGTATGTTAGAACCTGTTCTCTTGGATCTGGGCCTGATGCTTGATGATCTCCGAGCTTTTCTATCTTATTGGAGAGTTTATTCTTATAGAGAATGACAGATGTACTCTCCTGGACTCCTGATCTGATTCCCTACCTAGGGAAATTACCAAAGAAGAGCCTGAACTAAGTCTACTGAGGCTGTTCCCCATGAGCTTATCACTCCCACTTGCAAACACTGTGAAATACCACTTCAGCACACCCCCACGTAAGACCTGCTTGGGCATTCAGAAAACCTATCAAGAAGCACACTTGTTACTGAAGAGTGACTGACATTCATCCCATTGATGCTAATGATCAGAATTTGGCATAAAGGCCTCACAGCATGTGGATGAAAATATTATTATTCCAGCAGGATGGGAAAACCCCTAAATTCTTCCAGCTGGGGTAAACTTGGACTTGGTGCTTCCCTGGTAGCCTTCAAGCAGTTGTGGGGCAGCAAGAAAGTCCAGAATGCATACGCAAGGTAAACAAGTTCCTCTGCCCTTTGGTTCTGGGTCTGCAGCTCACCTGCTAAGTCATGTGAGGTTCACTCTGCCCCATCTCTTGGTATTAGATTCTTTCCTAAGAAGTGGAGATCAGGTTACCAGCCATGCCTCCCAAGGGATGTTGCAAGGACCGGCTACCCTGAGGGTGTCATGTTGTGTGGGAGAGAGGTAATGTTACTATCTTAATTTTGCAAATGAAGAAATAGGGATGCAGAGATGAAGTGAGTTCTCAAGGTCACACAGTCATCAAGTGACAGAGCCGGGGTGAGCCTTTTGACCCCAGTGCTTATGCTGTTTCCGCTAGGATACCCAGCTCTGTACAAATGTCAGCAGAAAGCAGGATGAAGGGAATCAATAGCTTGTTGGCCTCTCCTCCCTGCCAGCTGTTGAATGTGCAGTATATCACTGACTTCCCCATAACAGTCTGAGGTTAGAGTTCAGTTTTCTTCTACCTATTTTACAGAAGAGAAAACTGGGTGTTAGACTTCCTGTGATTTAACCAAGGTGACATAATAATTTCAAGTTAGGATTTGAGCCTGATATTTTCTGATCACAAATCCTGCGCTTTTTACCTCTGTCAACCACTTTGCAATACTCTCCAGATATTGGCATGCTCCCCTAAAATCCATATGCATTTAGACAAGGTTCAAATCAATTAGTTCACACTTTGCTGCTGAGGCTCCTTTGTGCCAAAGGTGATCAAGGTGCTTCCAGTTTTATGGATTCAAACCCAATGAGGCCTCTTTCCTTACTTCTTGCATGACAGCTCAGAATTGAGAACCACAGTGCATATGGTGTTTGCAAAATGCTAGTTGTGTATGGGTGTTTAAACTTTAGTTTTGCAGCTTTTAATTTATTTATGCAAGCAAGCCGTCTTTCATGAATTTTAATCTGTGCTGCCTTAAAGAAGTGCTTTCCAAATGGGACAGCATTTGTGATCACCACTAAGCCATTCTAACTGCTTGCAGGCCTGGGGGGAGAAGCAGTGCAGAATATTAGCAAGCGCTGAGCAGCCCCTGTGTCATCCCAAGCATTGTGGCGTAAAATGTGCTTCGTGTCTAGAAAAAAAAAAAAACAAAAAAAAACTGTGACTCAAGTCTTTGGTTATTTTTAATGCTGAGCAGCAGAACCACAGGGAATATCATGAGTTCCAAGATTTCTGACAGAAGGGACGCTCAGTTGAAGAGCTTTCTTCGGGAAAGAGAGAGAAAGAGAGAGACTGCTACTCGTCTTTATTCATTTATTTATCATGCTTCAGTTCCCTAAAAAAGAAAACACTTCTCCTGTGCAGGGGAAATTGCTTCAATGGATAGATTGCATTTAAATAATTTAACTATAAAATTACTCCAACAGGCCGACTGATATTTTGAAAACGAAACAGTCACAATCACTTAGGCGCTCTGGCAAAGTTCGTGATTCAGTATGTGTATAAGAAGAGGCTTCTGTCTCATTTGGGGAGGTGTCCTTGACTCCTTCCACGAACTACCCCATGGAAAGATGGTCTTCAGGTCCTGCAAGAGGCAGCTAGTGGGTCTTGCGGATGCCAGAACCTGGAAAGAGAGGTCAAGTGTTGGCAACCTTTGGCCCACCCTATAGGGTTCTAGTGTTCATCTGGATCAGGCGCTGGATTGTTGTCCAGAAGATGCTTGTCTTGTTGCTGCCCCGCATCCGTGACCCTTGAGCTGCTTGTTGGAGTGTGAAATATTGCCGCGTTCAATAACGACCTAGGGCCATGTCCGATGCAAAAACAAACGAGACTTTATTAGGCCAGCTCGAGCCAGGATCCTTCCTTTACGTGCCCTGTCACAGCAGGCGCACCCCTCAAGGAAGGATCCCGAAGATCTACAGAGTGGGGTTTATAAGGGCAGTTAGTAGGGAAAATCCCCAGGGATTTTCCACTGAGCATGTCTGTTGGTGGTGGGTGCCTGCAAATTCCTGTTTGCCCAGATATTAGGGACATAGCAGAGGCTGGAAACTTATCTTGGTCAAGCAGGAATCTAGGCTTATCTCTGGGAACCCACAAGGCCAGCACCTTCCAGGAACAATGGCTCCAGAGGGGGCGAGCTGTCTAGTGAGAACTTACCTTCTACAACATTCCCAACACTGCTCATCTACATCAGGATGTCACTGCAAACCCCACAGGACTGCCAGGGCTAAACTCACCCCCTGAGAGGACCCATCACGTGCCCAGTATGTCGTGGTCTACTGTGCTATATCTACAGCATATTCTTTCACATGTCTGGGAGCATCTTCCTACAGAGATGCATTGGGACCTAGAGGGTCTTTCCATCATCAGGAAGACTTCATCTATGCCAATGTCTGTGATCTGCTCATTTCTGCCCATGCCAAACCCTGTGGGGAGGTGGAGATTCTCCCTTTGTCTGTACAGCTAGCATCTCTTCAGGTTCGTTTTAGGATCTACCAGGACCCTGAAAAATCAGGCAAAAAAAAGAAAAAAAAAAGGAAAAAAACACCCTCTGATCAAATGCTTTTGCAAGCCATTATATATTGCACACCCTTTTTGGGGATTCACTGTATGCCTGGCTTTGAAAAAGGCCTTTGGGCCCTCCCTGGTGGTGCAATGGGTTAGGACGCAGCACTGCAAGTGAGCAGCAGCTGCATCAATGCAAGTTCAATCCCTGGCCCAGAGGTGACCCACATGGTGCAGCAGACCTCTCCTGACCCTCCTGCTGCTCTCTTCAGCAGTGTACTTCATCCATTTGCCTGTTCTGCTCCGCACTCTGTCTCTAGTGAGTCCTCTCACTGCCCCTGCACCTCTGGCCTGTACCCCAGTTCTGTATACATAAATAAATAAACCTTTTAAAAAATAGCTAAAAAATAAAAGAAGTTCTCTGAGAAATCCTGCAGACAGAACTCAAATCTGTTTTTACATTAGATTCAGCTTAATTTTACATTTTTAAATCTTATTTGGCAACGAGAGTCAACTAGGACCACCAAATAGGGCCTATGTTTTTGGAATAGGACTTACTGAACATAATTTGGGAAGCTGTTCTAAGGCAGTTATCCTGCTTCTTTGCAATTGCACTGCTTTCCTCTAAACTCTAAGAGGACCGATTTCAGGGGGTTTCAAGGTCTTTGTCTGTTTGCAATTAATTAATAACATAATTAATTGAGCAAGTGTTATAAGAGCTGGCCTTAAGATCAGTGAAACATCAGCTGTGACTATAGAATCAAGAACAGGAGCAGACATGCAATCAGGAAGGGTTAATCCTTGTTCCTGGTGTTACTAGTGCTTGTGCAGTAAATGGTGTGTTAGGGGAATAGAGGCGAGGTTGAAGCAAGGATGAGTGGCCTGGGAGTGTCAAACAAGGCCACCAGGAGAGAAGTCCACCTCCTGTGGTCTCTTGTCCTTAGTGTGTGAGTGGACCTTGCTTTCCAAGTATTCTGAATTCTCAGCCAGCAGCATACATGGATATGGGTGGCAGCCTCTCAGCAGCACCAATGTTTACTTTGAAGAGAAAATGTCTGCTTTGTAGGCAAATGTTTTCAGCATGGAAATGATCATTGCAATTGCTGTGGTTGTCACAAATGTTTCATCAGAGCCGATAAAGCAGCTGAGTGTTGGCAAAATCGATGAAAACATCTTGAGAAGTGTTCCCTGCCTACTTAGTCGTCTGTGGCTCATCTGGTGTGAGGGAGGTGGCAGGGTGAGTGGGGGTGGGGGATGGTGTAGGCAGTGAGCTGAGGCCACACAGAAGACTTCCAGAGGTAGAGTAGTGTGGTGGTTAGGCATGGAGCTTGAGTCAGATTGTTTTGTAAGTTCTGTGACCTTGGATAGACTACTTACCTTTCCTGCATTCTTATTTTCTCACTGTATGTAATAATGATTCTGACTTCATGGTATTATTACAAGTGTTAAAAGATCAATGCATGTAATATCTTTAGAACTTAATAAATATTAGTTAATATATAATTTTTGAAGTTCAAAATCCCTACATCTATTTGTTTCACTGATAAAGAGCTTTACCCAACATCATTTATCGTCCAGGTATTTGTTAAATGACTCCAAGGAACTGGGGACCCAATGGTGAATAAGACAAGCCAGGCTCCTGTTTTTCCTCAGTCTTCTCCTTTTTCTGGGGTAGACAAACTAATCAAATGAATAAATAAGGAACCTCTAGATAATGACAAACGTTATAAAGAACATAAATCAGAGTAATGGAAAGGAGAATGGAGCAGTCACAAATTGCCCACTATACTCAGATGGGCACTGGAAAAATGTGTTTTATTTAAATTTCTAAACATATCTGACATTCTTCATGTGTTGCCTGCTGGTTAGCATGGGAAATTATTAAATTTCTTAGTCCGATCTGTAATTTTGGCCTGATGCAGGGAACTAAAAAAATCTCTAGGATTTCGCATCCCATCTTTGATTTGATTACAAACCAAGATGACATTTGTATTTGCAGGGAGGGAGCTATCCTTCCTGGAGAGGGGTTCTCCAGTCCTGGAGGTATTCTGTTGCTTTCTTACATCTTCTCTGGGGTCTGGATTGACTTCCTCTGTCTGATGGTCCTCGTCCACTTGTGGCGGAGTCTGTGGCAAGTTTTCCTTAGCCTTTTTTCTTTTTCTCAGCTTGATCTCAATTTGCTAGTTTTCCCTGGCTGATTGATCTTCATCTCAGCTCTTGTTGGCACGAGAGATGCAAGTCAGGCTCTGCCAAGATACCAGCAGCCCTGACCTTCATTCTGCAACTTCTGCTGGGAGTCATCTATGTCTTTGTTGTGAAAGATTCAATGGAAGATCTGCTGACTTCCAAGTCAGCTGAATCAGCTTCCTTTTGCAACTCTTTGCAGTAACTTCTGAGTTCTTCCCACGCCTCATGGAAACCAATAGGAGCCTACAAGAGTTGGAAGCCAGGCTTTCCTTCTGATAACACTTTTGTACTGCCTCAGGGACAGGTGGGGAGAATTTCTTCTGGAGCCACTCTTTACCTGGAATACCATGACTGAAGTATGGCAGAAATCTCTCTGTGCTCCTCATACTCCAATGTGGATGTTCTAAGACAGTCCCTTTTAAAGTTCAACCCTAAGATGAGGTGGAAGAAAAAATAGAAGTCCTGGTATTACTCCTTCTCTGCCTCTCCCAATCTGTATTTCTCTCCCAAAATTCCACAGGAAGAAAATAATAGAATTGATAAAGAGCTAGAATGTCATTTCTTCAATGTCATAACCTTTATCTACTCTAACAATAAATATCTCATGATTAAACTTCCACGTTCAGCTCTAACACATAAAGAGTTTCAAGTCATCGCTTCCATTCTTATAAGAAAAAACTAAAAATCTGTGATTTTTCTCAGATCCACAACAGAACTGAGGTGACAAGGTAAAGCAATGCCCCCCAAATATACAGCGCCTAGTCAGTCCAGAGCAATGCAGCTGAGATCTGCTTAACTTAAGCTGAAGCTGTAGAGTCATAAGCTAGGAGGAACACAAAAGTGATAATGTTGATGAGATTGTGTGTGGGCTAACTTAAAAGGGAAAAACTCATGTGGCTCGAGTTTAAGGAACCACCACACTTTCTCAAGCACTTCCTATAGGAGTACTCATGGTGAAAATCTGAGGAGAATCTCCTGATGGCTTTGGCAGGAATAGAAGAAAAGTAATCATATGAAATAAGCTCAAACATTCCCACAACAGAAGTCTACTTTGCAGAAAAGAAAAGACTACCAGAGCTTTATCCTACCTGGGAGAAGGGTAAGTTGCCAGCCTTAGGCCCTCTATTCTGTCCCATGTAAAAGAGGGTGTCTGTACCCATGCAGGAACACTTCAAAGGTCACAGCCAAAACTGGCTCATTAAAAGACCAAGAATGAAGCATAAGATTAGACTACTTCCCCTACAGCCATCTTAACAGCACACTAAGAGTCTCCATCATCATAGCAGAGGAATTCAGCTGGAAGAATTATAAAACTGTGGCTGAAGAAGTCCAACAACAAGAGAGACACACAAGAATCAAGGAGAAATTGGAAGCCACTTGCATTTATAAGAAACATTAAACATGATCCAAGTCCTAGATGGACGAACATAAATCCTCACATTAAAGTTCTGTTACTTTAGTTTCTACTGCCTGGTACAGCATGTCTGGTTTTCAACAGGGGAAATTACAAGATATGCGAGAAGTCAAGAAAAAAACACTAGTTGGAAGAGATAAAACAAGCATGAGAATCAGACTCTGATATGACACAGATGTTGGAATTATCAGAACATTTAAAATAGCTATGATTAATATGTTAAAAGCTTAATGGAAAAAAAGCAGACAACATGCAAGGATGGATGGGTAATATAAATAGGGATATGGAGATTCTAAGGAAGAATAAAAAGGAAATTCTAGAAATATATATGTGTGTGAATGCTCTTGATAGGCTTATCAGTAGCCTGGATATGTCCATTAAATCAGCGAGCCTTCGAATAGGTCAGTAGAAACATCTGTAAACAAAATGCAAAGGGAAATGAATGAAAGATGAACACCAGGGCATTCAAGAATTCTGAACAATATCAAAAGGTATAACATGCTTACTGGAAAACCAGAAGGAGGAGAGAGAGAATGAAGCAGAATAAATCTTTGAAATAATAATGGCGTGAAATTTCCCAAAATTAATGACAAACACCAAATTACAGACCTAGCAAGCTCATAGAACGTCAACAAATACCTAAAAACCTCCATCTAGGCATGTCACATAAGCCAGGTTAGGGGATGATGGTGGAACAAGCTTTCCTACCCAGGAACAAGCCCAAAATTACAGCAGCCTTCTAATCAGAAATTTCAAGTACAAAGAATGGAATCAAATAGCTCATTGTCAAAAGATAAAATACCAACCTAGAATTCTGTATCTAGTAACATTATCTTTCAAGGCTTCCCTGATGGCACAATGGTGGTAGACAATGCTATCAAGGCATCGCCAGCCACTGCAGCCTGAGTTCGGTCTCAGGTCAGCCCACACGGCACAGCAGACCTCTCCTGTCTTGCCCGCTGCTCCTCTCAGCAGTGTATTTCAGTCGCTCTGGCTGCTCTGCTCCCCACTCTCTGGTGAATCCTCTCAACCCCTGCACCTTTGGTCTGCTCCAATAACATATGTATACATAATTTTTTTAAAAGTGCCTATCAAGTGTAAAAGAGAAATATAGACATTTTCTGACAAAAACTTGGAGGTGGAGGAAATGCTGGGAAAGCCAGGAAAGTGGGAAAGGAGAGGCAAGCAGAGGAAGCCACCGCAGGACAAGGTGTACAAAACCCCTGTCAGCGTTTTCCCACCGGAAGTGGGGGTGGGGTAACTACACACCTGCCCCTCAGTTGTTCATGCCCTGGCACTTCCAGCCTGCCACATAGGCACCCGGGGAGGCTGCTTTGTACCGTTAGTGGGATGGAGGGTGCTTGGGTCCCAAGATGCAGACACTGGCGGTTGGCAGCCAGCTGGAGCATACAGCAAAGTCAGGAGGCTTGCAGAGGGGCCTCTCCAACATCTGCTATCGACCCCCTTTTCAGAATAATGTTTTGAAATGCATAAAATAAAATTCATAGGATTACAAAGAAAACCAATTATATTGAAATTCAGTTCTATCCACAGAGCCCTTGGGGGACCCCAGGTTAAGAAGCCCTGCTAAGGTTTCTTTTCAACGTGAAATTATATGGTTTTATGACCTAAGAGCACGGATCGTGTTACTCTGTCAGGAGGTGGTTGAGTGCGCCCTGCACAGTCTCTGTAGAAACTATTTCAGAGGAAAGCTGCACTCACCCAACCTGGCAATCCGCTGCAGCTCGGGGCTGTGAATGATGTTGCTGGCCACTCTCATTGTCTTTTTATTTTTTACAGTGTTTGTTTTGCTTTGTTTATGTTTCTGCATGTGTAATGTGTCCTTTGTTAGCTCCAAAGCACTCTGGGGCAGCCATTTGCCCAGTTTGCCCTGACTGTAACTGCCATCCTCAGCTGTCCCCGGGGAGCTCAGCCTGTAAAGGCAGGCATCAGAAGCGCTGGGGCCCAGAGTCCTGCCATGAAGCCAAAGCAGCCCGGGGTCCGTCCTGTGGCATCATGGTGCCAACAGGTGGCTGCGTGCGGGGTGCTGGAGCAGCCGCCCCCCTGGGAGCTGCACGCCACTGAGACACTATCCCACCTCCTAATGTGCCTCCATGGCTCTGTTACTCACAGCTAAATTACAGTATTATGACTTCATTGTTGAGTCCCAATTCTCCTAATTATAGCCTAGAGATCTATTATTTGATTTGGTAACACCAAGTGCTTCTTTTCTAAATCATGTAATCTCTTGTAGCTTATTAATGTCAGGTTTGCGCACACGCAGGGACTTGGTTGTTTGCCAGGCAGAATCAAATTTTCAAATTTTCGCTGTGTTATGTTACAGGGCTTTGCTTGTTACAATCTAATTATATTGGCACTGAAATACCGAAAACCAATTTATATTAGAAAGCACTTTAACTCTTTCTTTGGAGTGAATTTACATGCCTAAGTGTCTGCCACACCATTGGTCTTTTTGTTTTTCCACTGGGAAATCCTTTCTCGGAAGAGGTAAAACGAACAGTCCCTCTCTGTTAGAGTCTGCTGCTTGTGGACAAGAACCATGAATGTGGCCATTCTCTCCTGTGCAGCCCTGGGAGAAGGAGGCAGGCCTCATCCTGCTCCCTGCTGCTCTTGGGTCTCCCCACCGAGGGTGTCCGGCCCTGCTCCCTGCAGCCCCTCTCCGAGAGGGCATGACCTGCGGACAGCACTATCTCTCGCCGGACAGTTTGCTCTTCCCTGTGCCAAGAATTCCCAGGCTTTGCTTTCTACTACAGGTCCAGCAAAGCCTTTGCCTTAAAGACATTGTCCTTGGAACACCAGAGGTGACCTGTTGGCTCAGCAGCTCCCACCCTCCTGCTTCTCCGGAGAATCCCTGGCTACTGTGCCTGTCAGCGTTTGTCTTGCCACCCCTCTCTTACCCTAGGAATGACCTTGATTTTCTGACCCAGGAGCTCGGTGCTTGCTAGTGTTATCACCAGGGGATGCCATTTAAATCATCCAGCATCCCTACCTTTGAAACTGAGCCCCGACTTCCTCCTAGCTTTTTGTTGTTGTTGTTTGCTTAAATACCTTCAGGTTCACAGCACAATTGAGTGGAAGGCACAGAGGTTCCTCCCTACTCCCCCCAAACCCGTACCCTCCATCTCAGCCATCTCTACACCATTAGCAACATCCCTGCAGCCCCTTTCCCAGAGTGCTAGCTTTGACCTGCCTTCAAATGTATTTCCTTCTCACTGGGAGCCACGCTGGGCTCATTCACCAACTCCAGCTACTCGCCCCTCCTCCAGTGCCCCGATGTCTTTTTCTCTCAAGGGCATTTGCACACAAATCTTTTCTCTGTCAGTAATGCTCATGGTATTTCTTGCTCTTTTCTGTCTACCACATTTCATATAAAATATTTCTAAAAGAGAACTTCCTTTCCTGTTAATTAACTAATATCCTCACCTCTACCATCCTGTTTCATTTATTCTACTTTACATTTATTTTCTTCCTTCCTTTTTAACACCCCATCCCATCCATTCCCTACACATTCCCACCCACGATTGTAAGATCCGTGGAGACAGAGATTGTGTTTAGAGCTCCCAGTGCCAAGTCCAGTGCCTGGCACACAGATGAGTAAGCTAGATACAGGGCATGGTCAGGCTGCTGCCCCTGGGCAGGAAGCAATGAGCCTTCACAGCTCGGCAGTGTTGTCACTCCGTAATTCTAGCACAACCTCTCTGCTGGAGCCTGAGCTGATAACACAGGTCCTGTGGGAACCCAAAGGTTCATCCTCTGTAGCACCCTCCTTCCCCTTCCCTGCCCACACGTGTCACTTAACCAGTGTGGTAGTGGCAACAGAGGCCCCGTTGGCGGCTGTGTCAAGGATCACTCCTCTTTTCCTAAGGGAGAGAGGAAATGGTGTGAGGCCAGGCACCCCCCTTCACAACACCACTGAATCACAGAAGGAGACAGATACTGGGGGAATGAGCAAGACCTCCGCTGCAGCAGAGAGATTATCCGGGCACATACTCTCCATGGCAGAGACCATAGCGAGAACTTTACACCTACCACAACGACTCCAAATAACATGATTGCAGAGAAGACATGTGGACGAAAGTACATACTTCCATTAGTACCTACTTAATTTCAATTCTAACAAAACATTAATCAAATGTATGGAATTAGTCAAATCCTTCTTGTTCCTACCTCTAGAATTTTCTCCATAAGAGTAATGAGGTGAGAGGCTTCTGATCCATGCATGAGTGTAAAGGAACCCTCCTGGGATGCAGGAAGTGGAGGGCCTCTCTCCTAATCTGTGGGTCTCCTAAAATTACCAGGAGGCATTAAGGATGGGAGAGGTACCTTATATTCAGAAACCCCAGCCAAGCGCACAGGCCTAGGTAGAACCTTAAGCCCACTTTCTTGGAGTGAGAGTCTTAAAATGCATTTCACAAGCCTCTCCTGGTCTATTTCCTTCTCACCACTATATCCTTGTCCAAACTGCTCTCTGCCTGGAAGGCTCTTCTGTCAGCATCTGGTTTGTGTTTGCAGAAATCTCACCCCTCTTTTGGAGACTGATAGAAAAATCATCTGGATTAGATATTTACAATGATACACACCTGAAACTTCTATGTTAGATGCAATGTTGCTCTGTGTGTGTGTGGGGGGGGGGGAATGAAAGCAATAAAAAGTGAACTTAAAGGCATAAAAAAAGTCATCTGCTCAAAGTGGGATTCTCAGGTCTGCCTGGTAGAATTACATTTGGTCCATTGCACTGCAGTAAGTTGTTCAGACTGCTTATAGCTGGACGACCAGGCTTTGGCTTGGGGATGCAAATCCCTGTACGCGTGCTGTCCCAGCGTTTACTAAGAGCATGCCTCCACTGTCCAAAGTCCCCCGATGGGACAACAGCTTGTGTGCCATGCTCCCTGCAGTGAGCAGAAATTGTAACTTGGTTCTGGCCAATAGACTATGGCAACAGTGAGAGGACAGCTCCTCCCTTGATCCTGCTAACCTTCTAGGAGACTCCATCTTTGCCCCTAAAGAGAGAGGTGCCCCTGTGAGCCTTGAAGAAGCAAGCTGCTGGGATGCGAACTGCTCATGGGAGCGGAACACAGGGCCGGCTAGAGCACTCTGTGGGCCTCCAGGAGCAGTAGATCTTGATCTCCTACGTGCAAAGATCTCAATTCTGCATCAGGAAAGTTGGGGGAGGAGAGGACCCTGAGGTCTAGAATGGAAAACTGGTAGACAGACTCCTTGGTTAGCCTTTGCAACCCTGAGCAGAAGACCCAACGGAGCTGTGTCCAGACCCCTAACACATAGATACAGGAGGTAATACCTGGTGTTGGGATAAGCCAATTAAGTCTGTGGTGATTTGTTTGCAGTAGTCAGAACCTCTGGTTGTCCTAGGTATAACACAAGCCCAGAGTTCACATGGTCTTCGCTTCCTGACAGACCAGTATTTTCTTAAAACTTGAAGGGCGCATCATATTTGTCTCCTACCCCTGAGAAAGCATTAAGCAAACACTTTTCTGGCATCCCACCAAGGTGTGTGGTAGGATTTAGTCACAAAATCTCTGTGCCCATGTTTGAACCCCACACCCATCACTTACTAGTTACATGACTTCAGACAAATACCGGAGGACTTGTTTTTCTGGTCTGTAAATGGGTTTATAGAATCTGCTTTCCTCTTTAAAGTAAGCTTGTTGCGAGCATGAACTTATCTTAGATATGCTTGCAATACTTGACACATAGGTGTATAAAGACGCTTTTCTTTCCCTCTTTGTTTCACTTAATTTTTGGTCAAATTTGCCATTATTATTCTCATTTATAGATGAAGAAATCATTGCATAAAGATATTTAGCCATTTGCTCAAAATTATCCAGCTTCTAAGTGGCAGAGAAACTCAAACCAAATTCATACCCGCTTTTTTTCCATACTGGCATCTTTCTTGTGGAGAAGGTACGTTAGAAACATAACAGAGAACTCTTCTCAGAATTCTGCTATGGAGTCTCAAGAATCAGGCTCAAATACAGGGCATCAAACTGGACTACGACTTATATTCTAGAGCCTCACCTTTTAGGTGAGGGTAGGTTTCTGGAAGTGCAAGCAATTTAGAATGTTCAGTGGGAGATGACAACCTATAAATGCCCATTAAACTGACACCTTCTGACAAATGACAGGGACTGTGAGATATTTCCAGTCTCCTAAAACCTGGGTATTTACATAAGTGCAGATTATCGGGAGCCATTTGCTACCTGCTCACTTTTAACGTGTTTGTGAACACTCCGGAGAAGCTCATTAATTGTAAGTGTCTGTAAGCTTATTGTGTTGTAAACCAAGCCTGACACCACAATAGGCACAGATAAAAGAAGTGGCCTCCTAGCCAGCCCCTTCGGGAGCTGAGAAAGAGTTACATGCAAATCAGCTCGGGGATAACTGACAAGATTGCAGGGATGCAAGGAGCCCCTTATCTGAGCGACTTTTATGTCCCTGTCCTTAGGTAACCTGCAGAGGCACAAGCTGCTGTGATAAGGGTGATTCTGACTGCATTTGCCACGGTGGGGAAAGGGCTCAGGCACATAGACCCAGTAATCAGGGAAATCCGTGAAGGCCATGGCCTGACAAGGCTGAAATCCATTTATTATTCTCAGCTTGTCATGTCCTTGCTCTTTTTCTAGCCTCCTCTTTCAAGACCAGACAGATCCTCCTTGAAGCTTTCTCTGACTTTGCCAGGGAAAACCTTTTCTTCTCTTGTACTCTGAGAGCCCCTGGTATGTTTTCTTGGAATAGCAAGGTGGAAGCAGAGCTGCTGTATTAGCCCAGGAGAGGGTCAGGTAATCTCCCAGAGAAGAGATCCTGGCAATGGAGTAAAGGTGGTCACAGTGTGTGGGGAGATAGCGATGGACTTGAGAAAAACCAAAATGAGGTATAAGGAAGGGCTGAGACCTGAAGACATGGGAGGACATGGGAGCATGTGGTGTAGCTCGGGTTTCTGTTTTAAGGCAGAGGGAGTAGAGACGTCGTTCTCCAAGATGGAGTCACAGATGGAGCCTTGATTCAGAGGGGGTAGCCAAAAGATCCCCGTGGCCTTCGAAGAGGTCTCTCCCCTCTCTGGGAAGTCCTCCAGCCCCACTATGGCCTGGGATTTGTTGACGCTCGAGATTTTGTCCGGCCCAAATGTTGTTCCTTTTCCTGCTTCCAATGAAGTGAATCCATGCCTTCCTGTGCGGCCTCCGCCTGCTGAGATAGAACCCTGCACATGGCTTCTGGAATGCCTTCCAAACCATCTGGAGCACAGGTTGAGGGGAAGCCCCCTATATAGCTCCAGCTCTGATTGGTGGGCCTCTGGCTTCAGCCCTGTCTGCTGTCTTAAGAAACAAATACTGGGCTGCCTCACTTTATTATGAAATTAAAATTGTTTCCAAGGACCTCAAAAGGGGTAAATGAAATTGTTTTCAGCTTTGATTGCACTCATAATAAAATAGCTCTGTGGGGGGATCATGTTATTCTTGGATACATGAGGAACAAAAATACTTTTTTACAGTTTGTTATAAAGACAGCAATAGAACTTTTCACAAAACATGTACAATCAACAATGCAGGGAACATGAGGGCATCTATATTTGTTCTTCCTTGGCCATCACGCACTGCAGGGTATCTGATTCCTTCCAAGATGAGAAGACAGTTTTCTTTTAGTCTGTTTTCCCAGTTATGCCAGTGCAAACCAGAAGTCAGAGCTCTGGCCATTGGCCCTGCAGGCCCCAAAGGCTGCAGGATGGTTCCTCTTATTATTTATTTTGCTCATGCCTCTCAGTTCCCTTGTTGAAGGAAGCCTCAGATTTAGCTTGCTTTCACAGAGCACCAACCATGTCCACTAAGCCTGCACAGAATGTTCTCTGTGTTACCTTTGTGTGATGGTTGCTCATAACAGTAACTCTGTAGAGTTATGATAGGAATGATATTCCTGCTGCCCAAATGGGGAAACTGAGGCAAAATACCTTGCTCTGAGCCTCACGATTAGGTAGCCCAGATCCCTCTAAATCATTTTACTTCAGGCTGCCTCTTTTCCCCTGGGAATTCAGACCTTTGTAGGAAGCTACCAACTGAGACTGTCCAGTGAAAATCATGCAGCTTTCACGACCAAGTGTGACCTTGGCAAAGTTACTCTGAGACTCTTTGCAACCTGGTTTTCTCATTGACAAAAAGCAGGTATATCAATTTGACCTCAAAGGATTGACTTTTGTAAGGAGTAATTGTTAGAACATTGATAAAATGCCTGTTGAACAATAGAGGCTCAAAACAAGATAATTTATCTTGTTCTGGGATGACATAATGACTTCGCTCTAATGAAGATGAAAAAACATTAAGTAATTGGTAGTGAAGGAAGACAACTCCCACAGATACACTGGGCATAGACAGTGGGGTGCTTTGGGCCCAAAGGCCTGGGGATAATATGATAATTCCTCACCATGTTGGCAACCACCTACGTCTCCAAATGATAGGCCATTCCACCCTCTCCTCCCATGCTAGGATTCAGTCTGTGCTCAGAGGCAGAAATCAGTAGAGGCACTTTCTAATCTCCCATCCTGAAAACAAAAGAATAATTCACATGTGCAATGTCCAGAGATTTTTCAAAATTCAGGCTTTCATTCACAGTAATGTTTACTTCTCAAGTGATCCAAATGTATAAACATTTTTGACACTGATCTCTAGTTTTGAAAAAAAGTTTTGATTTTTCAGTCCCCTTAATGCGCAAGATCTCATTTGTGGCCGGGAGTCGCCAATCTAATCCCTTTGAAGAGTTTGAGTGTAGTCCCACATCAGTTTCCAAACCCTGGCACCTATGGGGAAGAAGGCAGTGGCCCCACAATCCAGTGTTGTTCTGCTCCCACTGGCCTTGAGCTTCTCTCCCTGGGTGACTCAGTATCGAGCCACAAATGCTGCCTTCTACAGGCAGTCCACTCCTTCCAGGCCTGGTTCTGAACCTGGAGCTTTGATTTGATGCCAAATTACATGCCTCTCCCATTAACTCTTTTAGGTCTACATATTTAAAAGCTTAGCATGGCGATTTCACTGATATAAACTATTTGGGCTCTTTGATTTCCAGTAATAAATAAATCAGAGATTAGAATACGAGTTATTGAAATCTCAGAAATCTGCCCTCACTTTATTACAAATATCTTTATGTATTTTAGATGCTTTGGATACACATTAAAGTCTCTGGTCTGTATTTATGAATCTGAATATGCCTTAGCTTTTAACAAATGTGTCAGTAGTCGACACAGAGGTGGGGAAGGATCCTTTTTCAACTGCTGTCCTGACTGCTGGTCTCTCTTGGCAATATATCCGGGCACTTAGGAGGAATTAAAAGCATTGTGAAAAAATCCACAGATTTTTCTCATGTGTCCTGGTGCATCAGAAGTCTTTAAAGAAGTAAAATCTTAACATCATGATCAAAATACAAAAGAGGCAATATTAATCTTTGCATATTAAACAGAGCAGAGAGGATGGTGTTATTGGGGTACAGGGGAAATTCATTTGTGTCAGGTCTTATCAGGGGCATGGGGAGGCTGGCCTTCCTCTCAGTAGCTTCTCTTGCATGTGCCTTCTTTATCTGGGGCCAAGGCACAAAAAGGTTGAGATTGGAGTGGGAGGAGAGAAGCCAGAGACAGACTGACGGCAGCTTCAACACCTTCTGATGAGAGGTCAGTCAGAGAATGACACGGTAGGGACATCACAGACAAAGCAGAGTATACATGCACATCAAACACACCAGGATGCAGGGACATGATCAACCACATCATAGGAGAAAGAACTGAATGGCCAACGCTGTGGAATGTAGAAGAGAAGATGAAATGGGGCCAGGAAAGCTGGTGGTCAATATTTAAGAGTGAGTATGTGGAAGACTTGCTCTTTGTGGTCGAAGAAACCAGAGCTAAAGAGATACAAAAGAAAATTAGTATTTCCTTATTTTAAGGGTTGCAGCAATAAAGGAAGGGGGAACGGAAAATCCATATATTGCATACTTAGGAAGCAGCACGGTCTATGTGAGGCACTTTGTATGGGCTTAATCATGAAGTTCATACCTTATCTCTGAAATTTTTCGTTATGATAGAACTGAAAATCCCAGAAATTATGGAATTTATCTGAGCTCCCAGACTAGTGGAGACTTAGAGAAGAGCTTGTATTTGAATTTCTACCACTTCTTTCTGATCTGATGTGATCAAGGAACATCACTGTAAACTCATGGTGGGATGCTGAAGAGGTGTGCTCCTCCATGGACCAAGGTCATCTACCTGTTTGCTAAGGTTCCTTCCAGTTCTGGACTTTATGCACAGTCCCGGTGGCCCAAGGAAGCGTGGCTGGAGTGCTGAGAGCTAGAGAGAAGAAAGCAAAGGAATGTTTTGTGGGCATGTCATCTGTTCAGCAGAATGAAACAAATGGCAAATGAGCCTCCCTAGGGACTTATTCCCTCCAACTCTACCCAACAATAAAATGCTTCACAAAGAAATCTGACAATTTCGTTGTTAATTCAAAACATCCTTCTCCAAGTTGCCTCTAACTACAACCTAATTGTTGCAAGTTGGTGGCTTATAAAAGAAGAAAAATAATGAAAGTAAAATTACATTAAATACAAATGTGTATTTCTTCTACAATAACTCACTCTATTCTTATGCTTATTTTACTGTGTACTTTTCACACAGTATCTTCAGATGCTTAATCTACATAATAAACATTTATTCCATCAAAAAATCTAATGTCATTTCAAGAATTTAGAGGTTCCTCACTCATTCTCATCAGAGTCAACTATGTGATGGAAACAGTCTGGACCCTGGAGCCTAAGACCTGAGGAATGATACAGTAGCTAGTTGGCTATTTAATTTAGGCAGATTACTACTCTGAGCTTTGGTTTCCTCACCTATAAAATCAGATCACAATGTAATTTGGGGAGGGTCAGTAGATTAAGTCTGTAGGAAAGCCTCCTCACTCTAACTACACTGATGCTTATTATTTCTAGTCAAAGGGGCTTGACCCATAAATGCATTGCTTTGATTCCTGAGACAGTTATTCATGTATTGACTTATTGTCAATTATCCATCCATTCATCCATCCATATCTCCATTCACCTACTTAATTTTCTATTAATTTAACAAATGTTTGGTGAATTTCTGCTCTCCACCAGATACACAGTCAGTAGGAAGGAATAGAAGTATAGATTAGATATGGGTGTAGTAGATATATGCCTCTAAATTCCTTTTTTCAGAGAGTGGAGCAGGCACATTTACAGATAACTATGTAATAAAATGCCACAATATAAAATTGTTCCTCCACATATAATGTAGCAATTATTTTGTTTTTCTAGTTGTCTATTAGAATTAATGAAAACTATCATGAAAATTGCATTATTAATCATCTCTGGAGTGAGAAAAAGAGCAAGCCTTGAGTATATAAAAAAGAGAGGCTTTCTCTGGACTTGGGTATTGAACAGGGGTTCTCTGGGGAGACTGAAGATAATTATAGTGGAATTGGTGACTTGTGGAGAAGGTCAGGTGAGTGGTGCCCTCGAGTATCCCCCAAGTTCTTTTCCTCTTCTTGCCCCATCGATGGGAATGCCAGGGCCAGTAGCTACAGTGGATGCTGGTGGCATCCAAACTACTCTTGTCTTGAGAAGCAGCAATTCAAGGAACTTAAAATCGTCTGAGGTCCCAGGTAGATACTATCCCCTATAATCATGGTTCAGATCTAATAACTGGTACAGTGTTGCCTTCAGCAGCAGTCACCTGCCACAGTGAGTGCTTCTTGGGAAAATGGTGTGCCTATGTGTGAAGACGAATATAGCTGGTTATGGGCAAACCAACTAGAAAATGGTTTCTAGTTGTACATGACTGGTCAAGTGTGTGCATGCAAGCTTGAGCTGCAGGATCATCAGTGAACTTGAGGGGAGCAGATCTGGAAAACCCTTAGCAGTTGGCTGTAGGGGAGCCAAGAGCTTCCTTCAGTCCTAGCTAACATGCTGGTAGCCAAAGTTCTGGCAGGTGAGTTCTTGCTGTTTTAGGGGCATGTTGAAGGTCTTTATTCTCTGCAGCTGGGCTGACTAAGAGGAACAGGTGCTGGCATTTTCAGCATACACTATTCTTTTCCTGTTTTTAGATACTTTCTTCCTATTTACATGTACATGTGCAAATGTGATTTTGAGGGGGACATGTGAAATTTAATTTCACTTGCTATAATTTCCTTACCTCTTAATAGTAATCAAAGACCCCATTTGTTTCACTTATTATATAGCATGTCCAACAGTCCATGTTTGGCATCCACTGCAGATACATCTGTTAAGATTGTTCAAGTAGGGCCCTGCCTGGTGGCGCAACGGGTTAAGACAGCACTGCAAGTGAACCACAGCTGCTTCAGTGCAAGTTTGATCCCCAGCCCCGGAGGTGATCCACATAGTGTGGCCCTGACCCATCCGCTGCTCCCCTGAGCAGTGTACCTCATCGATCTGCCGCTTCTGCTCCCCACTCTGTCTCTGGTGGAATCCTCTCACTGTCCCTGCACCCCTGGCCTGTACCCCAGTTCCGTATGTATAAATAAATAAATAAATCTTTAAAAAAATATTATTCAAGTAGAAGAACCAACTCAAACCTGTTTCATTCAATGCATTGACTGGTATAAAGGAAGAGTCCTGAGTCATTTCAGTTCAAGGGATCAAAGATATCAACAAGATCCAGTTTTGTCAATCTCCTTGTTCCAATTTCCACAGTTTAGTTTCATCTTAAGGTTGACTCCATGGTCATGCAGTATCTACCAGTAGCTCTTGGGGCTATATCTCCTTTAGCACATATTCAGAAAATCTCTTCCCCAGTTTGCAAGCCCATCTGGTTCCACACTGGATTAACTTCAGTCAAGAGCCTACATCTGAACAATCTCAATGACAAGGGAATGGAGTTGTGTTGATTGACTGATGCCTACTGCAGTAACCCTGGTAATAACTGGCAGCCCCTTCTCATGCTTTTCTGTACTCAGTTTTTCTACTCAGTTTCTCAAGGTCTGCTTCTGGAGGAATCTGACCAAAAGCAGTAAATTGTCATCACACTTAGGACAAGTATCTCTTGTCTACAAGGAATCTCAAGTCATCCTTATTACGCCTAAGGAAATCAGTAGCTATTTGTGGATGGATTAACCCAAGCCAGAAAGTGGTGACCACATACAACAGTACTTCATTCCTTGTATACCTTGAGATTGTGAGCATTATCTTTCCTCCTTCTCCTTTTCATTATCTCTTCTCTAGCTTCCTTAGAAATATAAGAAATACAGAGGCAGGTCTATCTTTTTAGGAGACAGTATTGACTGAAGCTTTCATTGACATCAAGGGAGAAAACTATAATGGATGCCTGATTACAAGGTGATCCCAGAGAAGGAAGTTACAGCAACTTCATAGATGAGAGCTCACAAAATAGTAACAATAATTTATCTAATATCCTCCCAATACCACCCCACACCCAATACCATGATCATATACTTTTTGGAATAAAGGTTGAGAGTTCGGTGGGGTGTGACTACTAATATTTTCAATTATGTAATTTAAATTCAAAATATTTTAGCATTGCCATCCTGCCTATCAGAGAATGTCAGCAAAGTTCCTTAGGGAGTGAAAAAACAGTATTCATGAAAATAACAGGGATGAAGGTACAATAGAAGCTTTATCAAACCATTAGTAGAGGAACAGCATTTAAGAAAAGGCTGCTATATCCCTAGTTAGCAGTTTAAAAAAGAGGGGAAGTAAATTATTTTTATCTTTCTATTGTTTACAACAATTTGTAATTCTGTTGAATCTTGCTTCCCCACATGGTTATGGTTAGGGCTATAATATGCACAGCAATTAAAGACTAAAGGGATATATGTATGTGTGCTCACATGTGAATATATAGAGATTCTGAATCATAATCAAGCTTAAGTTCTAGAAAAATGCAATTTTGGCGAAAAGACGTATAAAGGGAAATGAAGCTTTTCCAGATCTTTGCAATTCAGATATTTTAATCCATCAACATTGCTCTGAAATACACTAAATCATACTAAAGTATTAGGTAAATGATATATGATATCATCAGGATAGTCACTCTACCTGGACTTGATCACAGGAGCCCACTTAGTCTGGTAGTGATCCAGGACAGGGTGATCTGGGCAGAAGGAAGTTATAAGGGCAGGAATTCCACATGTGTAACAATGAAGAGGATATACTCCAGGAGCAAATTCAGAAAGCAGGTTATTCTTAGTGACAGCTTCTTATGTATATAATTGCCTGCAATAAATGTCCTATATCTGAGATGTACAATAAAAACTTTTGACATATGAATACATTCATGAAGCCATCTTTATGGTGCAATGCCATAAAAGGCCCTCATGCTCCATTATAGCCCTTAGAGAAGCAAAGTAATTTTTCTATTCTACTCTTCTTTGAGTCAATTTAGTAGAACCAGTTCCTCCTCCCTCTCAGGTGAAAACTTGGGTTGTCCCTTAAATTTCCTGGGGACTCTCAAGTCATAAAAAACTTTACCAGTCACTAAAGTCTCCAAATATAGTCTCTATTTACAAATCTAATTGTCCAGACTCATGTCGTAGTGAAATTTTCGAACTAGACTAACAATTTTGTTTTTCCGTTTCCCACCTTGGCTCTGCTCTAACTGGAAAGTCTGCTGTGAGAGAAAGGCAGTATGATTAGCTGCTTTTTCCTTTCTCCACTCACTGGCCTTACTTTGGTTCACCCCTCATACTTGCCTCCTTCCAGACCTGAAGCACAATAACCTGGAAGAGGAAGGGAAGCTGGGAGCTGTTCTGTGAGAGGTATTGCTGAGCAAGGACACACCATCATATTCCCCAGGGAATTCACCCACACCCTCTTGCTGGAGTCAGCCCCCTGACTCTGCGGGGTGCCTCTCAATTATTTCTAAGGTCTCTTCCTCCCATTGTGGGTCCCAGCATATCTCCTCTGTTCCTCCATGTGAGAAGACAACTGACCATAAAATCTGGCTTGATAAATTTATTAGGTCTGCCCAGGCCACTAGAGTACTCCAGCAAGCCCAGAAGATGAATGTTAGGGTTCGCTAGTCAACTCTTTGTAGTTTCTCCTTTTTCACTTGATGTAAAGGTGGAAGATTTTTTTTTCCTTGGGGAACTCTGACTCAAACTATATAGACTCTTCTATAAAACCCATTTCTAATCTCGAGCTCAATTCATTTGAATCTTTGCTATAGATGAGGGTTAAGAGTTACATGACCAGGTTTTTGCCGACCTTTTCAAACCCTGCTTTGTGGCTTTTTGCCTCACTTTGGCCTCTTTCATATACTGTCTTCAGCTACACTGTCTTAACGTTTTCTTACATAAATTGACTATCCTGGAAGTAAGATAATTCAGAGGGAACATGTAAAATTGTGTTCTCTTGAAGGCCTGACTTCCTAGTTTATCATTATTCCTTTTTTAAGACAGTAAAGAAGATCTAAAATGTTGACTGCTTTACACTACAAATCTCAGCCCAGAGAATCACAGATAACATTCCCTCCCTCTTTCTCTGCCACAGTTACATGCCAAGGTGTAAGAAGAAATAATGGGATGCCTTTCAGCAAAATATGGCTGGTCTAAGTGAGCTAAGTAAGAGCTAAACAACACAAAAAGGAACTTGAATCACAAATATGTGCTTCAGGAAAGAGAGAAACTGAGGCATCTTTGTGCCATTCCAAGCCCCTAACACAGGGCCTAACACATAATAAGGGTATATATACACAGTTAATTTTCTAACGATTTTTAAAAGATTTTTCTTTATGCATACAGAACTTGGGTATAGGCCAGAGGTGTGGGTTGTGAGAGGATCACCAGAGGCAGAGTGGGGAGCAGAACAGGCAGATCTACAAAGTACACTGCTGAGGGGAGCAGCGGGCGGGTCAGGAGAGGTCTGCTGTGCCATGTGGATCACCTCCAGGACGGGGATTGAGCTCATGCTGAAGTGGCTTCAGCTTCTTAGTGCTGTGCTTTAACCCGCTGCACCACCAGGGAGGGCCATACGTAGTTGATTTTGACCTACACTCTTAGTGTCCACGTCTGAGTTATGGACACATCATTTAGCTCCATGTTCCCTGTGCCCGGAGGCTGTTTACTAACGGAAGCCTAATTCCACGCCCTCTGCATCCCAGTCTTCCTGCTACATTCGCCACCTACTGACTTCCAGACCTTTCCTGTTCCCGTTCCTCATATCATTCCATGGGGATTTGGAGATCTGATCACAGTCTTTCCAACCTCTGGGAATTTCAGTATCTTCATCAGTCTCCTATCAAACAACCTAGCTTCAGAATTTCTGGGCCTCTTCGATTCTTTGACCTTCACCTCTGCTCTAGTTCAGAGCTACATTTTTTCAGCCACATTATTTTCAGCTGGAGCCACACCCTCAGAAAAGCCCACCAGCACAGACCAACCTCTCATCCTTCTGTATCACCATACTGTTTGAAACAGATTCCCTAAGTTGGATTGCAGGTGTTCACAGGGTTACTTTTGATCAGCAATTCTCTGCCTTGGTCTGGCTGTTTTCAGCCTCTCCTGGCCTCACCTACTTTCCTGTCCACAGAGAACCCCAAGTTGATCCCTGCAATTACTGTCTCAAAGGCCCCTGCCTTGCCGTCATTCTGCCATTACTGCCTGACAAAACCTCCACCTTACCTGTTTCCCATTCTGTCTTCTCTTCACTCTACCTAAGAGTATGAGCAATGTTAGAGAAAAACCAAATGATCATAAATGTTGGTACTCTACAAATTTATGGGCTTCATCTCATCTTTAATAAAATATCTCTAGCATTTTCTTTAAAATAATTCTGATTTCTCTCTCTCTCTCTCTCTCTCTCTTTTAATAACAATTTTTACTTATTTTTACTTATTTATGCTTACAGAATTGGGGTAGAGGCCAGTGGTGGGTGTCAGGATTCACCAGAGACAGAGTGGGGAGAAGAACAGACAGATTGACAAAGTACACTGCTGAGGGCAGCAGCAGGTGGGATCAGGAGAGGTCTGCCATGCCATGTGGGTCAGCTCCCTGGCCAGGGATCAAATTCATGTTACAGTGGCTTTGGAGAGTTTCATAATGCGGTGCTTTCACCTGCTGTGCCACCACGGGAAGCCCTGATCTTTCTCTCTTAGTCAGGCCTATCTGCCATATTCCATCCCTACTCTCAAGTGACTGTGTTTTCTTATATTTTATCAAAATTCACCCTAGGCTTGAGACCTGGACATTTGTATTTTGGAACCCACCCAACTTCTGGCCCCAGCTGATTTTCATATGTAGCTACTGTTAACAACTACTGATCTAGGGAAATTCTGCAGACACCTGAACTTCAGCTTGGGGATTCTGTCTCTTCCCTCTGGCTCCACAGAACCTCCTCTTATTCCATTCACCATCCATGCTGTGCACTGTGATTCTGACTACTTGGTCCATCTTGTTTTTCTCCATGAGGATTTTATGACTCAGCTTTACACTATTGGTCTGGGTATTGCCATGGTGACCCCATAGCATCCTTGGGGTATCTCAGCTACATGTGTATAACCTCTGGCATGAAATGCCAAACTTCTGTGTCTCTGTCTATCTAGGATAGGATATTAGGCCAGAGGAGTTAAGCTTCAAGTGTCTTTTAAAATCAGGCTGCAGAATTGAGAATTCATCGTATTAGTTATTTTCATCTCAGCAGCATCAACCCCTAGCTCTTCTAAGGAAGTCTTTGTGTCCCTCTGGACTGTGTAGTTTGATGCTGAGAAGATGCTAAGATTTGGAAGGTGGAAATGAACTGGTCATTCATTTTGAGAAGTCGTGATAGACAGTGTAAACTTTCAGATGTCTTCAAAACCCTTTCTTGACAGTTTGTAGAGAACTTCTCAATGTCATAGAGGCTCAAATTCCTTGACTGAACCTAAGGCTGATACAGTGATTTATTATGTTGGGCAAACAAGAGTTTCTGAAGGTTCTGACAATAGTCACACCACTAAAGGAATACTTAAAGACAATTGCATAAGAGGAAGTCAGAAACCTCTAAAATGGCAATGTTGATAACAAACTCATTTTTATGTCCTCCTGCTTTGAGGATGTCACCTGGCGTGGGCATGATGACCTGAGGCAGAGGCCAGCTCTAAAGCCAGCCATGTCCCTCGTTCCCAGTTCTACTTGAGGGTGTGTCAGCCTGTGAACATTTGCATGGATTGTGGGTTTGCAAGGGGAAGGCAGCATAGTTTTCTGTTTATATTTGGTACTATTCTGTGATGAGCCCAGCAAAGAGAGCTGGCATGGAACCTGACCTCTAGCTCCTGTCAACCACGTGAGCTCCTGTCAAAGCACTATGAGCAAATCACTCCCTCTGCCTGTGCGTCCACTTGCTCTTATGTTAACTGGTCAAACAAATTAATTATCCCAGAGATGCCTTTTGTTCCTAACATTCTACAAGGCCGTGGAACCAATAGGGAACATTTGATGTCCTGGCTTGAGTAATCCAACTAGGTCAGACCTACAACAAAGCCAATAAAGACTAGCCCAGTTCTAGGAGCTGAAAACTTTCTTCTGGCACTATAAAGGCTGATTTATGGATATGACCTTGCTCTGGGAAGGGAGAGAGGACAAGCAGGAAAGTGAGAACCCCCAGAAACTAGAGAAGCAAATAAATGTGCCCACAAATTCAGGCCCTAGGGCAGGCTTGGACATAGATGTTACATGCAGACAGACAAACAGCCAGACACATCTAACTCTTGCCTCTTGGCTTCCTTTGTCAAAGCTACTGCCACCTCTCCTGAGGTGAGGATTAGCTTAAGAAAAGCAGTGCAGGCCCTCCCTGGTGGCGCAGTGGGTTAAAGCACAGCATTAAGAAGCTAAAGCCACTTCCACATGAGTTCTATCCCCGCCTGCCCCGGAGGAGATCCACATGGCGTGGTAGACCTCTCCTGATGCGCCCGCTGCTCCCCTCAGCAGTGTACTTCGTAGATCTGCCTGTTCTGCTCCCCACTCTGTCTCTAGTGGGTCTTCTCACCCTCTGCATCTCTGGCCTGTACCCCAGTTCTGTATGAATAAATAAATAAATCTTAAAAAAAAAAGAAGAAGAAGAAGAAGAAAAGGCAGTGCAAATTTATGGTGTCTACAGCTTCCCTGTTTTCTCAGGGAAGATCCTTTCACCAAGGCTTCCCTCTTGCTTGTCCAGAGGCCCCAGGCCTGAGCCACACACAAATCTTGATTTCATCAGGAGCTCTCTGTTCCCTCAGCTGCTCCTGTTTTCCCTCTGAAGACACATGCCCTTCCCTGCAAGTTTTATTGTTCCCTTGATGCCTCATTTTCTCACGAGTTCTCTTCCTGGGGATCTGGGACTCAGCCAGCCCCTTTTTGTGGAAAATAAGCATGGCACCCACAAGAAAGCCCTTTCCTCTTCATTATGTCTCCCGTTGTCATTAAGCAAAAAAAGAAAGACAATAAAAATCTCACTTCCTCCTGGTTCTTTTTATAGATTTTCTCATTAAGAGAATTAAGAGCAATCAAAGTCTAATCCACTGCTGCTTCTTTTGAGACAAATCGTCTTGCAACCCTTTGCTCCTCCAGTATAAAATGATGACAGTTGGCTGCCACCAGTCAATTGGGCTTAGCTTCCTGTCTTCTCCTCTGTGGGACTGCAGGAGAAAGAGAACGTCCTGATGTTCCAAGCTGTGAGTTCAGCCCTACAGCCACTGTCCTCTGGGGAGGAAAGTTGATGCTCACTTTCTGACTAGGTTTCTGTAATATGCCTACATAATTGCTCTTTCTGGAAGCAATCCACCCCTGGAATGGGTTGGGATAGTGAATGCCCCATCCCTGAAAGGGTTCATGGAGAATGACTGCTCCTCTAGAGGCTGAGGGAATGCGCTGGCTCACCAAAGCCTCTGTTTACTTAGAAGACTGTTGGATCCATAGCCCCTTTACTGCCAACCTTGCACTGGCATCAGAACAGTGGGATCTGATGGGATGTGGAATCTAGTCACAGCTGTTGGGAATAGGTAGGTTCTCAGGAAGAGGCCCACTGGGCAGACATTGGGGTCCGTCCAAGCAGGGATGCCTAATGAAGTTCTCTACAGACCATGCAGAACTTCTCAGGGCTGAGGTGGGCTCTGTATCTGGGACCCGCATGATGCAACGGACACACAGTAGGCTTCTAGAACATGCTAGGACTTACTAAGGCATTAACTTGCAGACTGGGAGATCTTAACTTATATTGGAGTGCGCAATGATGTAAGCTGGAGAAATTAGTTCCTGAATCTCTGGGTGGGCTTTGGTGAAGATATTTTCCTTGTCTAGTTCTCAGTTTCCTCATCTGCAAAAATCAAAGTCTAGGGCCCTCCCTGGTGGTGCAGTAGGTTAAAGCGCAGCACTAAGAAGCTAAAGTCACTTCAGCATAAGTTTGATCCCTGCCCTGGAGGTGACCCACATGGCACGGCAGACCTCTGCTGACCCACCCACCGCTCCCCACAGCAGTGTACTTCATTGATCTCTCTGTTCTGCTCCCCACTCTGTCTCTAGTGAATCCTCTCACTATCTATACCTCAGTTCTATATGCATAAATAAATAAATCTTCAAAAAAAAAAAATCAAGGTCTATATCTGTATTTCCCAAAAAGGTGCTAGAGAAACTCAGTCTCATTAGGTACCTCACATAAAGTGATTTCCTGGTAAAAATTGGATTGGGAACCTTCGAGGGAACGATGATGGTGAAAAGCTCCTCTAAGAAGTGCCACAATGGTGGTGCAACGAGTTAAAGTGCTTCATTATGAAGCTCTCCGTAGCCACTGCAGCATGAGTTCCATCCCCAGCCAGGGAGCTGACCCACATGGTGTGGCAGACCTCTTCTGACCCGCCCGCTGCTCCCCTCAGCAGTGTAGTTTGTCAACCTGTCTTTCTGCTCCCACTCTGTCTCTAGTGAATCTTCTCAGCCACCACACCTCTGGCCTCTACCCCAGTTCTGTAAGCATAAATAAATAAATCTTTAAAAAAAAAAA
>NW_004567116.1:28579700-28634880 GCF_000260355.1 Condylura cristata
ACCAGGGAGGGCCCCTCAAACAAAATTTTATCAAGATGGATGTGAGCAATCCCCCTACTTGCTGCACCTCTGGGCTCCATCTCTGAGAGGTGTCTTCATTAAAGATCACCACAAACCTCTTTCCTTTGCTGACCACTGTCCCCATTCTGACTGGCAAAGTGAACCTTCAGTGGTACTTCCTCTGAGCAAGGCACCCACAGTATATATCTCCACTGGAGTCAAAGCTCCATGAAGGCCTGGCCCTACATATATTCTTCATCTTATCTCCAGAGCCTCTGAAAGGAGTTGACACATTGGAGGCGCTGATAAATATTTATTGAATGATTAGATACAAATTACTTGACTTTGGGGATTTCATCCTTAAGTGGATTAGGGGAAGAGTGACTATCTGTTATGAGAAGGGAACACTTCTCGCCACAGTAGAGAAATTACCAGTATAAAAACATGAAGTGTTTAAGACAAAATCAGCTGCTTTGATTAGAAAAGCTTCCTGTGACAGAACACATCCCTACCATAAACATAAAAGAAACCACCACCAACTAGAATTTTAAATAAAATGACTTTGACATTACTTTCTAATGTCAAAAATGTAGGATTTAATTTTTCTTTAATCAGTATTCTCTGTTAATTTACCTATCCCAACAAATAAAGTCTCTTATGAGACTTTGGATTCACAATCAAATAAAGCCCATAACACAAAGGGTGAGCTTTGTGTGTGTGTGTGTGTTTTGGTGGGGTGGAGGTGGGGGAATACATACAGCTAAATTTAAACAATAATTCATAGCCTAGAAAACCATTACATTAATAATAGCAATTCAATGCTTTAATGAAAATGTTGTTTCGATGATGGAGTCAAAGAACAATTAATCCATATTATGCAGTTCTCAATGATTAAATAGAGTCTGTCTTTTTAAAGTTTATGCTGAAATCTTAATTGAAAATATGAAATATGTAGCATTAAACAAATATTATAATTTCAACCTGGCTATATATGCAGAAGAGAAAAAAGGTGGAAAGGAAACACACAAATTCAGACTATTTCATTAAAAAAGATAGGACCAGTAGTAAAATCTGTCTGTTTTTTAACTTGCTTCTACAAATTTTTCCTACTCTTTTAATGTGCTTATTTTCTTTGTAAATTTTTTAAAGATAAAAATAAGCCTTGAAACAACAGAAAATATGTTCATTGACTTTGTAAACATTAATTTGATTTTTGTCCAGCTGAGGTTTGGGAACTTGTTCAAAGCTGACTGAACTATAAGAACAATTCTGGCCTTACTCTCTTTCCCAGCTGTCTTGAATTGTACTTCATGACAAGACAAAATGGCCAAAATCACCCCCAAAGTCAGCCCTCATCACTGATAGCCCCCAAAGACCCTGAACTGGAAATGCGACCCATAGTGGGGTGTACCTTTCATCTTCCTTATAGCCATTGTGATTTTAGGGTTATGTTGCTCTTTGGAGGATGGGGTAGGGCTTAGAGGAGGAGGTGGTGGTGGTAGAGGAGTTGGCCAAAGACAGCAAACTTTTCTCTTTCTCCTAAGATAAATCCCAAAAGCTATTACCAGAAAAAAGGAAAAAAGAGATCTGTTTGGCTTTTTTCTGTTCTGGCCATAAACAGCAAACTGGGATCAAGGGTGTTTTGGGTGCATAGGACTTAATCTCTGCCAGGTTTTCTTCCCATAAACATCCTTTCAGCTGTTCTGGCCCACGACATCTCCCTTTGTGAGGCGGGGGCCTGGCTCTCAATGGAGTGGCCTGCTGCATTGCTCTCCGTGGGCCTGACTACCAGTTCTGACCCTTCATGCCTGGAAAATCTCAGCTAGTTCATGCTTGAAGTATTTGGACCCAAGACAGTCCCTGACTTGGCAGTTAAATATAATTCAATGGAACAGAGCAACCTGGCATGGCAGAAAGAGCATGACTTTGGGGAGTCAGAACAATTTAAGTTTGAATCCCAGTCCCAAACAATGTCACTTTGGTTAGACAAGTTACTTAACTTCCAGAAGCCCTCATTTCTCCTTCTGGTTCCTACCTGAAGGTCTGTTTTATGGTTTGAATAAAAGCATTAGATGCAAAGTGACTGGTAGAGTAAACCCAGTGTGGAGGCCTTTGATTGTTGATGTCAGACTCCAGCGCTGCAAACATATTTTCAAAGTATCTCTGGTGAATCAAACTGAATCCTGAGGAAACTACCCATGAGGAGGAAGGTTCTGAAATCCAGGCTCCATGAAAAATAGGTGCGGAGCAGATCAAGCAACTGTAAAACAGTCTTCACTTCTGATTCATTCAAATCTGATCAAGGGAGCTGTATGGTTCTATTTTTCTCCATTCTGTGGCTGGAAATGTCCATTGGCTGTCTCTTATATGCTGATTCTGCTTACCACTGAGGATGGACTAGGGAACAAGATATCTCTTGACCTCCTGGAGTTTATAATCTAGTTGGAAAGATGAGTATTCCATGAATAATGTTAGTTTGATTGATAATAAAAAGGAAAAAAGGGGGAGAGTAAAGTGCGCTGTGAGGTTGCATGACTGGGACCAATATGTTAGAGCTGGGATCAATACATGTGCTTTATCTCGTATGATTAGGTCAATGTCATAACTCAGCAGCTAGCAGCCATGTCTTGTCTGGCAGCCTGTGAGCCACCGAGTTTTAGCTGCCTCAAGGGAGAGTTGAAAGTTGAAATCCCTCCTCAAACTGCTTCTCTAGGGCTGCGTCTGCCTCAAGGTGGCACTCTTCTTGTACAAAAGTCGTTGAATTCAGGTCCTCGGTATTTGGGTTACAAATAGTCCTTGTTGACCTTACATTTTTATTATTATTAATATTATTTAGTTTAAATTAGCTGTTAAATTTCAAAGTTTGGGATATTCCCCATTGGAGTCCAGATTTCCGGGACCTTGGAGAGAATGGGTAACACTGACCCCCACATCTCCACAGTGTAGGAGGGTGTCATTTGTGCTCTGTTCTCCCTTCCTGGATCCTGGGCTCTTAAGTGTGGTGTTCCCACTCTCTCTCAACACCCAGCACTAGAACAAGGAGTAGCCCCTGAGGGATGGAGTTGATTCCCGGTGCTGTTCAGACTGTCAAGCCACATCCGATTCCCAGTCAGAGAGGCTGTGCTGGAACCTTTTCTAACAGGGAAAGAGTTTTGTCCAAGCTTTCAGTTTTGTTGATGTCCAAACAAATTTACACATGATGAATTCCACACAGGTGCTGCATACAAGAGAGGAATTGTACCTGCCCTACCCCTAGTGTCTGTATTCAGAGCAAAGGCCTTAAAATAAGTGACTTAGGTTAAAATCCAATTATCAGAATGGGCCTTAATCCATCCTGACTGCTATCTTTATAAGAAGAGGAGATAATAGCACAAACACAGAGGCAGAGGGGTGGGTAGTCTAGAAACTCAGTGAGCAAGCAGCCATTGGTAAGGTTAAGGAAGAAGTTGAGAGACTTCAGAAGAAACCAGCCTTGTTGACATCTTGATCATGGATTTAGAGCCTCCAAAATTACAAGACATTTTCTATTGTTTAAATGGCCCACTCTATAGTATTTTGTTCTGGTGACTACTATGACTGAATCCTTATATCTCCCCCAAATTAACATATTGGGAACCTAATCTCCTATGTGATTTTGGAGGTGGTGTCTTTGGAGGTGACTAGGTCAGAAAGACAAAAGTCTCCTATTTGGAGTAATAGCTCCTATTTGGAGACACCAGAAAGCTACCTTATCCTTGCCACAATGTGATGACACAGCAAAGAGAGGCCCATCTATAAATCAGGAAGGGACTTCACCAAGACCCTGAGTCTCGCCTCCAGCACTGTGAGAAGTGCATTTCTGCTTACAAGCCAGTTTATTGTATTCTACAACAGCAGTTCAAAAGGACTGAGAGTAACCCCACAAACTAATTCAGGAGCAACTAACCTCATAAGGAACCAGATGTTGTGCTAAGTGCATACCATACCACACATCATCTCATTTAATCCTCACATCAAATCCACAGGTAGGCGCTCTTCTTATCTCCTTTGTACAGATGAAGAAAACTGAAGTCCAGGGAAGGTAAAGAAAAGATTGGCATGCTATGTATGTTTTCTTTTATTTGCCTGGGAATTATCTTGTGAGCCCCTTTGACTTCATAAACTGGTATCTTAATGGGAAGGTTTTTTGTTTTTGTTTTTGTTTTTTTTTTGCTCCTATACCTTGGAAGGGCCTCAAGGAGCTGCAAGCTTCAGCTCCGCCGTTGTGATATGGGCTTCATTTGATTGTGAAGCTAAGAACTGTTATCCTACTTGTCCATTTGTTCCTTCCAAATCATAGCATCACAAGAGAAGGCTCTAATCAGAGGCAGTGGTGTACAAAAGAGAAACTGAGTGAAAATAAGATTAATGATAAGATTAGAAGTCTTATCTAGGATGAAAGGAAATGAATATTAAATAAACAGACCATTCACTGAATGGAGAAACCTATTTGAATTTTATATGCATTAGAGAAGCTTACTTATATGTGCATGCACATGATTTATTGGTGAAGCCTTGTTCTTTTCCCAAGCTAAAAAGAAAAAAGAAAAAGAAAAAGAAAAGCTAATAACAAACCAGTATGTGATCTGAACTATTCTTTTGACTGCATTCATTCATTCATTCAGTGCTTTTTTTTTTTTAAGTATTGTTTTAGTTTGCCCAGGTTGCTACACATTTTATTTCTCTTCGCTCTAATCCGAGTAGTTCAAGATTGACGGGTCTGGGGGTGAGGACACTCTTCTTGGCTTGTAGATGGCACTTTATTGCTGTGTCCTCACAGCAGGGAAAGAGAGAGAATGAGAATGCTCGGTAGCGAGTGTTCTATCTCCAAACCTAACAATTTCTCAAGGTCCCATGTCCAAATGCCACCTTGCTGGGGATTCGGGCTTCAACATGTGCCTCTGAGGAAGGGTGCATAATGTTGTCCATAGCAAGAAACGACTGTGTGCCAGACACACCTCTAGCTACTTAAAATATATCAGTGAATAAAAAACATAAAAATTTCTCCACTTTGAAACTTAGCAGAGGTGTGTGTGTGCACGTGTGTGTGTGTGTGTGTGTTACAAAATGAGTGCATGCCGAGGGAACAGCCTGTGGTAAGTATTGGTGACATCCTAGGGTATTCTAAGAAGGAGGCCCACAAGGCCCAGAAGAGTGGGTTCCAGATGAAGAGAACAATCAGAAAGGTAATGGAAACAGGATCCTGTGGTCTTTAGTGAGCACTATGAGTGTTTCTGGGTCACAGATTAGCCTGGGCCCCACGGAGGGTGACGTCAGCACGAGTGATAGACCCTACTGTTTTAGAAGGGTGGCTCTGGCTGCTGCGTAGAGACAGATGGTAGGAACTGTGTGAGGCGGACACCCTCTGTGTTCTGCAGATGCTTCCCCATCAGCGAGGAAGCCCCACTTCTTGACTCTGCAAATCTCTCAGCGGAGTCCAGGCTCTCAAGGGTCAGGGTCTCCACTCCAGGCCCACACTGCATCTATGTTGGTGATCTGCTGCTCCCCACCTTCTGAAGGGGCTTGAAGCTTACCCGATGGAAACATGGAAGTAAGGATCATGTGGTTTTAACCTTATCCTTTGTGGATTCAGATGCTGAACTGTCCTCAGATGCAAACAGATTTTTCTCTTGGATCCTCACTGCCTATCATAGCAGCCTTTATTCTACAGTATACTTTGTGCTGAAGTTATGGACGTTTTGATCTGTTTTTTCAAATAGAATCTATGGAAATGGAAACTTCCTCATTTTAATTTTAATCTCAAGCACCCAGCAGAGTGTCTTACCAGCTAGAGTTCCATTATATATTTGATGAAAGCATGAATGGATAGGGCCTGTTTTTGTCAGCGGCTGCACCTACAACAAAATACCACGGAGTGACCGCCTTCAACAACAGAATTTTGCTTCTCACATTTTTGAAGACTCAGAAATTCAGGATCAGCTACCAGTAGGTAAGTTTTATTCCAGAGCTTCTTCTCTTACCTTGCAGGCAATGCCTCTTACTATGTGATTTCTTTGAGATCTAGGAAAGGGCAAGCTCTTCTTATAAGGTCTCCTCCACTATTTGAAAGTAGAACATTCTTTTTGGTATGATTTGATAGGGCATTTCTTGGGTGTGAGAGTGCTAATACCATTCACTGATAAGGGAAAAATTTTAAGTGTTTCCAGACTCCAAAAATAATTCAGCAAAGCACAGCAGATATAATTGTTCTACTTTTGGGTAGTGAGAGAAATAAACAGCCCACTATAAGGGTCTTACCCTCATGACCCCATCTAACCCTATTTATCACCCAAAGGCCCCATTTCCAGATATCATCACAAAGAGGTTAAGATATCAATACATGAATTGTGTTGAGTATGGATGCACATTAATTCAGTCTATAGCAGGACCAGTGGATAGCTGGTTACTTCATAAAATGAGTGCTAGCTGTCAGGACTGTTCAATGGAGAGGCTACCTCTTAAGATACAGGGTATCCCACCATGAGGAGGTCTACACAGAAGTGTGGTAATAGTTGGTCAGGGCTGTGAGCGATAACTCAGAGAGGGTGGATTTAGATCTTCTGGAACAACTCTCATTTTGTGTAAATTCCATCTCAAGGATGCACTAAACATACAATGTTTCATCTGTGTGTTCAGGGAAGAGCTTCAGGGTTTGGTTTCAGAATATCCAATTTGGTAGCAAGGGTTTGGGGGTGATACTAATCCCACCTTTCATTGTTCTGTAGTTCAGACCATTTAAGAAAGCATCGGGGGTCAGAGACATTATACTAAGAAATTAGTATAAAGCTGATAACTGAGGAGACAGTGTGGCTCTCTATCCAAACTGGCTCTCAAAAGCTTCCCAGTCCTATTTGAACTTTCCCACCCTGTCATGGGTAGAGGTGGGCAATCAGATCCTCATGGTCGGGACTCCAGAAACCTACCCGGGCAGGCCCACCCAGGCCTGTGTTCTTCTTCCCCATTCTATCTGCTCTTTGAAGCATGATAAAGGGGCTGGGGAAGAAGTCTTACCTTTCCAGGCTTCAGAATAAAATGGGAATTTGTTCCCTTCAATGAACAGTTCAAGATGAGGAATCAGTGTACTTCCCCCAAGTGCTATGAATACAAAAGACAGAAAATTAGGCTTTAAAAAGGGTGTCTCTTGCTGATACCTTTACCCTGAGGCTGCTGAATCTTGTGAAGGGTTAAGAAGAAAGAGCTGTTCTTCTTCTTGGTGGGGAGCGAAAGACCCCTACAATTGAAGCTTTTACTTTAAGATACAATAAAAGACACTGACATGCTGTGTAAGCATTGTTCCTGGCTGTAGTTATTCCAATTATTTTTTATGTTTTCCCGTTAAATGAGAAACATATCAGACACTAACTCAAACACGGAGATACCTATTTATGCTTCAGAACAAACAGTTTAAGGGCATTATATACAGATGTCTAAATATTTAGAAAGTATCTGTTTATGGGAGCAAAATGAAAAGTACCTGTTTTCATTTGAAGGATTTTATGTGAAATTTGCATGTAGGAGAAAAGGCAGCCCCAGTGGCAAAAGGGTGTTAAAGATGAAAAGTGCATGCAGGGCGTGGGGCTGGGGGAAGGGGACAGGCAGGAACTGGGGGTGAGGGGGCTGCTGTCAGCTGTCACAGGAATTGACAGCTTTTTAGAACCTGCAAAGTAAAGTTGAGGTCATGCCACTTTTGGGGAGGGGGTATAAATACCTAAAGACTTTAGGGTGTTTCAATGTCCCAGCTCAACATTATCTTCTTATCAGACATTCTTCTCAGCCCAAAAGGGCCATCTAAAGAGAAATAGGTTTCTGACTGCTTTCAAAAATTATGGTAAACTGGGGGGTTATTAGACTGTCGGGGGCTATTCCAGGCACTCCCAAATCTGGGGCCACATGGGAGCTCAGATGCAGGAGCTGAGAGATAGTCATGTCAGCTGAGAGAAGCCAGGCTTCAGCTTATTCAAGGGAGAATATAATATATGAAGGTGTGCATGGCTTTGTGATGCAGTGAGGTCTTTGTTGACTGAGGTAATTTTAAAATAAGATGATCTTTCTCAGAGGTGTTTTAAGGGTTCAACTGGATTGCAACATGTCTCTGACAATTTCAGTTTCCAGGGTTTTGCAATTGTACAATTCAGAATAGTCCTAGAGTCTTTCTCCTCTTCCTTATCTTTATTTCCAGAGAACTATTAGCACAGCTTAAATCTCCCCCAGTCCTGGGCCACCAGCTGACTGGTGCTAGGTATAACTTAGAGAGCGGTAGCTATTTCTTGAGCAAAGAAATATGTTCCCTTTGTTGGCTGCCTCTGGGTGTCCTGTGTCCCCCCAAGTGCTTGTTGCATGGAGGCTTGCACTCCCCCTGAAGGAGTTGGTCTAAGACTTCTCTCTCCTTCTCCAATGGGACAAGCAGAATCATTTGCTTCAGGCCCCAGTAGGATGGAGACCCAGGAGAGGAGGCAGGATATCTGGGTTTTCTCCCTTTCTCTGCCCCATCTCAGAATTTAACAATGAAGCAGAACTGCTCACAGGGGCATTAGAGAACAATCAGGAAGTGCTGAGCTCCACCAAAGCCTTGCCCAGTCTATCATTTTAACTGCCACCACATGACAGTTGGGGGAGGGGAGGATTGCTGCTGAATTGGGTGCAGGGGCTTAAAACAGGTTCTGTCTGTCATAAAAGGCTAAGTGCCAAGTTTCACTGTCCTCTCTTGTCATGGTTCACAGTTGAGCCCTGGTATCTTTCCTAGGGCTGTGGGTGAGGGCAAGACCTAAGGACAAGTATTCCAGAATTTACCAGACAGGGACATTCTTTGCCATTGACAGATTAACACACACACATGCCCTGTGCCAGGGAGCCTGTCAAAAACAAGGGAGGTAGAAAAACTGTTAGAGTTTGGATTTTGGGGAGGTTGGTGGTTGATGGAGAAGCGGGGGCTTAGGGTTAGCAATGGGACATGCCAGGGTTATCAAAATGAGCTGGTTAGACAGGGAAGGGGGGAAGATAAGCAGAAAAAAGAGTGAGAGTTCAGACTAAAATCGCAGATATTGTATCTGTTCTACAATTCCTTTATCCTATGGAAGGTAAGTCCTGAGACTGGGCACTATACATTTATTTATTCATTCAGTATGTCTTCAGTGCCGTGGAACCAGACAGACCCTATCTATTGTGGAATCCAGCCCCTGCCCTCAAAGAGCCAAATGCTTAGTGGTGGCAGAAGTCACCAAATCCTAGCGGGAATTTTATACGCCGTTATTCGAAGGTGCTGGCATCTGGAAGCAGATCCGGAGACCAACTGGCAATCAGGAGCAACACTGCAGTGACTGGGGATGGCCTGGCAGACACAAAGCTGGACCCCTCCTTAGAGGAAATAGTGACTGGAGATGCCACCAGCACTTGGAGCCAAACAGGCCAGACGTGCACCACAGCACCCAACAAGTAGGCCCTACTCAGTCGCTGAGTTCTCTGGAGGTGCCTGTGTTGGCAGAATGTGTGAGGGAGGCAGCCCAGAAGCCCAGTAACACTGATCACCTCCCAGGTCAGGCCAGTGGAGAGGTGACACAGGAAAAGCAGTGGAATCCTGAACTCAGTGCCAGGGAAATGACTCACGGATGAGGCCAATAAACAGGGTGAATCAACACTAAGCCCCTTGGATTAGGTCCTGAACGTGCTTAAGGACTTCCTGCCCTGGTCAGCTTCAGTTTGGAGCTGGGGCAGGGCCAGCCATGCAGGTGGGAGCAGATCGGGCCCAGCTGCGGGCCCCTCTTCTCCACCGGGGAACTGGCCACCTATGCCGTTAGCGACTGTTCTTAGGGAAATTGATTCAACTGACATTTACTTTGTTCTCACACCCAGACATAGAAATGAAAGAGGCAGACTCTACACTGGAAGAGGCAACAGCTTGTCGGGAGCAGCCTTCCTAAATGCCAACTGTAATGCAATGGGATAAGGGCCTTGGAAGGATTTGGATAAAGAGCTTGGGGACTCATCAAGGGAGGAGAACAGAGATCTGCTGTGGTGTAGGAACCTAACTTATACTCACTGGATGAATTAACCCTTAATATCACATTTACTAACTGATGTATTAATGTCATCTTTAACTATTTTCATTTGTGGGAAAGGAAGATGTCATCATAAAGGTGACATCTGATCCTCACCTTGAACAATGAGTAGGTGAAGAAGAAAAGTCTAAGCAGAAGGAACTCCTTGGAGTGGGAACAGGGAACTGGTGGGGCATGGTTGGAGAGAGGTGAGTTAAGAGAAAGCAGTTGAAGTCAGGTTAAGCAAAAGGGCTTCAAGACAATGTCAACTTTGCCTTGTAACAACCACAACACCCCAGCACATAACAAAATACATGATTTTTGACACACACATCTTCCTGTCTCTGGGGTAGCTCTGCTTCAGACTTGGGGCAAATTGAGTCTCTTGAACAAACCTAGTGAGACATGTGGGCTGAGGCCAGATGGTGGCAGCTCTCAGGGTATGTTCCTATCATGGAGAACGTAGGAACAGCAATGGAAACACATGGTGCTTCTCAACGCCCTGACTCAGAAGTTAGAGATGGTCATTTCTACCAAAGCCGGCGGTACCCATCATCAGTGGGAAAGAAGAACTCCTTTGCCGTAGGATATGGTGGGCAATGAAGTAAGATGTGTTCAGTATTTATAGCGCCTGCCATCAATACCAGGCAATTTTGCTTTGATTCTGAAGAAAATGAGGGGTAATTCTATGTTACTGCAAGAGTCCTGGAACACTTGTCATAATGCAAAGGGGCACTATGTTCATACCTGGATGTGGTTACCAAGTTCCACTTTATTTACAGATTGGAGTTTTTGAAGGTCAAGGGCTATGATTCATTTATCTCTGCCTCAACACCAGCACAGATCCAGTACCTTGTAAGCATTTATATTAGTTGAATGAATAGATGGCTCCACACACTGTCCTCAACATCCCAACTCAACATCATGTTTAAGGTTAAGTGTACATGTGTTTGTTCCCATTGACAGTTCACGGTAAGGATGGGGTGATGGGTGATGAACAGACATGACCTGCTGGGAGGTAAGAGTGGAAGTGCTAAGCAGGAAACCTACAGCATCAGGAAGCAGGTGGCCCACACCCCAACTCCGCTAGTCAAGAAACCATTTGATAACAAGAGGCAAGAAACACTCTGTACAATGGTACCTCTTTCTGGGAACTGTCAACTGGAAAGCTATGGAATCCTAAAGATAGTGGCTAGCAAATATCAAGTGGATGTCTCCTATGTGCCTAACACAGTCTCGGATTTTACTTACCATGTAGTGCAATTCGATCAAATCCTCCCTTGCACCAGTTATTAATGGGAGCATCATTGAAGAGAACAATAGTCTGTTTTCCATCGTGCTGAGTTGCATTTTCATGTGCTGGTTCCATGGCAAACAAGGACAGAATTGGCTAAAGCAATGTAAATACAATTGAGTAGTGTAAGCACAGCTGATGAAGTCAGTAAAATGATGAAAGCAAATTAAGGTTGAGCAACTGCAGATGAAAGACTGAGAGGGAACTGTAAATAGTTTCAGCACTCAGACAAAAATGAGACCAGGTCTGTGATCAACAGAGGATAAGGGCACAAGAATGAAGGGCCTGGATCAAGGATCAAGTCCTTCTCAATCACTTTGGCTTCAGAACTCCATTGGTGGTCTGGGGAGAGACCTAAGACCTAGAAACCCCCCCAAAGCAGTGTACTTGGTCTTCGAGGCCCTGAGGACAGAGATGCCCTTATTCACTCCTGATCCAGGCTTGGGACACAGTTCAAGCCAAGTTCACTTCCAGGATCTGAACTTCCAAGCAGAACAAGCTTAACAAAGTTCACCAGCCTCTTGACTATTCCTTTAGACAGCACCTCTCCCTGTTTCCATCTGGTAGATTTCTCAGTGGTAGATGCACCTTCACCCCAAGGACGATCTGAGAACTCGCCTCTGTTCTCTCTTTAAATATCAGAACAGGACCTTTCCTCTGCCTGTGCTTACCCCACACAGTTAATCAAGGGTTTTGGCCTTCAGAAAACAGATAGATGGCTAAAGGCCATCGGGATAAGGCCTCCTATGTTTTGGGTAGTGCTGGACCAGAGGCATGACCTTGAGGAATGCTGACCTGAGGCAGCACAGAGCCAGCTCTTCATTCTGTAAGGGCTGCAAGAGCTCCCAGTCCATCACCAGAAGGTGGATACCTTGGTCTTAAGCCACTGGGAGTAATACAAAAGCAGTACAAAATAAATAAATAAACATTTCTTTAGATCCTTTTCCTGGTTCTATCAAGTTCACCTTGAGTGGAGGCCTTCAAATCTCCCTCTTGGATGCCTTCCTCCTTCTTTTCACTCATGCCCTGGAAGGATGCAGGTTTTTATCTACTGTAATCTACTCTGCAAGTTGTTCCAAATTATTGCCCCTTGAATATCAGTTGGCAAATCCTGCCTTTTTATTAGCAAGTAAGGAGGCTTGGGCAGGAATTAAGAGAGGTATGTCTTATTCAACCAAGACCCTGCACAGAGAGAGTCGACTAAGAACACCTTTGCTGGGGCTACTGGTCCAGACACACATCACCCTTTGGGCATTTCTGACACGCTGCCAGGCCCATTGCCCAGATATTCTCTACAGCAGCTCATTAAAAGATAAACTGGAGAATATTAAAAGTTGAAGAATCTATTTGAGCAAAAATCAACTTGAATCAGGCAGTGCCAAACCAGAAGTGGCTAGAAGCACTCGGTCCCAGGAAGCTAGGAAAATTGTATAGAACAGAGGCCATAGCTAGGCAAGGAGAGGACGGATGGCCTAGAGAGTAACCTTGAGGCATTTGCAGGCTTACATTTTGATTAGCAATGGTCACCACAGTTTAATGGCCTCCATATCTGGGAGTTGAAAATGATCTCTAATGACTAGCCCTTTTTCTTTTCTTCATCTCATAATTTCTAGAAAAGCTTACATCAGGTCAATAAACTTTTAAATAGGGGTCACCTGGTTAGCACTACCTACATGTATTCAAGTACCACAGGTCAATTCCTTCCCAGAAAAGGGATGGGATGGTGAGAGGCATGGATTGAAGAGGGTGGGGCATTTGACCTCCGACTTACTTAAAGCACGTGTCACAGTCAAGGACCTACAGATGAAAGTTAAGTGTACATGTGTTTGTTCCCGTTGACAGTTCAAGGTAAGGATGAGGTGATGAGTTAGGGCCAGATATGACCTGCTGAGAGGTGAAAGTGGAAGTGCTCTTCCCTTTTTTACACTCTTTGCTGAATTTCCCTGGGGGAGATCCAGCTGGGATTAGAGTTCTGATCATGTGATCTTTACTTGGCATGTGTTGGCATGGGTTGGTTGTGTTACGTAGGCTGAGGAAACTTTTACATTCAAAGTGCATTTGGTCCTTGGAAGTGAATGTTAGGAGGTATCATAGAGGAGAAGGCAGGAAAAAACAGAGCAAGGTGGAAACTGCTGGTGACTGTTGTCATGTTGCCTCCTTGGTGATGCAAACACAACACTTCAGCCCCCAGACTGCCTCTTTCCCTAACCCAACACTTGGTATCTCTTTTTGAATATCTAGTGTGTGCAAGATACTCTGAAAAGTCAGAAACGATAAATAAGGTAGACGGCCCTCTAGTGGAAGAGTCCAGGGCATAAATCAGCAAAGGCCGGACGTTTGTCTGTTGAGAAAGAGGCAACCCAGAAAGAGGCAACCCAGAACATTCCATGCACAAAGAAAAGGGGGCATTTGAGGCAGTCTTCTGGGGAAAGGTGCCACTGAGCACAGTTTGAATACATATGTCCACAGACTGACAAGAGTATTAATGCTTTATAGGAACCCGGAGGAGTGAAAGTAAGTGCTCTATCTGAGGAGCTCTAAGTATTTGTACTTGACTAAAGTGCCTATTCTCTCCATGGAGGCGTGGGGACAAGACTTGAAAGGACGCAAGTATGACAGCAGAGTTGCTCTACAACTTGGACAAATAATGTACCACTTCTGATTCCTAGTTGGTCTTTTTGTGGAATGGGGATAGAATGTCTGCCCCCCTCACTCCATCAGGCTTAGCTTTAGCATGAGAAAGGAGGATAGGGAGGAACCTTTGCGTCCTCCAGTCCAGATATTTTCTAACTAGGTCCCCTGGGCGAGTGGGCACCTGTGGGTTACCTGCCCTCGGGAAGGGGCCTGGAAGTTGGCCCAGTAGGTAGAGATCCCTATCTTTAGCTCCACTCTGAGCAGCTGTGCTTTGCTCTGAGTTTTTCATGCTGGTTATGCACTGAGGAAAAAACAGGAGAGGGTCTGCTGCTAAAAGGTGAAGCCTGAGCCACTGGACTGGGTCCCTCCCCCCACGTCCACGTCACAGATGAGTTCAGTTGAGAGGCAGGACATATAAGGAAGATACTCATGGGGATTCAGTGAGACAGTCAGTGGACTTTGAGAAGAGAAGGATTTCATAGTGTTGAAGCTACATTCTCAAGCTCACTTTGTGAAATTCCAGCAACACTTAAAAGATCAAAGTGAAAAAACAGATGCTAATGCCCCCAATCGTGATACCCCCTTTTGGCCCCAAGATGCTCAAGGCTTCCCTGTTGCTCTGGCCCCACACGGGTCCCTTGATCCATTTGGACCAAAGAGGCTCCCAGACACCTCTGTCCCCTAAATCACCCCCACCCCACAGTATTGATGATGTGTTTGCCTGGGGTTAACTTTGGTAAATAACTCTTCCTGTCTGTTCAAGAAATGTTTACAAGGTATACAGAGAGAAGGCCTGGAAAGTACACACACTTTAAACTGCCACAGAATTTTGTTGGTGTGTTGTGTGTGTTCTCAGGCATCCCGTTCCAGTTTTCTGGTCTCAGCTTTCCACTTTTAGAAACGAGCAGCTGGAGGAGTTATTTCCAAGCTTCTTGTGGGCTAACAAATGGAGCTCAGCCTTGTTCTTTGCTATTCTTTTTAGCTGTTCTTTAGAGTCCTCCTTGAGGAAGCGCTTAGGGAGAAGCAGTCAGGCATGTGTTCCTGGGTTAGTTAGAACTGTTTGAGGTGCAAGACATTGTGAAAGGTGGAAGGAGAGACGGAAGGCAGATTCCTGCAGAGTCTGCTGTGGGGATTTGCTGCTCCGTTTGAAGAGTGAGAAGCTCCTCGCTGCTGTGGGAAAAAGGACTGAGCCCTGAGGGTGGGAGGAGTGATGACTCCATGTGCCAGGAGGGGTTCAATTAGCCCAAAGCCCAGGCCCTGGAAACTGGCTCCTGAAACTGGAAACTGATTTACGCTGAAAGGAGAGTAGGCATGTGATCCAGCTTACGTTGCAGAGTGCAATGGGAAAATCAGTGAGAGGCCACCTTCCCTGTATCTTGTGCTTTTGTAATAGCTGCTTTGACTTCGAGGAAATACAGGTGAATCACTTTATACTACCTTTTATTCTTTTTTTCATTTTTATGGGAGTAACATCAGTTTACAGTACTGTATATGAATCAGACGTAGGGTCACATTGTTCAGATGTATGTTACTACACCATATCCCCTGCCAAGGCACCCAGAGACCCCTTCCCCCCCCCCTTAGAAAAACCTCCTCCTGTCAGGACTGGAGGGGGCCACACACATGTTGCGAAATAGTTTGTGGACACCCAGCTTCTGATCTGATTTGCCAGTTCTGTGTAATGCTGAGTTGTTATCTATTTTTAATATCATCTGAACATCCAGAATCTTTTTGTCTTGAGTTGATGGGGCAGGAGTCTCAGAGCCGAAAACCTTCAGGGAGACTTTTCAGACTGCAAAAAAAGTCACTTAGCACCTAGGACCTGTCCATTCTTTAGACTTAATCCAGCCTCTTATCATCAGGTCTTCTACAAGGGTGTACTTTGAAGAATGAATGATGACCAAGTCCTGTAAAGGGTGTGAGAAAAAAAAGATGGGCCCAGAATAAACCTGGGCTCCTCCTAGAGCACCTTGACCCCTGCTAATGTCACCAGCCAGCTCCATTGCCTCCAGGTGGAGCTCACATGGACTCTGTTCTATGCCCTGAATTGTTTGCAGTTTCCTGAAAAGGAAAGGAGTTCCATCAGCAGGGAATGAAAGCCTCCTAACCTTTGTTTATTCTTATGCTCTTCTCCTTCAAGCCCTCCCAGGGAAGTTTCCCTCTCTGATGATTCTGTTTGCAGATCTCTAGTTGGTGTTGACACCAATCACTTTTGCACTTCTTCAGCTATTTGTAGAGCAGCTGTTAGTCTCCATAACATTTTTCTATTTGTTTAAAGGTTATCTTGCTCAACCAGAGTGAATCTCCTCTAAATAGAGTTCAAGTCTGATTTGTCTTTGTCTCCCAGTATCTAAGAGATTCTGGCACATAGTAGGTTTTATAAGTACATGTTAAGCAGAAAATGGAGAGACTAAATCAACAAATATGAATAAATCAACAAATCTATTCCTAGTTGCTGCCTCCTGGATAATATAATTATTAAATTATATTTCCTACATGGCTCCAAATGGCATTTTTGTTCAAGCTCCCCAATGTTGGTGATAGTTCATCAAAATTAGGATCCTGGAATCTTGAAATAGTTTTGGCTCACTCCAGCTAAGAGCTTTCTTCTTTCTTCTGTAAATATTTGGAGCAGAAGTTCAGGGTTCATATGGGGCTCTATGGTACATGTCTACCTTCCTGCATGTGACCCCTTGCCAAGGTCACTTTATGATTGTCTATTTTATGGGATGATGGTTCCAGCACCAATCATCACATCTGTATCCCACCCTGCAAGAAAGATGATGAAGGGTGTGTTGCTTCCTTTTAAGAACACTAAAACTTTGCTTGCTTCACTTTTAGGTAAATCTCCTTGATCAGAACTGAGTCACATGGTCACATCCCCCTGTGAAGGAGGTTGGAAAATGCAGTCTTGACCCTCAGTAGTCACCTAAAATACAGGGATTTTTATTATTCCTAGAGAATAATGTAGATGGAAGTACACCTCACAATTGTTGATACCCCTGAAAGTTTTTAATTTGGTATGGAGTTGACTGGATCAAATCGTAATTTAGAAAGACCAATACAATATGTGGAAAGTAAAATGATTAAGAAAAGGAGGTTGGAGGAAGGAGATCACTAAGAAGTATTTGTGGAAGTTCATATAGAGGAGATGAGATACTCATTAGCACAGTAGCAGAGGGGATGATGGAAAGATCTAGAGATTAGCCAAGCGGTTGGGTAGTCAAATAAAGAATGCTTGCCACACTAGGGCTGTAGGTTAGGGAAAGGGGTATCGCCCTCAATTTCTGATCTGGGGCCCCTGTAATTCCCTGTCATTTTCCAACTTGGGGAAATAAAGAACGATCTCGGGGGTAGAAATAGAGGTGAGCACTGTACTAAGAGCGCTGATTTTTGACTTGAGACCCTTGAAGAGCTGGGCATCACCCAGAAGTAGACTCTAGGGGTTCCCCGTACTAGTCAGCAGGGGGAGGGGCAGTATGTGCATTGGAATGCAGTTGGTGGAGCGGAAGCACATTAAGGGGTGAGGGGTCAGCCCCCGTCCTCTCTCCGTTGTGGTCACCGTCCTGTCACGGACCCTCCTTGTCTTAGGGGCTGCCAAGCAGGTCTGCAGTTGCAAGACAGAAGCAATTTCCAACTCCTCTAATTAAAAGGAGCGTATCAGTGTGTGCCTGGAGCCCTGCTGCTGCTGGAGAGGAGAGGGGGCTTCCCAAGTCCACAGCCAAGCCTGGAGGCGGCATCCTGACTCCGGAGGGAGGAGCAGGGGTGGCTGAGGAGGGGCAGCCACGTGCCAGCTGCCAGTGCCAAGTGTAGAAGCAGCACGCCTGGGGTTCTGCCATGTGTTTGTTTATTTGGTTTGGCTGATGCAAAACATACACACACAGACTCACAGCCTCAGGGCCTGTGTGCAGAGCCCACGTTCAATCCCCAACTAAAATCAGAAATAGCACAGGAAAAAGAGGGAAGCCAAAACAGGAGAATACACCCAGCTAGCAGGGTTCATTCGTTTGTTCATTCATTCATTCATCCAATGAAAGAACACCAGGCCCTCTGCAAGGCACAGGGCTACAGCGGGAATGAAACACAACTCTCAAGGAACTCAGAGAGGGGAGCGAGGGAGAAGAAAAAGACCGCGTTGGTCCAAAGCGCCACGTGCTTGATGCAGCGACACAGATCACACCACGTCTCTGGTCTAGTCATTTCCTAACTTAAAATCAGAACAGATTTTCCTTCTATCTACCCAGGTTTTCAAGGCCTGACAGTTCCACCTTCAGCCCCCCACCCACGTACCATGCTCAGGGCACTCCACACAGCATTCCCAGTGCCCTTCCCTCTGCTCTCTGCCTCCTCCCGCTTGACCTTGAAGGTCCAGTAGGATCACTGTCCGATGTGGCCCTCTATGACCCCCAACCCCTTGCAGTTGCTGCATCTCCCCTTACGCCTGCACTTTTAGTAGAGCTCTTTCCCTGAGGTCCGTCAACCACTGCAGTAGAGACAGGCCTTGTCCACTTCTCTGCACTGGCAGTTAATCAACGCCTGGCACAGACACACTCTTAATGAACGTCTGTTCAAATGAACAGACATGATTTAGTGCCACTGTGGATCACTTCAAAGTGCCCCAATTAAAATGCACTTGGATTCTGGAGTTGTACCCCAGCTCTCTCACCTACAACTAGACACAATCCCTCTGCAAGCATAGGATGCTTGGTCTTATGCCGGGGCTCACATTTTCCCATGGGGGCGACTTAAGTGAGGACATTTTCTTTTATGTGTGTTCACTTGTCTTCTTTAATGTACATGGAGAGTTCATTGCTTTGTTATTTCCATGAGAAGTTTGGGCTCTCGTGAGTGAGGGTGCAGGAGAAATCCTGAGTTAGATGGCTGAGAAGTGCCCCTTTGAATGCCTCTGTGATGGTTGAGAAGTGCCCCTTGTGAATGTATCTGTCTCCAGGAAACCTCTTCTGTCTGTCCATGCATTACCCACCTGTCAGGTCATCTGAGCACGCCCTGGCCGGCTGTGTCCTCTGACCCGGCTCTGGATGAGCAGCAGTGCTGAATGGAAGTGCTTGGACTCCAGAACCAGATGGTGTGGGTCCAAATCTCATCTCTCTTGCTCAGTCTTTCTCTAATGGTTACAGCGCGCACCATCTCTGGGCTTGGCTGGGATACCACAGCACAGATTTAAGCTCTGCTTTCCTGAAATTCTGCCCTCAGACAAGAGCAGCTGCGAGCCCTGCCCTGACCTTCAGAGAGCTCTTCCGGGTTCATCAAAGACGACCCAAGAGAGGACTCTAGGAGCTGCAGGGGTGTGTGAAACTAGTGCCTTCGCATCTCTCTGTAAACTCTCAACTTCTGGGATTCCAGCTTCAGTGACCCTGAATCTGCCACTACTCCCTTGAGGTGGACCCCACCTTCATTGTGCACTCCCTTGGGTCTGAAGGATGGCCAAGGCGGGATTGTTTAGGGGTTTTGAGTATAACCATGTTCCCTCGCCAATCTTGTGAGGGAACTCACAATAGTTCATGTGAAAGAGCAAGAGGCAGGCTCCACCCCACCCAACCAGCTGTGCTGAAGAAACAAGAAGCCTAAATTCTAATAGGACCTTTTGGTTTTTACAGAAGAGTATGTGACTACACTAAAACATTTTCTTCATCAGTTTTATTTTTAAAATATATTAATTTTATTTATACATGCATGAGGTGGGTTACAGGTCAGAGGTTTGGGGAGGTGGGGGAGGTGAGAGGATTCACCAGAGACAAAGTGGGGAGCAGAACAGGTAAAATGAACGACTTAAATACACTGGTGAGGGAAGCAGTGGGCAAAACAGGAGAGGTTTCTGCTGTGCCATGTGGGTCAGCTCCCTGGCTGGGGATAGAACTCAGGCCATTCTGGTTGGCAATAGCTTCATAGTGCTAAGACCAAAACCCTTGCACCTCCAGGGAGGCCATTCATCAGTTTTCTTGATGTGTAACTTCCAAATATTTAATATATTGTATGTGGGCTAGCTGTTAGTCACCTAAAACTGCCATAACAAATGCCACAGATTGAGCTAAAAAAAAAGAGCTAAAAAAAAAAAAAAAACAGACTTATTTCTCTCAGTTTTGGAGGATGTAAAATCTATGATCAAGGTGTTGATACATTCAGCACTTGGTGAAGATTCACTTTCAGGCAGAAGGCAGCTGAGAGAGGTGGAGGTCTTTCTCCTGTCTCTTCTTAAAGGGCACTAAGCCCATCATAAGGACCCCACAGTCATAACCTAATTATCTCCCAAGATTCTCATCCCCTTGGGAGTTAGTTATTCAGCATTTGGTTAAGGGGATAGGCACAACTGAGCCCAGTGCAACCTCCATTTGTAATCTTGCTGTAGGTCTCACCAAAATTGTGGGGGGTGGGTGTGATGCAGTCTAGAAGCACAGAGAAGCTTGGTTCCTGTGAGGTGACCTTTAACCAAAGGGAAAGGGAAAGAGAGGAAGCTTCAATGTAAGCACCTCTTCCTTTTCCTCTTGGCAAATCATTCCTAGAAGCACTTCCTCTAAAAGGGTCCAGAGAAATTCCAGGTGTTGGCACTCTCCTGCCCAGAAAGCAGCTGTGACCCAAGCAGGGTCACGGCCCAGAGGCAGCCCATGGGTACACATCCCTTGGCATCTTTTCTTGTCTATTTCCCTCTTTAAATCATCTCCCTCACCCCCTGGAACTTATTCCATAGTCCCAGTTTTGTTCTTTCTCAGTATCAGCATGTTAGCCTTGGCCTTGAACTTTGCTTTCTAGAGAATTTAGGGTGAAGTAACTGTCTTTGCCACTTACTCTGACTTTGAAGGAGGTTATATAATCTCTCTGTGCCTTATTTTCTCAATATAAACTGGGGATACGTGTTGTTATAAACTGGGGATAATTTTCAGCATAAACTGCCAGTAAAGAATAGTAGCTCCCACAGAGAGTTCTTGTGAAGAAAAGACTAAATGAGTTAATCAATGCCAATTAACTGCTCTATAACTGCCAGCTTTTATTATTCTTTCTTCAAGGACACTATTAGTTTGCTAGGGCTGTCATAACAAAATGCCACAGACTGGATGGCTTAAACAACAGACTCTTATTTTCTCACAGATCTGGAGGCTGAAGTCCAAGATTAAGGTGTTGGCAGGTTTGGCTTATTTTGAGGCCTCTCCTTGGCTTGGAGACAGTGTCTGCATGTGGTGTTTTCTCTCTGTGTGTATGTTTCTGGTGTCTCTTTTGGAGTCTACATTTCCTCTTCTCACAAGGGCACCACGTAGATGGATTAAGGCCCATCCAGAACGACCAGATTTTAACTAAAATTGTCTCTGTAAAGGCCTTATTTCTAAATAGAGTCACATTCTGAAATATTGTGGGTTAGGGCTTCAACATATGAATTTTGGAAGGACATAATTCAGCCCATAACAGCCATTATAAAGTATTATCTCTTTATAGAGTAACCAACTAATGCAGGTTTGGCTGAGATTTTCCTTGTTTTAATAATAAAATCCCCATATCTCTGGAAAGCCCTCCACCCTGTGGAAACTTGGATGACAGAATTCCCTAACTCATCCAGAAGCCTTCAAGCCTTTCCTGGTATGAAAGGACTGGAAAGACTAGACAAATCCAATGTGAATCCAGAATATCATATGCTGAAGTGAATTTGTTATTGGTTAGATTTGTTTCAGTCTTGTGAAGTAGACAGATCAGGACACAAAATTCCAGTCACAAAGAGAGAGTAGACTCAGAAAATTTCATCTCCCTCACCCTGTTTATTTTCTTCTTCCTAGTTCTTTCATAACTAGATGGTTCTTAGACCAAGAACCAAACAATTGTGATATATCTTTCTTTCTACTACTATTCGTGAAAAGAGAAGAGAGTAACCAGGATATACAGTGAGTGAGTACTGAAATTTCACTGCATTCATTTGAAAAAGAAATTAAATGACAATCACACCTGTACTACATGGGCTGGGGCCCACCAACTGGGTCTTGTAGAGCAAATGCCTTTGACTGGGAAACAGGGAAGGTGGGAGGGAAACAGGGAGAGATGCGGGCTGTTTGATGATCTGTTCTGAGAGGAGGGAAGTCATTGATTAGTGAGCTTTGTTTGATCTTCTCAAGGATCAAAGGGACAAACACTATGTGTAAAGATGAAAGTTGACCTGGAAAGGCTGCATCCCAGCTTGCTACCCTGGACCCATGTGTCTTGATGAAGGACTCTTGCATGCCTTCCTCTTCCTCAATTTTGCCCCCCCTCCCACCATTGTCTTTAAGAAGGGCTCTCTTGCAAGTTGGGTCATCTCTTGGATAAAGGGACCTCAAGGTCCTAAGGAGGATTTAAACTATTGCAGGGAGTAATGATTCCTTGCAATCTTTGAAAAACATGGACAAGTAACCAGAAATAGTTGATGTTGATGGGTTCTGTGATTATGCTGAGCTTAGAGACTGAATGTATCACAGAGAAAACCCTAAATTACCTTAAGGGGGAATTACAGAAGAAAAATTGCCCAACTAATAGCTTAAGGAATGAAGTGATAGCTGGAGGATCTTTCTGGGGTTTTTTGTTTGTTTTGTTTTTCCTTTTGGGAGGTGGGAATGACAAAGATTTTGCAAAAAAAAAAAAAAAAAAAAACAAGGAGAAGCTAAAATATTAGAGACCAGCCAGGTCATCGTATGACCTTTTCACCCTTAGACAGGGTCAATTGAACATCTACACTGTGCCAGGACCTGCATCAACTCGTGGGCACTTCATGGCATCCAGTGAGGTAGTTCTGGGATTTTTCTGTTTTATGAAGGGGGAGAAGAAGGCTTTGACTAATTTTCCAAAGGACATTTTCATCTGACAGAGCCAAGATTTGAACTCAGATCTACCTTATTGAAATTCGGGCTTCATATTAGTAGGAATAGGGGCATACCTTATGTTTAATAAATATCTCTCTAGTCCTGGTATAGAATAGAAGGATGAGAAAAGAGGGACAGAGACCAATGGCAGCACACTAAAGCAATATTTGGCAGCTGGTAAAAGCTACCATGCCACAAAATAAGGTATGCAAAAGTGAATTTATTTTCTATAAATTTGACTCCAAGCCCACACTTGGCAGAAGTTTAATCTTGGTTCAGACATTTCTCTCTCTTTTATTTTCTCCATGAATGTATCTAGGTTTTGTGTGGAAAAGGGCAATACAAGAACAAGCTGAGAAGTTAGGACAGAATAGGGAGGGTGTCTACCAGGTGTTCATGCTGGAATCTGCTACTTAGCCAGCCTCTTATCTGGCTAAGTTCACACACTCACACAGGACATTGTGTGGTCTTTTTGCCCCTAGACAGCAAAGTCTTTTTGGTCTGTAACCCTAGGGCTATTCTTTTAGAGGCTCTCTGGACACTTCTGTGGGAACATCAGTGGGTCTGAGTTGGCTCTCATGCCTAGATCTCCCAGGCAGTGATACAAGTCCTGGGATAGAACAGGCATTAATGGGTTAATCTATCTAGAGGCACACTGAGAGTACTAGATATGAGAACTTGCCCATTTCTGCTTTCTTTTGTTAATTATCTTATTCCCTGTGATGCATAGCTACTACAGTTGTGTTACAGATCAAGGTGGCTCTGCTGAGAGTTTGCTTCAAGTCCAAAACCCTAAAGGGCCTCTGAAAAGGTGGGCAACACAGTTAGGCTTCCGCCCAAGCCATTGCATGTCAGTTCTTCAATTAAGAGCTATGCTAGGTCAAACCGGATGAGTCTGAGAGAAAAGATGGATCTAAGCATGGTGAGAAAGCTCTCACGGAAAAGACTCCAATGTTAAAGGGCAGGTGCAGTAGGGAGATTGGCTCTCCCCAGAAATTTAAATGCCCATATCTGCATCTTCACTAGTGCCCCGGAAGAGGAGGCACCAGAGGGCTGGTCAAGGAGGCCAACAAGGCAGATCCAAGCACACCACATAGATGCTGGATTAGGATGCTGTATATCACAATTTTAGTGCATCTACGAGAATGTTAATCTTAAACTGCTGACAGTGAGACAAGGGGGACATCGCCTTTACACCTGTGACGGTACCCCAGGCTACACCAGTGGTAAGAAGAGATGTATTCAGTAACTAGCCACAGATGCTACCAACAGGGGCTAGAAATGTGATAACAGAAACTGGGGGTGGGGAGGATGTTTTCCTCTTGCTTATAAGACTCTGTATAGTTGGACAAGTACATACATGCATATGTGAACCTCCTTTAAGCCTTCTTCTTAAGGACGAAAGAGGAAGGTTTTGGAACATTGACCGATGTGTGCAGAGTGCTAACAGGCTCTATTTTGCACAAAACATGGTTTGTATCATGATCACTACCCCGGTCTCAGAGCATTGCTACTTATTCTGAACTTGGATTACTATGCCAGTTTCTTGCCTGTATTACGTGCCTAATAAAATAGTTTCTGAAGCCTTCTATGGTTCTAGAATTTATAAGAAGCTTTTTAATTTCCACTTCACTAATTTTTTAACTGCCATTATCACATTATTTTTACAGAGGAAACATGGCTGACTAATTGAAGATAAAATCTGACATTATTGGCAGCAAACTCATAAGCCAGAGCTTTATAAAAAGACTATATTGAAGGTATAATATCTGTAGCTCAAAGTAATCTGGAGATCAGTTTAAATCCCTGTCCTCATGGAACCTAGGGATCTTGTTTGACTTACTGATATAACTTCCTTTATGCCCAGTGTCAGTAATTAGAAACCTTTACATGAATATGGTTCACTTGCTGCTTAGAAGTATCTTTGAGGTCAGCGTAACACGTTGTTGGCTTTTCAACAACAACCTCTTGATTTAAGTGGGAATGAGGCAGTGTTACCTTCATATAACACAGAACATTTTACCCAGGTGTAGCCTGGGGGACCATCAAAGGTGTGAAGGCTGGCTTCATCCTGACTCCATTGCTTGCTGGAGACCACATCACTAGTCTTTTCTCCATTTCAAACATCAGCATACGTCTAGTCTAGTATATGCCAGACCCTGTAAGAAACAAGGTCCGGAAAACAGTACAGTGGAGAAAACAAACACAAATGGTATTTATAATCAATTAATTTACTTAAGATATTTATAAAGAACCTAGTTCTGGAGATAAAGCAGCAAGCATGCCAAAACCCATGTTATCATGTTTCAACACACAGATAATAACTAAATACACCTATAATATGCCAGGTGGTGATAAGCCTTACTAAGAAATGTGAGCAGGAAAAAAGGCAGAGTGTGGCAGGTTTGGGACTACAGAGTTCTGAATAAGGACTCAAGAATAGCCCTGAATTAAGGTAGAATTTTGGGGACAAACAAATGAGGAGGGGGTAAAGTCCCAGGAGTCCCAAAACGGGGATCATCAAGTGCAAAAATCCTATGGCAGCAGTAGGGCTTGATGTATGTTTTGGATAAGATGGGAAGTCATGGAGTTTTGAACAAAGAAATGACATTTGAGTGATGTTTTGACAGGATTATCCCTTATGACTATGTTGAGGAAAAGACAAACAGGTTAAAAACAGACTTATGACCTGGACTGTGGTAATGGCACATGGGTGAATTGGTGGTAGGAAGCCCGTGGGGATTACAACTGAGATGAAAAAAATGCACAAAATGAAGAATGATATAAAAAAATAATAAAATAAATTTAAAAAGAAAAGACTTATGATAACCAATTTGGAGATGGTGGTGCAGGGGGTTAAAGTTTTGGCACTATCAATCTATCAAGCTATTGCCAGCCATTGTGGCATGAGTTCGATCCCCGGCCAGGGAGGTGACCCACATGGTGCAGCAGATCTTTCTGTCTCACCCACTGTGACCTTCAGCAGTATAATTCAGTAGATTCACCTGTTCTGCTCCCCACTCTGTCTCTGGTGAATTCTCTCACCCCTGTACCTCTGGCCTGGGCTCCAGTTCTTGTACACATAAATTAAGTAAAATAAATCTTTAAATATGTGTGTTTATGTACGTGTGTATAAAATAAAAGTGAAAATGGGCCAGAAGTGAGAGAATGGTCGTTCATGCCAGAATGATAGCTCTGGAGGTGATAAGAGATGGCAAAATTTCATGTTTGGGTACGGGCCATGAGAAAAAGAGAAACACCTGGGCATGTAGGAACATTGAGGAATGCTGTCAAAGATGAAGTTGTGAAGAGGCAGAAGCAGCCTGTGGGATTTGGGTGCAAAAGATTTATTAGGAGTGCTTTCAAAAAGCACACCTGTGAGGTGAGGGAGTGGAGAAGTCAGAGAGGAAGACGTTATACTGGGATGCAATTGCATTTTTCAACTGATCTCATGGAAAATTCTGTAACTCTATTATTACATTTCAGGCAAATGGGATGGCTCTTTATACTTCCACATCATCTAGTAATTAGATGCATGCTGCTTGTTCCAAGAAAAGGGAATAACCCCAGGAGTTGGCATCCTGCTGGTGGTGATTTCTGGGGGTTTTGCTGGGAACCTCAATAGCCAGTATTCCTGCTATCACAGGGGTGACTGTCTTTGTGCTAAAGGGAACCCAGGATGACAGACCATATTGTCCACTTAAGGAGCCCATTCAAATCTGGTAGGAGGAGTTTCAGGGAAAATTTCTCAGAGGAGATGATACTTGACCTGGTTTTTAAAGGATTCCAGCTACTTTCCTTAGGCTTGTGATTTTATCTATGAGAGTGACAGGTGTTTGCATAAGACCCCAGCTTGGGTGCCCAAACTATTTTTACTCTTTTGTTCATCTTTAACCAAAATGAACTCTACTATTAATTGTCTTTTAAATGGAAGTGTTTTCAATTCCCTAAATTCTATTAAATCCTTCCAATTTTCAGTTAAGCCATACACACACACACACACACACACACACACACTTGTAAATGATTAATTCAGAGCATATATCTACTTTCTGAGGCAAAATTAATATTTCAACTGGTTCAAATTTCTGGTAAACAAATATTCTTCAACAAACAGAATTCTAACATGTTTATATTTTTAATAGCTTTTAGCGACAGGAAGTTCCTTCCAAGAACTGACGTAAATTTTGTGTGCTGCAATTTTGGACATTTTTCTAGATTTTTCTAGGGGAGTTGGAGAACGGCTGGCACCAGGATCTGTGTAATGGTCTATTCTGCACTTAAAGCCTATTTATGAGGACATTGCTTATTTTGGTGAGGAAAACTGATCAGATTCAGGTCCTGGAAGTCTCATGTGTTGCAGAGCATGGCCGTGTGTGAGTGTGGTCCAGCACTTGCATTCAGGTGTGTGTGGCCATGGATGTGTGCACATGTGTATATTGGTGAGCATGGTGGCGCCAAGGAGCAAAGGCATACAGATATTTTGGTTTGTATGTGTGATGATGTGTTTATAACACATGTATGTTCATCTAGGTGAGGGATTCAGGTGTGTCTTAATATTTAAGGTGTGTGTGAGAGAGAGGGAGCATGAACGTGCATGGATATGACAGTGTTCTCACAGCAACATGCAGTGTTCCATGGCAGGAACATAAATGCCAACTTATTCCTTCCGATAGTAACTTTCCTCTAGTGACCTGCTCCAGCCATTTTCCTTAGGAACCTCTCCAGTTCTTCCTTCACTTCCCACTAGGGGTCAATGCCCAAAGGGACCTCAGGCAGCTTCCTGTACTTTGTCTACCCCAGAAGCCTGGGCTGTGGCAGTCTTATCATATTGGGCCCTCTGCTGACACTGTTAAAGTGACAATTGATAATCAGAGCTAGGGCTGCCCAGAAACCCAACTTCTACAAGGTTCTTTGATCAATCCAGCATTGGAGTGGAGCAGAGCCTGGTACAGGCACCTTTGATGAGCCCTAGCAAATGAAGACGTTGCAGGCTGGTCAGCCCATCTCCTTGGCCTTTGATGCCTACCTCCCTTACAATGTTCAGGCTATAGAAATAGGCAAGTAGAATAAAAGTCAGTCATATTATTCCTTGTATGTAGCTCAGCCTCTTTGGAAAGCCACTGTCAAGGTGCTTGGCCTGGTGATGCTTCTGTCTCCAGGAGACAGAAACCAATTCCTAGAAACCTCACACTCTCAAGCACACATTTGTAGGTTCATCTAGTATTCATGAAGCAGTTATAGTTATAGTGCTGGCAGAGATGGCAAAGTCATTAAATGCATAGCCTGTTGGATCAGACTTGGCTACTGATTAGTTGTTCCAACCTGAATGAGTGAAATAAATTGCTTGAGTTTTCCTGTGTTTGTATCTCTATTTCCTAGCTTCTTACAGGTTTGCTGTAAGGAGCAAACTAAATGATGCTAATAGGCACAGTCACAAAGGTTAGCTGTTACTGAAAGGAGAATGCACAGTCTAAGGTAAAGATGCATCCACTCAGAATCCCAGCTACAGGTTCTAGTCCTATTACATCCTAGTCAATTATAAGGTTTTAGAATAGCATCTGGCATAGAGTTAGACCTACCAGCTCTTTGAGGACAATTGTGTCAACTTAGGTCAATAATTCTCTGAGCTATAGGTTCTTCATCTATAAAATATGGATAGCCAAACTGATGCCCTTTTTCATAGGGTGTTGCAAAGGCTAAATGACATAATGTGTGACAAGGATCAGGCTCATCTGAGACATATGGTGAATAGAAATATCTATGTAGTTCTTGCTGGTAGGTAAGACCAATGCCTGATGGGAGAGACTTCTAGAGATGAGGTTCTAGAGATGTCCAGAGTTTTACAGTGCTTTCCAGAGATGCATTGAAATGGCTCCATCAATTTCTTCAACTCTTTGAAACATGAATGAGTTTACGTTTGTTACCCTGTTCTTTCTATCTCAGCTTTCTTATTGAAAACACAGAGATAATAATAGCATTGTCATTATTTCATAAGAGTGTGAAAATTAAATGATCTGCTACATATAGTTTGTGTTAGCTATAGTTGTTATTAATGAGTAAATCTCATAGAGTAACTGAATCTATGCTTGGAAGATAGTGCTTCAGAAATAAATATTAGAATCTTGATGTAACTTCTTAAAGACACAGGTCTTTGAAAAGGTGGAAACTTGGAGATTGAAAGCAAGGACAGCAGTGGTAGAAAATAGCAATTACATTTTGGTCCATTGGTAGTGATTTGGGACCTCTAGTTCTCCAGATTGGTGAGACACTCTATTCCTGTTACTTTTAGACACCAAGACTGTGTTAATTTTTTACAGCAATCACGGGAAACAAATACAGGGAGGACCTACCATTAAATAGTACTCTTGGCATGTGCTTACATCACCCACTAGAAAAGAATTACCTAAATTTACAACTTCACCCCAAATTGGTTCCTAGTTGAGTTTTCAACCAGATTATTCTATTACCTCAAAAGAGCTGCATTCTTCACTTCATCACCGCTATATGTCAGAAAATAGTTCTTTGTAGCATTTGGGAAAAATCATTTCTAAATCAACCACCTAGGCTATGAGAACTGATGTGAGTTTACGTAAACCTCTTTCCCAGGTTTCAGAACAACTTCACTGACATATAAGAAGACAAAGGGTCTTTAAACCTTTGACATGAAACAGAATCTCTCTCCTATTTCTTTCATTTTATTTTTCTGAAGAATGTGGGGGATTATTTCAATTTTCAGCTCTAAAAATGTCTCATGGTAGTTGTTTTAGTTGCAGAAATTTATACTTTGCCTATGTCTTATTTTCTACCTAAGTGTCCTGTTGAATTGAGAAGTAAGAACAACTGAACCTCACCAAACTCCTTTGGTTATCTTTTCCTTTCCTTCTCTCCCCATCCACCTCCCCTCCCCCAACTTATTACATTCTAAATCTCTCCTGCAACACAAAATAAGTCTATTTATTCTTTAGCTAACAGAGTCTGGAACTGCCTTCCTCTCTGTATCTCTGAGCTCATGTCCTCATTGGCAAGAAGAGAAAGAAAAGCTATTGAGTACTTTTTTTTATCTGACTGCTTGATTAAAAAGAAAAGTATGTTTGTTTTTGTTCATAGATTTAAAGTCCAAAATGGGCCAATACTGTAAATAAAACATGCACTCTCATTTGAAAAATTTATTACAAGGAATTTTGTTTATGATTATATCTTCTCCAGTAATAAATAATTGGAAGTCTTTTGTGATCCCCACAGCCCAGCAATCATTCAGGCTGTACGAAAGGATGATCCATCCATCCCCACACTTTACCCTCTAGCCCCACCCCTCTGTACCACCTTCCATCTCTAGAGCCAGTAAAGGGACAGCCAGATAGGAGTTTTCAAATTAAAAAAGTCAGCATGAGGTTGAAAAGAATCTCTGATGTTCTTTGTACCGGGTTGAGCCGTAGGTGTGTCATAGTGGTAAGGGAGTGGTTTTCCCCATTTCCACAACCTTGGTCCAAGACATTCCACTGTTACGGCCGTGTTGCCCGAGACAGTGCTGCCAGCCCCCTGTATTTCTGGAATGGCTATCTATATTCTATCCGCCCCCCTCTACAAGGTCAGAATCCAGGAATCAGAACTCTTGCCTATAACCAACCTCAGCCTAGAATCATTGTCTGACTTACCAACCTCATCACCCAGGGCATAGTCAGTTTTTGTGTTGGACGGAATTTCCAGAAACTCCAAGCTTTGTACACAATTCCATTTAATGCCTCTGCCCTCCCCTTCCATAGCGGCTCCTTCCTCCTTCCGTTGTCTTTTGAGGGCTTCCCTCTGGGATATTTGGCCCAGAATGAAACTGGAACTGAGGAGCCTCTTTCCAGCTGGGAAGTCCCATTTAATGGCTCACTCCTATAAAGGTCCAGCTGTAGCTCTTCCTGTTCAGACTTCCCCTTGGCCAAGAACCTGCTAGAGCCTGGGGTCAGGGAAAAGGGAGGACTGGTATTCCTGGAATGTGACTTCAGGTGACCATAAGTGTGAAGACTTTACCAGCACCCTGGCATCTCTCTCAGCCCTGCCCAGGGACCTCACTTCAGTAACTACTACCCTGGCCCACACAAAAGCCATTAGACATCATGCCGACACCCATACCCTGCCGTGCTCCTGGCATAAAGGGCCCGGCTAAATACCTTTGCAAAGCTCGTATTGTGCAGCCTCCTACGCCGCCTTCCCCGCCATCCCTGCACTATCAAATCTTTCTAGGGCCCTTTGTTGTCAAACCAAATATAGCGCTACATTGTCTGGCCTTCCACCCATTCTGGCTGGATAAAGGGGCCCGGTCCCCAGACTGGGGGCGCACGGCTCCGGGCGGCCTCCTCAATGCTATCTCACTGCCACAGCCCACGCAGGGAGCCTGCAGCTCCCCCACCCACCCGCTCTGCTCCCGGGGCCGGCGGCTGCGCCATTGATACGGTGTGTATTCTTTTCCAGAGGTTCCCACGAGCATGTCACTAACCATTTCCTGGGCCTTATCACCGGGAGGGGAAAAAAGGAGCGCCTTTGAAAAGTGGAAACAAAACATCAAGGCCCATTGTTGTGTGACTTCCCCAGCCACAATCTAGCCTCTCCATCACTCGACACGCAGAGACTACAAACGCGGCCTAATACAGATACTCCAATCGGCAATTTGACCAGGACATTTATTGTTCTGTATCTGCAATCTCTGCTCCCTGTGTTTGTGGCTTTTAAATCATCCTTTTCATTTCTCTCTCTTGGCTCAGAGCAAGTCAAAAGCCTCTGACGGTCGCTGTCATCTCTGTAAGAAGCAACTGAGTCAATTTGCAAGCTCAGTGTGTCTTGCTGTTGACCGGGAGCTCAGCGTCAAGGCAGCTAGCTCACCGTTTTTTCGTCTCGTGCTCGGTTCTCCTTGTTGGTCCTCTTCTTTACTTTCACTCCTTCTCTTTCTTCTCATCGAACCCAGCCTCCCTCCCCCTCTCTAGTCACTTGCCAGCTCTCCTTCTACCTAATGTGTAGAAGTGTGTACTTCCGGTTTACGTCTTGGGAATGAATGAAGGAGTCTGAACTTCAATTTACACTGCTTCTTAGACATACACAATTCTGAGCACTAGGTGTGGAAGCAGCAAGCTTCCACAGAGGAAGAGGAGGGGAGACTGAATGATGTCAATCAACAGTGAGTGGCTGATGGTTGGGCCTAGCTGCCTGGTCTACCCAGGTTTTTGACTACTGCCAGGAAACATTGTGGTTTAGTCTTATCTCACCTTTTCTCTGAAACTTTCTATTGTGAGTATGTGATATGTGGCTTAAAATTCACCTGTAAGTCATCTTTCATTTCAGAGGAAACTAAGAAGCATTCCTTTACATAGAACGGAATATTGGGGCCCTCCCTGGTGGTGTGACAGGTTAAAGCACAACAGTATGAAGCTATCAGCAGCCACTGCAGCAGAACTTCGAACCCAGGCCAGGGAGCTGACCCACATGGTGCCACAGACCACTCCTAATTCGCCCACTGCTGCCCTTAGCAGTGTATTTCAGTCAGTCTGCCTGTTTGCACCCCATTCTGTCTCTGATGAATCCTCTCACTCCTCCCACCCCCTGAATCTTTGACCTGTACCACAGTTCTTGCATGCATAAATAAACAAATCTTGAAAAAAAAAGAAAAGAACAGTGTTGAAGAGCACGGTCTAGGTACAGAAAAAACAGGCTGGAATATTGGTTCTGCATAACACATTAGCTGTGTCACCTTGGATAAGTCACTAAAATCTTCTGGGTTTTCGAGTTTTCATTTTTAAAAAGAAGCACAAAGGCAGAATCTACTTACTATAGCTTTTGTGAGTATCATGTATTGTCCCTGACAGACAGTAAACACTGTAAATGTTAGCTATTGAATGATTCTGTCAAGAGGCCTGTGTTAAAATCCACTTTTATATCATCCGTCCTCCCATTTTGATAGCTTGGAAATATGGATTTCCAAAGCTTTCTTACAGAAGTATTCTTATATATGTGCACTTAGCCTTGTCCCTGAAACTAGAGTCCCTGCTAATCATTGTAGCAGCTTATGATCTGGTCAAAGGATGTGATTAAATAAACACACAATTAGGGCTTCCCTGGTGGCCTAGGGGTTAAGTCTCAGCACTACCACCACCAAGGCCCAAGAGAATATTTGAGTTCCATCACTGGCCTTGAAGCTGATCCACACAGCACAGCAGGCCTCTCCTGTCTTTCCCTCTGCTCCCCTCAGCAGTGTATTCCAATAGATCTGCCTGTTCTGCTCCCCACTCTGTCTCTGGTGAATCCTCTCACCCCTGGAACCCCTGTTCTATGTAAAAGTAAAATCTTTAAAAAAAAAACACACACATACAAATAAATATACAACTGCATGTTATAAAATGAAGGGGTAAAGTATAGTGCGTGATTAGAAGTTATATTGGGGAACCAAACCTAGGTGGAGTATTTAGGAAAAACATCTCTGAGAGAGTGGAATTTGAGTTTCAAAATAATGACAGAGATGGTCAGACCAGCAGCAAAGGAGCACGCCAGGTAGGCACTTTGGAGGACCTGATTAGAAGGAAGGCTGGCATGGAGAGCGCAGCTGGACAGAGGAGAGGGCAGGAGGTGAGCACAGAGTACAGAGGCTTCTCAGGGCTGCTTATGACTTGGGCATTTTTCTTCTAAAAGATGTACAAAACCTTGGATGGAATCCAAGTGGATCCATTTGCTGTTGGGCAGAGAATAGATGGAGCAGGACAGACAGAAGGAGGGACACCCAGGGGTCCCACCGTCTGCAGTCAAACCTTCCCAAGTCAGCATCATTGTTTCTGTCTTGAGCTGGGCTGGCCAGTGAGCGTGTGTATCCTTCCAGCATAGCGATCTTATCAAAGCAGATTAAAAATGAGAATGGGCCCATAAAACATGCATTATAGTCTCTTGCAGCCTCATAAAGCCAGATAAATGCTCTGCTCCAGAGGCCCCTAGACCAAGTTTACACCTCTCTCCCTCCCCATAATGGAATCGTCAACAGCAGATAATTGAAGTAAAAAAAAAAAAAAATCAGTAACTTGTAAAGTTCAACTCAGTGGATTGTATGTTTGGTCTCATGGTTTTCCTGCAGGAAAGGCAGATCAGCCAGAGGATGCCTGCTTTTTCTTGACCCTGAATAGCTACTCCAAGATTTCTTTTAGGCTTGTAGCAAAAGCAGGAATGCTTTTGGGCTTCTTAGTTCTTTTCCTCTCCTTACTTTCCTAATGATACTGAGTCCCAAGCCTATCCTATCTCAAAGTGTTTAAACTCAGGTAGACACTTGGATTCCCAAGAATCTAGTTCTGGCATTTTAGATGCTCTCCTGAAATTTAACCTTGTTTAGAAATTAGAGCTATCGCCATCGGTCAGGATTTCTGTAACTGCGCTCCTGCTTCCCTGGCTGAGTTTAAGTTACCCTGCTTTTCAGGCCAGTCTGCTGTCCTCTTCTTAGGCAGTGAGGACTGAAGATGTGATGCTGAAAAATGAGCTTGGCCTCTGGCCAAGCTGGCCCATGTGCCATGCTCGGTAAGTGGCTCTGTTCCCATGTTCTCAGAGAGTAGAAACTGACCCAGGCTGGAAAAGCTGTCTGAACTTACCCCTACCCAGTCAACAGGTTCTTCCACCCAATCAATTTGCCCCCAGAAGCTTACCTTTTGGGATATTATCCTTATTACTTGAATAAATTCTTCCATCAACTAGTCAGCACACAACCAAAGGATACTCAGGGACCCCAAACTAGTAAGGGCTGCATGTTCTAAAGGGAGCTGATGACCCTTGTACACAAAGACAAAGAAAGCTTAATCTTAATATGCGAGATCTTTAATAGACTTAGTGTACAGAGAGAGAGAGAAGAAGGGATAGTCCCAGTAACATTTTCTCAATACCACCCCCCACCCCATAGTTATCCATCCCCTCATCAGTAAATATCCAGCCAAAGAGGGTTGACCTGAAGCAGGACCTCTGAGGCCACAAGTCTAAGGTACCTTCTGTCAGGGAATGGCAAGAAAAGGATAAGGCAGATCTGGGACAAAGGAACAACAACAAGGGAAATCAAGATAAGAACTGCCAAGGAAAACCTTCCCATGTATTTCTCACCGTGTGCATGTGTTTCTTTCAAGTATCTCTACATGTGTCTTCTCCATGTATCTCCTTCCACGTCCTTCCAAATCCTGAGGTGTAGTCAAAGCCAGAGCAGCAAAGTCCCCTCCTGCCTTGTGTGTTATATAGCTTCACCTGGCCGCTCAGTTCTGTCCACCCCCCTTCCCACTAGCCCCCTTGTTCCCAAAGTTGAGCCATGGCACATTGAAACTTATAATATAATATGAGACTGCTGCATGCAAGTGGGACAGGGGAAATGGCACCTCCCCTTGTCAGTAACAAACTGCCTTTATGCTAATCTGGGATCCTGACCCAACCTGCCTTTCAACTTGCGGAGCTCTGGGTTTCCATTGTGGCCAGGACAGAGAAAGATGTAAGGCGATGCCTCAGAAGGCTTGAGTGCAGGTTCGTGATGTTCTTTGGGGCAGTTGAAGTCGGTCAGCCAACATAGATATCAAGGGGAACCTACCAGTCCAGGAGACCCGTCACCCTGGAACACAGTATTTGGGCTCTCTTTACTGTTATCTTTGAACTCCTGATTCTGGAGATGGGCTGGCCTTTTTTTTTTTTTTTCCATGTAACTCTTTGTTCTCTCCCAGACCTAAATATTAGACCTTAAAAGCATCTACATAAGATATTCCTCATGCCTGGCCATCCAGCCACAACCACTCGCTCCACGTTGGTCCATAGCCTATAACACTTCATGTTGAACATTGATTTAACTCATTACTCTTTCCTAATTTTGTTTTGTTTGCATACTTACCTTCTGACTAAAAAATGGGAATGTGGAGGGGTAGGGACCTCTGACAGTGTCTCCAGCTTTCCACATGCCAGGCACATAGTATGTGCTCAATAAATATCTGTAGAATAAGTTAAACATATTAACGGTGTCTCCTTAGTCTGAGTCTATGCAGGATAGGGCTTTTGCAGTGTGTTGCCCATAAACTCACAAGAGGCTCAGTGATTCCATGACCTCCTGGGATGGGCTCTAAAACACAACTGAGACAGAATAAATGTCTGGCTGTTCTGTTTTGACTGGTGACAAGAGTTGCAAGTTGATTAATACATTTAAAGTGGTGATCAATTTGTCTTATTCACATCCTCTTATCCTGATTGTAATGAGTAGATCTTTTAACATAATGAAAACTGCATATTTCACTCAAATTCACAGTTTTGCATTCCAGAGGAGATGAAATGCTGTTTTTATTTAATGTTAAAATGAGGTGTAAGCGCTTGTCTTGGGAGGTTAGCAAAGGTGACAGGCAACCTCCCTCTTTGAAGGTCAGAGGTATGGCATCTCCTGAGACTTTAAATGTGGCTATGAAAATCAATTCTCAGAACTCAGGAAAGGAATGGTGATTGAACCCTGCCCAGTTCATGAAGAAGGTACAAAACAGCCCCGACTGAAGGTCGTTTAGTTTGGGCTTGAATACTCTTTCATGATGGAGAGCTCACCACTATTCATTTACTTTTCAAAAGGATAAAAATAATTCCTTGTTGGTCCATATCAACTTTTCTCTCACTTATTTTTCTGTGAACTTATTTTGTTTATTCTCTTGCACCTTCTCTTTTTCTCTTTACTCTTTTTCTTCCTTGTCAAACATTTCGCTAATTTTTCCTAAAAATCTCTACTCATAATAACTTCTTAAAATTCTCAAAGTCTTAAAGCTCTCATTGTGCTTCTCACACAGACTTGCAGTGTTAGATGAGTGTGTCCCCTTGATGCTCTGAAGGCAACTGTCCCAGCAGAGAAGAGCAGCCACTCTGAGCTACACACCTCTCTACCTGACTCACTGCTTCTCTCCAGCACCCAGGAAGTGCTGACATACAGCCGGCGTCCCTCCACAGTTGCAAAATAAATGAGCACATGCAAGAATGAGTAAACAGTGGTCTCTGGAAGGCATTTTCTTAAACACCCATGACTGATTGGCGACAGGCAACTCTCCACGAAGCAGCCAGCAGAACACTTGGGTGAGATGGAAATGGGGACACAAAGGGGCATTCTCACTGTCTCCTGTGGCTGTAGTCATGTCATGAAGGCTCAGGAGCTGCTGCTGGGAGCCGGTGTTTTCGTCATGGAGATCAAATACAGGAGGAGAGCAGGTGCACAGAGAAGAGTAGAGGTTAGAGGCAGAGAAAGCAGAAGGCTTCAGGTCACAGCCCTGTGCAGGGCTTCAGAGCATCCAGCCTCCTCATCCAAAGTCCCCTTTATGGCTCAAAGCAAGTCAAAATAATGTCCTTTGTTACCAACAAGCATGCCCAACAGAAATAAAGGCAGACACAGAGAGGTCTATTTCCTGGCTGTGGAAAGGAGATTGGAAGGTAAGAAACCCTCCAAGGGCCACACAGACAGGAGTGGTGGAATCAGCTCTGAGTCCCTGATCTGTGCCTTCTCTTAAGCAAGTCCCTGTCCCCTGCCTCTTACATTTGACAAAAGAAAGAGGCAGCCAGATTTAGCTGAGCAGTGGGAACCCAAACCAAGAGGAATTCACTCTCCATAAATTATGCTTTAATAGATGTCAATTATTAATTCCTAAATAAATATTTGTTAATATTCAAAAGAGTTTGCCTACTAAGGAAAACTCAGGCTACACAGAATAATTAGTGCTTCTCACTGTGTGATGGCTGCCCCCCATGATGATTTTCCTCAGTTCTGCATCTTCATTTTTTCTGAGGTGTGAATGCCAGGCTGTGTCAGGTTTCCTGGGGTGGGGGAGAGTTGCTGCTGGCTCTCTGAGCAGTTTGGTTGACCACGTGTGTGGGAAGGATGTAAAAAGCTGAAAGCTGCCACAGAACTTCCACACTGACCGCTAAGTCTCACTTTTCTTTGTAGAACTAGATTTTCGGAAACACTGAAGTTGTTACAGAACTAAGGAGAGAGAATTCTGATTCAATAAAAAATGGTGAATGGGAAAGGGGGGAGGAAGGGGTGAATGGAATTGAGTTTAACAGTCCCAAGTAACACCCCATGAGCATTATGCTAGGGCTGGCAGGGATGCAGGACTGCAGAACAAACTACATCAGTCCCAGGGCATAAGGGGTGTGGATCAACAGGAGAGAGCTTCCTGGTGAGTTCTTAGCCCCAGAAAGAATGAAATCAGGCCAGCAGAGAGGGCTTAACAAAATCCTAGGGGAACTTGAAGAAGTTAGAAATCATACCATATTGGGGGCAAAGGCTTTGATGGGCAAAGATTGACTTAGCATTCATTTTTGCTTCCATTAAGGATACATTTAATGAAACAAGTGGTAGATGCAAGCCCATCTGGATGATGGAGAGATAAATAAATATCGACCTGGGTATGTGAACTTCGAGCTTATAGTCTGGTGATATGTGCCACCTAATAATATCTCATATAAAAATTGTGATACTGTTGAGAGTTGCAGCCAACAGGTGACTCCCTCCACCAGGGGATCAGAGAAATTTTAAAAAGGTGGGAACTCTTGATCTAGAGGCTGAAAATTTCACAAATTCAATTATTCACTCCTAACAAGTATTTCCTGAATGCCCACACATGTCAGGTGCTTGTTGTGCGTTAGGATAGTGCAATGAACAAAGCAGGTTAAGTTTTTTCCATTTCATTTACATCCTATGAGTTCAACAAATTAAGGGGGGAAGGGCATTCCTACCAGGGACTAGAATATGCAAGTCCTAGAACTGTGATATCACAGGACATGGTGAAAGCCATAGGTGATGAGTTACAGGGGAAGAGGCTAGTTAGGATGTGAGACTGGAGAACAAATCGTGAGGTCACATTTGTAAGGACCTTTCCAGGTGGGCTAAACGCTTAGGACTTTATCTAGGAACAATGCAAAACCAAGGGAAGTTGACAGAGCTGAGTTTCAGAAAGATGACCTTGAAGAATGTAGAAGTTGGTTTGGAGGCAAAGAAGTTAGTTAGATGGTGATTGTAATAGCCCAGGTCATCTGTCACAAGGGGATGAATTAAGGCAGGGGTGGTGGGGGTGGAGAAAAATGTGCTTCAATAGGAAGAGTAGTTTTATTTCTAAAAGGTTTATTTTATTTATTTATGCATATAAGAACTGGGTTGTAGGCCAGAGGTGCAAAGGGGAGAGGAGAGTATTCACCAGAGACAGAGTGGGGAGCAACACTGGCTGGTCTACTGAAATATACTGCTGAGGGGAGCAGCAGTTGAGGCAGGGGAGGTCTGCCACACCGTGTGGGTCAGCTCCCTGGCCGGGGATTGAACTCATGTCAAGAACTGGGTTGCTGGAGATGGCTTGATAATGCTGAGACTGAACCCCTGTGCCACCAGGGAGGTGTTGGTACATGTGTGTGTCTGTGTGTGACTAAGCTCTGAAAATCTAATGAAATCTTGCTTGTACTCATCTCCACATAAAACAACTTGAAACGTCATCAATTCTAGATTAAGAACCCCTGAGTTACAGGACACAGCTGAGGTGAAGGGGTCAGAAGATGAACCCCTGACACAAAAGGCTGCAGGACCTGGACATGGACCTTTCAGCCTTCTAGCTTCCCTCTAAACCTCCTCTTGACTCTCCTGCACTTATGCAGCACCCAGGCCTTGGGCAGACTGGCCCCTAGCCCTCTGCCACAGCAGCCGTTCTTTTGTTCCCATCAGTCGGGTTGTGTCGGTCTCTGCCACTCAGGCCTCCAAGGAGCAGGGAAACAAAGGGGCAAGTTCCTTCCTGTCTTTGCCATTTTAGAGAAAAGTTAGAGAAGTTTCTCAATGGTACCAAGTATCCAAGAGCTTGGGCTAAGACTAGCAGGTCAACACACATCAACAAACTCCAACGAGCCCCGTCTCCTCATTGCACGACTGGGAAGGTGAAGGACCGTGTGGGAAGAAGATTTTTCCAAGGCTACATGGCATGAGTGGCCAATCTGGAACCAGAGGTCCCACTGGCTACTGTCTCAGCACAGTGAGGATAGCGCCTTTCTTTGCGATCCAGCCATCCAGCACGTCCTGCTAATAGCACCCATGGCATTAGGCCCTGGACAGAAACCACTGGGCCAATAGCTTTGTGTGCATGTCCACACCCAAGCAGAGGCTCCAGGAGTGTTGACTAGAGACCATGAGAGAGGAAGGGTTTGGGGTTGCCCCTTTGTACCACTGAGGAATTTGTTCCGCTCACCCAACCATTCCATGCCTGGGAAAAGAGCAGCCCTCATCCTTAATCTCCCTGAGGTTGCGTAGCAGGAGGATGAGGGTAATGATGCCCAACTCTCAGGGCTGTTAAGGAGAAGGAGTGTGTAAATGGACTCACACAGTTCCCTCAGGAAGTGTTCTTTCCTGCCTTTCTTCTGGGTACTTCTTCCCACACTCACACTGAGCAGTGCTGAGGGAAGACGCAGGCAGGGCAATGTGGTGTTTGTAGTGGAGGAGAAGGCAAATCTGAATTTGCCTTTGTTGTGGCCAGAGCTCTGTGACTTTCTGTATATCGTATTTGCAGTCAACCCACCCAGATGCCTATCAGAACGTAAGTCAAAGAGAACAGGAGGCACAAGAAAATGAATCTCGGATGGTCCTAGCATGTCACCAGCCTGCCGGGCCGGTGTCTTTCAGGCTGGACCCAGAAGCCACTTCCCATTGCAGGATCCTGGTCCCTTCTGTGTGCTTGGGCAGCCTTGCTGGTAGGCAGGAGCAAGAGCGTGGACCAGGAGGAAAGGGTGGGGTCCCAAGAGGTGAGGTTTGAACCCAAGTCAAAGAGAGGTGTAGCATTTGGTTGTTACAGGGATTCTGCTTGCTTTATTTCTGGAGCAGGGCAAGAAAAATAAGAGCTGGGCAGCAGCATAGTCCTGGAGTCGGAGAGTGGATTATCACTCAGTAGTTGTGTGCATCTGAGTAAGTTATCAAGACTGCAAATATCAGTTTCCCCAATCTCTCCCACTGACTGTTAGGGATAATCTTAGGATCCACCTCGATGTGGAGATGAGGATTAAGTGAGTTAAATCCTAAGATGTGGTTGGCACAGAACCTGTATTAGGTAATGGTCAAAAAATCTACCAAGACACAAACAGGAATGGGAGGGCAGAGTTCAGGCCCTCCTGGAGCCAGCTGGTGTGCTGTGCCTGAGCAGCTGCCGGAGTCCTTCTTTTTTTTCCCCCTCTAAGCTAAGCTTTTTATAAAAGGACAATAGACTATGAAATATAAGGGGTGGTATTTGGGGGAAATAAAATTAATTTTGTTGTCTAATGAGCTTAGTAAGATTCATTTGATTAACATGTTGTATGTTATGCTTAAATGGAAGTATGCTGGTTATAAACAGATAAGAAAAATAAAAAGAAAATATACATGAAGAAAAAATGTGGGATTCATATTCTATAGCTTGATGGCATTTCTTCAAGTGCATGCACCTATAAAACTGGTCCTCAGATCAAGAAATGATCTCCTCATGTGCCGTTAGATCAGCACATAAGCTTGTGGGCTTCTGGCATTATGGATTCATGGTGTTTGCATCTGAATTTTACATGATAGGAATCATAGAATATATATCCTTTTGTTTTTGCCTTCTTTCAGTCAGCCTTGTGTTTGAGAGCCATCTAAATTGGTTTAGATAGTTGTAATCAAATTAAAGCGTCACTTATTTAATTCAAAGACAGTCAGATATGGGAAATTTCATATTGTTCAACATAATATTAAGGAGCAGACACATTGAGCCATAAGGCAAACATTAACTTCAGCAGATTCTACCAAATACTTTTTAAAGTGTTTGAACCAACTTGTACTCCCAAAAGCCATGTGTAAAAGTCCAGCGTCTCCTGCCTTTTAAAACAAAGACTATCTCAGGTGCCTCCACTGAGTCTTATCTACAATATCTATAATATCTTCTTTTCTTACAGGTTCTTTTCTATCCTACATTCACAGTATTCCCTCTGTTTCTTCTCCCTGGGAGCTGTTTTGAATCTCCTTACCCTGACTGAGCCATGGTTTACTTATGTGAAGTGTGTGTCTTCACCTGGAAACAGTGTGATGGTGGCTAAAGACGCAAATGGTGAAGTCGCAGAACAAAGGTCGTGCCCTCTAATCATCCCCTAGGAGACCCTGAGCTTGTTGACATCTTTTTACAGCAACAGTTTTCAATCTGCCTACAGATAGGAAATGGAAAAGGAGAGGATCTAAGACAAAATTCTTTCCTCTTGCCCAGATCCAAAGATTCTTTTTTCCCAAAATATTGGGGTTGATGAGCAGAACCCACACACCACAGAGGCAGAGTGGGCCACTCTCCTATCCTGGAACTTTACGTCCTTGGGCCTGACAGTGTCCATTTAGCTGTTAGCCACACAAGCTCAGTGGCTTGGTCCCAGAATATGTTTATGGACTCACAAACTCATTTTTTACCTTTCGAAATTAGAAAACATAATGCAACCTATTGTTGAAGGAAATATTTTATTTTCTAATATTTTTCTCATACTCTAGCAATACAGTCATAAAATATAATTTGTTTGTTTGTTTGTTTTATGGAGGAAGGTGTTCAAGAAGACAGATGTAGAGAGGGCTCTAGAAATTCCTCAAGCAGCCCTGGGATCTGAATCTGAGAACCAGGTGATCTATCCAGATTCCTAGTTCTTTCTATTTTTAGTTTCACTTGGAAATATCTTTGATAATTCTATCTCTGTCTCAGTCATGCCTCAGGGATAAGAAAAAGAACTGTGTCTACTTTTAAGCCAAACATTGAAAGGGGTCTAAGGGACCTGCCTGCAGAGTCAGGGTGAAATCTGACCTCTAGGCAGCAAGACCTCCCACAACCCTCTTGATAGGCAGCTTGGGGGAGTCCCTGAAGAAAACAGGCCTGTGTTCTCTGACTATCCTGATGTGGACATCAGCCCTGATGTTGGCTTGACCTTCAGCTGTTTTAGTTCCTGTTTTTCTCCCTTTTGTTCTTTCTGCAACATACAGGTCTCTAGAGACTGATTTGGGGGTGACAGTCTGACACATCTAGATCTTACAACTTCCAAACATGTCTTGGTTGGATGGACCTTCAAGGATGAATACTTGTTTGCTGGCTCAAGAATTTGGAAAGGACAAGTTTTATCAAGTTCTGTGAAGAGCAGCCAGGTTGAGGCGATATTATCAGGGAGGAATGAAAGATTCAATTTACAAAATACTAATTGTTTAATATATATTAATGTGGCCAGCATAGTTACCTATTTTATTTCTATAATTCTATTTGAATTAAACTGGAGAGGAAGATGGACAGGAAAACCAGTTCAGAAGAATAAAGAAGGAAAGGAGCAGAGGGGTTGCTTGCAGAGTCCAAAGACAGAGTTCTCTGTGTTGCTCTGCTACAAATTTGCTGTGTGGCCCACAGAAATCACCCAACCTCTCAGAACCTCAGTTCCTGATCTGCAAAAAGAGGTGACTAGCTGATTCCTAAGATCTTCTCCAACTTCCAAATTCTGGCACAGAGTAGGAGTTCTACCAGCAATTCTGAGGGAGTGAGGCAGTGTGTGATGGTGACTGGACTATGTGGACAGGGTGACATCCAGCCATCGAGGCAGAAGGTACAACAATAGTGAAAAGATTGGGCGGTACGAGCTTGTATGTAGATGGCATTTGTACTGCCATAAAAATAGCATAACAAGATTATATTGAAATATCCCACTATTTAACTTAATAATTTAAATGTTTGCCTAATGAGGTGGACTTGATTGGATTAGGGCATTCACAATTAATTTTGATAGATCATTTTACACATTGGAGGTGCATTCTTCTGAACCAGGAGGTGGAACGGAAGTGCAAAATGTTTACGTTCAGACGAGCATGTGATTTTTCAGAAAACATTAATCCCAGATCATGCACACTAAGTCAATTTCAGAAATGGCTTCTAGATATATTATTAGAAATTGCTCTTCAAATATAAAAAGCTTGTAATAGAGTTCTGTCCATTTTTCCTTTGGCTGATGGAAGTTGTTTTATAAATATGCCTATGATATGATGTTTTCTTCATCCAAGCCTTTTGGTACTAATTGCAACTTTTTAAACAGTGTAAGTAGTAGCTGTCATGAACACTTTGAATCCTATTACAAATATGTATTCCTGAACAATTTCATGTTTAGGGGTGCATTCTTTCTACAAATATTTTTAACTATTTTCCCCTATTTTTTTCTGAAAAGCCCTTGAATTGAAAACTGCAAATCTCCCCTTTTTTTATGTTAAGGGAACGGTTTTATTATATAATAAGAAAATGGCTCCACTCCCCATTTTTACCCCTCCAAAATTAAATAGGCAGGAGTGGTTATATCTGCCCTTGAAGTTAGAGATGAGGAAAGGCATTTGTCTCCTGGAAAGACAGTTTGGAGTCAGGCCATTAATTCCATCCCAGAGTTCCAGGAAAAACATGCTCCTAAGACTATTGCTGTCAGATCTGAATTGTATCTGTTTTCTATAAAGAAGTTATCTGACATTAGGTATCAATGGGCAAGATGCTTCTTGGAGAATTCTCTGGGCCTCAGTATCCTCTTCTGAAAAATGGGAGTAAATTGCCCATATCTCAAGTCACCGAGAGCTGGAGTCTGAGATGTGATGATGTTCGATGAGAGAGCACGCGGGGGCAGACGATTGCTTTGGGACCCAATGATTGTGGATCAAATTCTGACTCTTCTCTTACTAGCTGATAACCTTGGGGAAGCCACTGACCTTTCTGAGACTCAAAAGCATCATTTCCTAAGGGGAACCACTCACACTATTTGAGAGTATTATGAAGATAGGGCGCCATATCCCTAAGGCAGCAAAGTAGTCTGCTGGTGTTAGTTTTCTTCTGCTAGTTTCCTCTGGGATGAAAGTACTTCCCACTACAAAGCACCACTGCTGTTTTTGTTTCCTTGTGTGCTCTCCAGAAAGCTGTAGCACTTAGCACATGGGAAGTCTGGCCTCCCTGGCGTTGGTGACAAATGAGGTTCTGCAGGCTCCATTTATTGGCCAAAGCATCCGAGTCTGCCTTCCTCTACTTCTGAGTCCAAACTCTGTAATTAGACTTTATTAAACTCATCCTTTTGGAGTTTCAATGACCTTAAACAAGTCCAGATGATTTTTGCAAAGCATTCAAGGACCTTAGAAACATGCCCTCTGCGTATCTTTCTAGGCTTATTTCCCTCTCTTACTCTTCCCTTCATTCACTCACCTCCACTAGCCAACTTTCTATGACCTCAGGTCCTTTGCTTATACTGACTGCTCCCTCATTTGGGATGCCCTTTCCACTGTTTTTCAACTGAAAAAGGGCTATTTCCAATCTAAATAAAACTTTACCTCCTTCCTTATGTCTTCTAAACTTATCCAGTGTGTCTTATTTCTGTCCGCTTCATTTTATAATTGATCCCTGGCACATTATTCTTCAGATATTATAGTATGGCAGGGTCCCTCAGACAAATACCAGGTCTCTTCATCTCTGTGTCCCAGAAATGAAGTTGAACATAAAATTCTTAAAACCACAACAATTCTACTGAAGTAGGCACTAGTATTCATCCATTTTGTATATGAAGACCCCAAGTTTCAGAGATGTCAAGTAACTTGTCCAGAGTTGCATAGCTAGTGGGTATGTGACACAGATTTGAACCTAGAGACTTTCACTCAAAAGCCTGTGTTTTTTCCATTGCTCAGTAAGCCTTTCCATGATTTCCCTTAATCTTCCAAAGAAGTCTGAGTTGGGTAAGAAGCTTATCACCTCAGCCTTTTTACAGATGAGGAAACTGGGGCTTCAAAAGCGATGGTAACTTCCTCATCCTACACGGCTACACATTCTTGGAATTGATGAAAATTCCCAGCTTCTGAGTGATTCTGAATGTGGGCCTCCACACAGCCCAGCCTGCCCCCCTCCCATCAGCCACTGCAGTTGATCTGCTGCAGGAGTCCACCAGAGCAGGGCAGGCAGGACCTTGGCTACTGCAATGCCTGGTGTGTGCCTCTCAGGGCCCCACTGAACCCCTTGCCACAGAGGCGATGAGTAAATGACAAGGGACATCTCTGCTCCCAAGAGATTCCAGTCACGCGAACTCTGCCAATTAAGGCTGGAACGATGTCATCTCCTGAAATAGCATTTTAATGAGTGATGGCTCTGGGATAAATTGTCATCTCGTGATCCCTCGTTAGAGAGCTTAATTAGATCCATCATAAAGCATATTGATCGATGGCACTGAGCAGGTCTGCAGGACAGTCACCATTGCATGGGACATTCCTGCCCACTGGCCGGAGGAGCTGTCCAGGTGCAGGTCCTTTCTGAGCACCTGTGAGCTGTGCCAGGTTCTTTTCCTCCCCCTTTCTTTGCTTTTACAAATTAGCAGCAGCTTTATGCCAGGCGTTGTGCTGACCCAAGCTTTAACTCATTTTATTTTCACAAAATGCTGTTATTTCCTTAGTTTGCAGAGGTAAACCTGAGGTTCGGAGCCCTGAGCTGCCATCAACTACATTATTTTTCAGGCAATTTCTGGGGAAATGGCTGACAAAAGAGGGACAAAAGGAAAATGAAGGGAGAAAGTGACTTTATTAAGCTTCTGATGCAGAGTCGGCACAATACCTGGCTCTTTTACTGCTCATAGCAAGCCCAGGTCTTTCAGGAATTCTAAGGAATTTAGAGTTGAGGAAGCTAAGTCTCAGAAAGGTCACTTGCTCAAAGTCACACAGCCAATGAGTATCAGAGTTGGGACTGGAACGTGACTTTGATGAACAGCAAATCAAGAAAGAAGAGGATTCCAACCCAAGCCCCATCAATTATTAGCTATCACATTTGGGGCAAATTGCACAAACCCTAATATCAGTCTCCAAATCTATCATGTTGGGAATAATAAGTGAACTCATCTCAAAGAGTTATGGTGAAGACTAAGTGAAATAATGCCCATACAGTGTTTAGCTAGTATCTGGCCCATGGAAAGTATTCAGCAAATATTACATTTTAATGAATAACTGTTTTCTCTTAGGAAGAGACAGCTCATTCCTTGTTTATAAAATGTGTGTAGCAAAAATTCATAAAAGGGAAAGTACTCAAGTTGTACTCCTTGATTACCTTTCTGGATTCAGGTGTGTAGGAGAAAACGCTGAGCTAACTTTCTGGGCTTCCAAAGGCTCTAGGAAATGCTCTCAAAGCAAAACATACTTAAATTCTTCTTTAGTACTAAAACATCACACTAACACAAAATGGTGGTGGGGTTGGAGGAAGGGTAGGAGGAAGCTTAGTGAGACCTGAGGACTAAGACTTCAGAGGAAGGTGGGTGTGACTGGGGTAGGCCAGGAAGTCTCAGCAATATGGCTGTAGTGCCTTGACGCCATGTGTTGGCTCACAAGGTATGTGTGCAGTTGTGGTTTGTCATTGTGTCTGCAGCATGTGTGCATACACACTCGTAGACCTTGTCATCAGAAAGTTCTCTGTGGCTCATTCTGGGTTGTGGTTGTCCATGTGTGTGTACAATCTTTATGTGTGCGTTGAGCTTCCATGAGAGCGTGACTTTCTTCACCTGTGTGCACTTGGAGAGTTTTCCTTTTTTATTACAGTAAATGTATCTTGAAAGCTGGGGATTGCATAGCTTTTCCCCAAACACAGATCACATCACAATTTTTCTTTCAGAGAAAAATGCTGCAAAATAACCTGCAGATGGTGGTGAGTCTCCCTTTTTTTTTTTCTTTCTTGCTCTTTCTGAGTGTCTCACTGTCTCTGTCATCCTGTTTCATTTCCATCTGGGTCTCTCAGTATCTCTGCCTCTGGTCTCTCTGTATTTCTGCCTCTATCTCTAAGACCCTATTTATAACTTAAGATGCTTCCATATTTTCACACTTAGCATCTAAAATGTCCCCTTGTTGCAAAATAGCACACATTTGGCTTTGTAATTAGATCAGTGTTTCATCTCAAGTTGCACAAACAACACTGGACTGGTGCTCTCCCCTGCCTCCACCCACAGGGAGGAGGGGGGAAAATCAGCTTGCCCTAACCTTTCCTTTGCTGGGTTTGATGACAGTCGTCCAGTCTGCCTGCTCCCTGCTCCCTCTTCCATCCAAAGTGGGCTCCGTGGTCTTTGCTACAGCAGCTCAAAGCAGCAGAAACTCCTCTCTCGCAGAAGAGGACAATCGCCCAGTCAGTGAGCTGTCAGTCTCCAAATGCAGTCACAAAACATTTCCCCAATATGACCCAATAAAATCATGTTCAGAGGGAAAGAACACCTAGATCTGTTTCCCCGAAAACAGGGAGAGACATTTCTTTTTCTAAGAAAAGGAAAGAAGGATTGAGATTCATTTTTAACCAATCTGGACATGTGTAGAGAATATTGTTGAGAACAATTAAAAGGCATTTGAGTGAGGGGTTTATTTCTCACTTGCTTGTCAGGTCAGAAGACAATCTGCTTATTTTCCTGCTACGATTTTATTCAATAAACTGAAAGGATGGGAGCCAGGAAAGAGGGTATGAACAGGATGTGTGCTATCAATTTGTCAAATAAATAATCGTGCTTGGAAACAACAGATTTTATTAATTAGACAGGATGGTGTATTATTACCATTAAAGTGTTATATTGCATTAATTTTTATATTTTACTCGGCTACTAATTACTGTAAAAGATTTCGGGAATGAAGCAAAATAAAATCATGCAGCATTATACATAATGTAAAGATAGCGTGAATTAATTTGTCCGCTGCTCCCGCCCTCCCGCCCACCGTTGGGAGCAGAAGCAGCTCGTGGCAGGAGGGCTCCCACACTGGTGCCCCCAACTCCCAGCTCCTATCTCCTGCAGGCAGGCAGCTGGGAAGACCTGGGGTTTAATCCCAGGCTCAGCCAAGCACCCTTTGGCACATCACCTCTCCTCTGAGGCTTCAGTTTTCTCTTCTGTAAACGGAAACACCCCTCTCTGCCTGCCTCACTGGGTGTTTGTAAAGATTTCTCGAATTCCGGAGAGTAAAAGTGCTTGGCAATGTCAAAGGTTGTGTGAGCAAGGGGTGGAATCCAACTGGCTTTCAGTGGGGGGCCCAGAAGTCCAGCACGCCAGCGCCAGCGCTCTGGCTCTGGCCTGGCTCGCCACTCAGGTGTGCGTGGGCTGGGTTTGAAGGAGGCAGTGCCCTCAGGGCCAGACTGCAAAGGAGGGCACCTTGAGGCTCCCCAGGGGGCCAAGGCAGCCACTTCTCTCACTGGACACTTCCTCGAAGTGGCGACAAAACCACACCCTGGTGGCACCAAGATTTCCACACTGTTCAGGAGTTCAAGGCAGCCCAGGGGCCACCCCTTTTTAGACTCAAAGGAATTCCACTGGGGTTGACCCAGGGAAGGCTCAAACTGAGCTCTGACGCCCGCAGACACTGACAGCTCTGGAGCCAGGACCAAGTCCCTTAAATCTCTGAACACTGTATCTTTTTCAGCTGGGGGGGGGGGGGCGGAGAAAAGAAAAGAAAGAAAATAGAAAAAAAAATTTGTTTGCTTGGGAAGTCAATAGAATATTCCCACGCCTGGCACACTGGTTAGTTCCGGCGGCAACAGGCAGGGCCCTGCCCAGGATGTCAGGGTGCCCAGGACTCCCCATGACAGCACCATCGCAGGAGCGCCAGGGAGCCTTCCAGGTCCTGCCAGGGCGCTGCCATCCAGGCCCTCGCTGACCTCGGCTGGGGCAGAAGCCACCGAGTCCGGGGCGGCCCCTACGCCCCACCCTGGGGCGCTTGCTCTCCTGCGACTCTGAAGCCCAGCCACGTTTTTCTCCCGGCTGGGTCTCAGGATCCCAGGCCAGTAGGACTGAGATTTCCCGCCAGCCACTGCCACCTACTGTCCTCAGAAGAGAACTGCAGGGTCAGGCGTTGCAGACCTCAGGGCGGCTGCCATGGGGAGGGGTGGGCCTCCTGGTCAGCCTCAGGCCCTGGGGTCTACAGGTCCCTGCTCGGTTGCCTCTGCTCAGATCTCCGTTGAGGTTTGCTCGGCATACCTGGTTGCGGTTGTGTGAGTGCAGCCTAGCCAGGTCACCAGATGGCCCGACCCTCTGACTCGCTCTGTTGCTGCAGTAACTAGAGCCCTGCCCCACCATGGACAAGAATAGGTGGACATACCCCTTTATTCCCACCTGGCCACAGCTCCCTTTAAAAGTCTGAATAACCTGCCCCAGTGTTTGAGGCCCTGCCTTAGCTTCTGAAGGGTTAGAACTTCATGGGCCCTTGAAGCCTGACCTCATTCTGGACAATACATGTCCTTAGCCTTCTCTTACTGTCCAGACCCCTCTGTCATCCTATTTTAGGGCATGTGTCCTGAGCTGTGTCATCCTAAGTGGTCTTCCTATTGCAAACATTCATTTGACCTGTAAAAGTAGAAATGATAACAGGCAAGAAGCCGCTAAGGAGCCAGTGCTCTGATAACTTCCTAACACCTGAAGTATTAAATATATTTGGGGGAACAGCCAAAAAATTGCTTGTTGCCACGATATGAATATTTGTGTTTCCCCATATTCAAATGTTAAAGTCCTAGCCCCAAAGGAGATGGTATTGAGGTGGGACCTTAGGGGTGAGTTATGAGGATGGAGCTTAGTACCCCCTAACAGAGACCCGAGAAAGTTCCTGGCTGCTTTCACCTTGCGAATGTGCAATGAGAAGATGGACTTCAGTTAGGAAGGGGCCCCCCACTGGTCGTCAAACCTGCCAGCACCATGATCTTGCACATCCCTGACCCCATCGTTATGAGAACTAAATGCTTGTTGTTTATAAGCCACCCCGTTAATATAACTTGTTATATCTTAAACAAAATCTTAAGAGACACTGACTCAAAATAATACACACCTGTGTAGAGTAGAGACCGATGAGCTTCTGCCTAGCAGTTGGTGGTGGTGGGTAAGAAATTGGGGTGTGGAGGCCTTCAGTGTGTTTCCACCTACACAAAGCCAGTTTACTCTTTTTGTTTTTAAAGATTTATTTATTTATGCATATGGAACTGGGGCACAGGCCAGAGGTGTAGGGGTGGTGAGAGGATTCATCAGAGACAGAGTGGGGAGCAGAACAGGCTGACTGACGAGTGGGGAGCAGAATAGGCTGAGGGGAGCAGCGGGCGGGTCAGGAGAGGTCTGCTGCACCATGTGGGTCACTTCCGGAGCATGCTGAAGTGGCTTTAGCTTCTTAGTGCTGTGCTTTAACCTGCTGCGCCACCAGGGAGGGCCCAGTTTACTCTTTTATAGACAAATCTTCCTTTCCTTTGCCTCATAGCACATGCCACAGTTAATAGTCATGCATTTAAACACTCTATGAATTTGCTGAGTGTCTGATTGTGTTAACTGCAAGCTCTGTAAGATGGAGGACCATGCCAGTTCTGTAAGCCACTGTACCCCAGTGTCCAGCACTGTGACTGGCACACAGGACGCACTGGGTACATACCTATTGAAGGGATGAATGAGTGGGTGGATAGATGGATGAGTAAGTAACTATAACCACCCACTGATCCAGAGATAATTAGCTATCCCATGGGTTTTTATTTATTTATTTATTTTAAGTAACCTGGTTTTTAAAACTAATCCATTACACACCGGGAGCTCATCTCCAAAGCCTTTCCTTTTTGTATTCTTTCCGTCACACTCATCCTAAACTCAAACTCTTTTCCAGGTTTCTATTTTAAAAAACTTCTACACAAATTAAGCAGTGGTGGGTGCCCTGATAACCATTTATCATTACTATAAGAATGATATTCACCTGGGTTAAATCCTCTGAAGCTCATGGAGTAAGATTGACTACTGTTCCCAGTGTCCATATGATTGCAGAGGCGAATTCAACTCACCCTGTGTCATAGCTAATGAGTGGCAAGAACACAGTTAAGTCTCAGGAGATTTTAAATAACGTGATCCTTTCCCCTTCTAGACTGTTCTTCTGGGCATCCTACATCAAAGCAGTCCCCCCGCCCTTTATGCCAGGGAGCATGATGGCTGTGATAAACCATTTAAGTGTTTGGGAGAAAGAATATCCTGAAGAACTCTACAAACAGGTTTTGTGGACTCCACTGCCCACCCCCGGTCCAAGAGTTCCAAGGCACCAAGCATGGGGAATCCCATAGTCATCACCACTGAAGGGGGGACTGCTGGGAGCTAAGGGTGGGATGAAGCAGCCAGGTTTGGCATCTAATGTGCCATGTGAGCCTTACCGGGGTTGGTTTTCTGCTTGCTGTTGGGGTCCCACCCACAGGAACTGTAGGATGCATTCACCACTTTCTCTTTTTCTCTGGGCTATTCCTCGCTTCATTTCCCCTTTTTGTAAGTAAACCCTTTCTTAATCTTTTTTGTGTGTGCCTGCAGCTGAGTCTCATATAAGTCATTTTTGAGCGCAAGTCAGGTCAACCCTTTCACATGGGGGTTCCCCATAACACAAGGATGATGCTCCAGAAGACAGTAAGAACAGAGGATGATGCTCCCGTAGTCCGCATCTGCCGTCAGCATGACGTCACTCGGTGGCCCCCAGGACACTTAGGAGACATTTTTTAACAAATTACCTTGATAGATTCCAAGCAAGACCCCTGCAGCCAGGCCAGCTGGCTTTGCACACTGGCCGTGACACTTCTCATCTCTACCTTAGGAGAGCTGCCTCAGGTCTGTGTCACAAGTCCCTCATATATGAAATGGACATAAGCCTACTCACTACCTCACAGGGTTTCTCTGTGGATTAAATAAATGCATGCAAAATTCCATGCGCATGGCTATCATAGAAAGTGATTAATTACAGTTGCATTTTCTTTCTTTTTCAGTACTCCCCTCTCTTCCTTTCCTTCTTTGGTTTCTAATTTGTTATCCCTCTCCCTCCCCCCCCTTTTTTTCTTTGTTTCCTTCCTTTCCTTCTCCTTTTTCTCTCTTGTGCTCTAACTCTCATTTATTCCCCCTAGATTCTTGCTTTTTTCCCAGTATATAACTTACTTCACTACAGTGTTTCAAAAAATCTTTGTGAACAAATAAATACATGAAAAGAAAAAAAAGAAACAGTAAATGAGCATATGAAGAAGTGAGAGTAGAGCAAATAAGATCATGTGTGGTCTTTTTAAATGTTTGCTTTTAATTGTAATGTGAAAACCTTTTAAGTGCCATGAAATCTAACAAGAGAGCTCAGCCTTCCTTTTCTTGTTCTGTGTTAGCTTGAGCAAGTGAAGCCACCTCTCCATTTAACACCTGGAAAGTGGTAGTATTGAACCAGATGAGCAGTGTGGCAAGAGGTGTTGACTCCCCAGCTTTGAATAAGATGAAGTGGGGGTGGGGCGAAGCCAAAGCACATTTTCTGGTGGAATCTGTTTCACCTGTGGAGAGGAGGTTTTGCAAGTGAGTGCTGCTTGGATCTCCCTTGGTGTTCAGTTCTATCTCTAGCTCCTCCGCCTCTGAATTGCAATTAGGAATTTCTGAATTGGAAATTTCAGCAAGATGTTTACTACCTCTAAGTTTCCCTTTTCTCATCTGTAGAATGGGATTAAATAAATGCTTAGCACAGGGATGACCCGTGGTAAATGCTCATTAAAATGTTATTGGTGGGTGTTATTAAATGTGCGCACCACACGTTTAATTGTTAACAAAAGTCCAAAAGGCTAAATGGTAATGAGTTCCCCATTAGCTAGTGTTTTGGCCATTTTTTCCCCATCAAGCATTCATTAAAAATCTACTATGTGTTAGAACTTGACCCAGGAATAGGATAGAAAAATGAATGTAGCTTGAGCTCTGACTCCAAGGTTCAAAGGATTACATACACTTTTTCAGGGACTAATGTATTCCTTGTACTTTGCTATAATACACCCTTTAATCTTCCTAACAACCCCACAGGGAGGTTTTATTGGGCCTAACAGAATGAATTAAACCAAGGAAGCTGCAGAGGTGAAGCCTGGAGGGAGTGGAGAGTCACAGGACTCAGTCTGGACCACGCCTAACCCAGTCCCCACTTTAAGACAATCATCCCATATTCATGGGGTTCCCAGTATGAACCCAGTTTTTCCCCCTCACCCTTCAGGGTGGGAGAAAATATGAATGCTTCCCCATCATTCCCCCCAGACCTCTTTTCAGGTTTCCTGGCCCTTCTTTTCTTTTACTTCCTTCAGGAAAGTCCTGGAACAACCTGCAGGTGAGCATGAGTGACTATCAGTGAGCACTTTCCTCTCCTGGGGAAAGTTTTGTTTTTGCAACTTGATCTCTGATCATCTTCCAGAGCAAAATTCACAGGCTCCACATTCCTAACTAATTAGAATCCAGAGATCTTAACCTGGCACGTGTTTGCTTCCATGGTCTGCCTGTGTCACTGACCCCCACTACATACAACTTACCTGCTCATTGCTCTTATCTAGCCTATCTCGAGGACTCTGAAATACCTGTGCACATCCTCAGACCTCCCATCGCCATGAGTCTACTGAGGCTACTTCTCTGCTGGAATGTACTTCACACACTCAAAAAGTGCCTCTAATTTAGGACCCAGCTAAGAGATCACCTCCTCCAAGAAGGCCTCCATGATCCCACAGCTGGACACAATTTTTCTCTTGGAGAAACTACTTGAGCCACAGACATCACAAACTTTATTTTGAATGTGATTTAGTGTGTGTGAGAGTCAGCCCATAGATTTTGTTAAGATGTGGACTCAGACTGGAGGTCTGAAGTGGAACCTGAGAGTCTGCATGTCTAACACTCTCCCCTTGTTACTGATGCTTCTGGTCTGTGAGTCACACACTGAGCAGCAAGTGATCCTCGCCCTGCTGTGTATCAAAATCACTTGACAAGCATATTAAAATTCCAGATCCTGGGGCCAGCACTTCTAGGTTTTGTAGGGCTATGAATAAGAAATTGCTAGAGCTCCTCCCAGGGCCTGGAATGGGCTGTGCAAGTGAAGAATACCAAAGAGTAATCTGGTTAGGTTCAAAGTAACGCCATGTTTGCCTGGGGCCCGCAGGCTGACAGAATCTCAGGAGGGTTAGAAATATGGGTGTGTTTTATTTTGTTTTCTTTTCCAAATTTCTGCAAGTGAGTTTGCATAGCCAGTCCCTGTGTTACAGGGCAGGGAGAGGGACACCCCAGGACCCCAAAATTGGCCCTCTCTAAATAGCTTCTGCCATCTGCCATATCAAGACAAAACATTTAAGACCTTCAATGGAAATGAACTTTATTTTAAAAATATTTTATTTATTTATTTTTTAGATTTTATAACAGTTTATTTTTACATCATTTTGTACATTTTTTCCATCTCAATTATAATCCCTGTGTGTTTCCCATCACCAAGTCACCTGTGTGCCATCACCATAGTCCCGTGCACTTCCCTCCCCACCCCTCCACCCCCGTTTTTGATCCCATTCCCCACTCCACCCCCACAAAATGTCTCTGGTATATGATTGTTCATT
>NW_004567116.1:28636570-28735415 GCF_000260355.1 Condylura cristata
ACTATTGTAGATCTTTCTTTAATAATAATAAATTCTGTTCTTCAGCTATTATTTCTCTTAAAGTAATGGCTGTATAGAGCATACCACTACAAAGATAGAGTGCTAAGCATTAAATCTTATTAGATCCTACTATCAACTCTGGAAGGCACATAAAATGATGTCAGTTTTACAGATAAATAGACCAAAGATCAGAAAGCTTAAGGATCTTGGCCCAAGGTAACAGAGACAGAATAATAGCAAAGCCTGGAGCCCAGTGCCAGGAACTAGTGTGGTGTCAGACACTCTGCAGGAACTAAAATTATTTGGTAAGTAAATAGATGAATGCTGAAATAAAAGAACTTAATGGAGGGACAACCAGAGTGTCCTCTGATGATGGATGAACTTATAAAGAAAATATGTTATCCATGAATCTATCTATCAATCTACCTACCTACCTACCATCTATTTCTACATGGATATACATGTATATGCACATATACAGATATTACAGTGGAATATTATTTAGCCATGGAAAATGAGGAAATCTTGCCATTTGCAACAACATAGGTGAAACTAAGGGGGTTACATTTAAGTGAAATAAGTTAGAGAAAGATGACACTATTTGATGTGACTTATATATGAAACTTAAATTAATAATAAGAAAAAACCCCACAGGTTCATAGATTAAGGTCACAGATGGGTGGCTGCCAGAGGTGGGAAATGCATGAAATGGATGAGAGTGTCAAAGATATAAATTTTCTGTTATAAAAGAAATGTTACAAAGATAGCATGAGTAACATGGCAACTATAGTTAATATTTCTGTATCTCATTTTTGAAAGCTGCTAAATAGTAAACCTTAAAGGTTCTGATCAGAAGAAACATAATATTGTACGTGGTAGTGGATGTTAACTAGACCTACCATGGCGATCACTATGTAATACACTCAACTATCAAATCTTATGTTGTAAACTTCAATGTTATAATACAACTAAGAAATAGTAAATAGGGCCCTCCCTGGTGGCACAGCAGGTTAAAGCACAGCACTAAGAAGCTAAAGCCACTTCAGCATGAGTTCAAGCCCCACCTGCCCCGGAAGTGATCCACATGGCGCGGCAGACCTCTCCTGACCCACCTGCTGCTCCCCTCAGCAGTGTACTTCATCGATCTGCCTGTTCAGCTCCCCACTCTGTCTCCAGTGAATCCTCTTACCGCCTCTGCACCTCTGGCCTATATCCCAGTTCTGGATGCATAAATAAATAAATATTTTTAAAAAGAAATAGTAAATAAATTAATACATAAGATATTCATTTACTAAGCCATTTTAGAAAGCATTCTTCAAAAATTTAGGTCTATGGGACCTTGTAGGTCCTGGCAAACACATGGTTTGCACCTGACATAGACCTTGGATATTAGTTCTATTGGAATACACTCCAAGACATAGCTAACTGTGATTTCTCATTCCTAGTCCAAGCCTCTCACCTATTTCCCTATTCTCATTGTCACAAGTGATGATGATCCTGACATGTCCTATAGCAAGTGAGTTATGACTTTCAGTTTTTCAGGGGTCCTTGATGCCAGATAAGGAGTAAAGCAGAAGGATGTTGTATGTTGGACAATTTCTCTCTAGCAATGTTCAGAGAGGTTGAAACCAAGGTCTCTGCTACACAGCTAGGAAATTGTAGCTGTTTGTCTGTGCTTGTCAAGGTCCAATTCCAATGTGACATTATTAATGACTCACTGATCACACAACAACATCCCCCTAAATGATGTGTTCCCTGGAGTTGTTCGCTTATCTGTTCACATGGGTTTTCTCTTCCCAAATGAAATGTCAACTGCTTATGCCTGAGTTGCTTCCATGTTTTCTTCCCACATATCAATGAGCTGAGCCAAACACTGTAAGAATAAATATTATAGAAGGTACTTGGGGCACAGAGATACATTCTTGCCTTCAGAGGGCATCCAGTCCAAGGAAATAATATGTTATGGCTTTCTGAAATTTTTCTATGTCCTAAATTTTACATTCTCCATTTTTCAGATTGAGTAACGAGAAACATGATTGGGGTGAAAGAACTAAGTTTCCCATGTATTAGCCCTTGAAATAAGCCCAGGGTAGCATCAGCCTGGTATGATATAACATGTAATGCTATAACATGCTCTCGAAGACAGACTGGCTCCAATCTCAGCTCAGGAAATTATCCATGACACTCAGAATGGCTCTTTACCTTGGTGAACCTCAGTTCCCACATCTGCATAGCTGGAATGACACAACTAGCTCGCAGTTTTGTTATACGGATCTATAATGAAGTGAGTATAAGGCTCTCACATAAACCCCTGACCAAGAGCAAGGACTCAGCATACACTCTAATAAGTGGCAGAGGCTGCCAACCCTGCATGCGTTCAGGTGCATATTTGGATAATGTCTTTTGCCCCCTAATTTCTTGAGATTAAAATCCTCTATCTTCTCTACCCCTCAGCTCTGCACATAGCCAGGAACAGAGATCACTCAAGGCAGGGTCCTTCTCTATGACCCCTGGATGCCAATGGCACCCTCACTGAAAAGAAAGCTCAGGGCAGAGAAGCTGGAAACAGGCTTCCGAACCCTGCCAAGACCTTGTGCCCACTGGAGCGACCAGGGGAGGGGATGACTACGGCATAAACACACGTTTGCTTTCATTTGGCTTAGCTGACTGTGTGTTTTGTTAAACAAATTTAGGTTTGGAAAAGATTATTTTTGGTACACTGCTGCATAATTAGATGAATTTTCATGAGTTTATTCTTGAAATAAACTTTGAAATTGTCCGTGTTTTACTGTTTTTTAATCATCTGCAGATACTGTTTTTTGAGACTTAGCATGAAAAAAAAAACCTTGTTACATATCAGTTTAATTTAGATTCAAATAAAATAATTTTTTGAATTTGCAGCAACAACAAGTCTGCGAAAGTGGTTGTAACTGGTGCTGAGTTGTTTGAGGATCAAGATAATTACAGTATAAAGGATAAGAGAGAATATAATATCCTGGCATCCAGTGCCTATTCAGCTAATCCCCAGCCCTTGACAGATGTTCAAACACAGTATTTTTAAAAGCTGACTTTTAAAAAAACAGGGCGAGTCACTTATTAGATATAAACAACATGATAAGAAATTCAAAGTCTGACATCCATTACGAACCGTCCGTGCAGAGAAGCATGAGAGACAAGGTACAAAGTCACATACACCGCACTCATTGCTTTAATGGGTGCCCACGGCGGCGGGCTGTGATGGCAGAAACACCTCGCCCTCTCTCTGCCAGGAGCACAGTTTTCATCTGTACCAGCCCCTGGAGGTAGAGTCCCAAAGGCAGCTGGATGATGCCGTCAGTCTGCTCACCACACCCCTCTGGTGACAGTTTGAAGGCAAGGATGCCGGCAGCCAGCACCAGGAGAGAGCAGCCAGCTTTGACTGATGGCAACATAGAATGAGGTGGCCCACAAAGATGCCAGGCAGATGGAAGGGTAATGAGCGCGTGTCTGTTGGCTCAAGGACCGCTCTTGTGGTGCATGCATCTCCTGCTTCTCCTGCATTCATTCAGCACTCACATTTAACTGAGCCGGAGTGTCTGGTGTTTAGCAGGCTGTCTACCAAACTCTAGGGTTCTGAGATAAATAAGACCTCATCCCCGCCTGTCTCCAAAATCTTGCAGTACCAAAGGCAAGAAGTCATCATTATTGATGGCAACAGCAAACAGCCACATACAATTATAATATAATAATACTTACAAAGTGCGATTGTTAACCAAGTTCAATCATAATAGTGACTATTTTTATTACTGAACTTATTTAGATGCTAAGGCCCCTTCTTCCTAATTTGCACAAAAGCTCTATGGGAGAGGTGCTGCTATGCTGCCCATAGAGGTGAGGTCGTTGTGGCCCAGGACAAAAAAGACAGACACACAATGATTTCTGAGCCAGAGGAGATGGTGGTTGTTGGTGGCGAAGGAGGAATCACGGAAGGCTTCATAGAAAACGTGAGATTTGAATTGAGTCTGTAAGGATAGGAGGGTTTTGCAAATGTTGGTGCTAGAGAAGGGCATTCAGGGCAGAGAGAAAAGTGCAGAGTGAACAGAGGAATATGGCATGGTAAAACTCAAAGGTCAAGTTACACGAAGAATGATATGGTATTTCCTTTACCTGCCTTTGGGTTTAGCTGGAATTCCGTTGAAAAGCCTCTACACACTAGAAAGCATGCTCCAGACTAAATGTCGTTGCGTTTCCCGTTGGTGCCAAATCTTCTTCCTGGGATTCTTGAAACTGCCTTGGAAACAGCAGTGGCTCCAAGATGACAGTCATCAGAGGGGAAGGCTTCCTTCAGGGGAACCTGGGCCAGACACTGCCCAGGTCTCATCCCATAGCTTTGGTCCGGGAGAGCCAGGCTGCAGCAGGAGTTCTGGTGGCCTGAAGGGGGCGCTCGACCGGCACAGGACAGTGCTGCCGCGGACGCAGAAGCCCAGGCATTAAGGGCAGACCACCTGTTAAACCCCTCTCTTTGCTTTCCTCTAATGCTCCTATTATTTCGCTCTGCTACCTCTCATCATTTTTCAGCATTGTCAAGAATATCCTTATCAGAATATTACTTTTAGACAATTGCAGCAAAGGATACAGACCTATCCTTCAGCCATGCCCTCAGAAAGTTCTCTGTACATGTACTCTGGGCTTGGCTATGCGGACACGAATGAAGGCTTAAAGGACTTGTATTTTGGGACTTACCATCTCTGGCTTCTCTTGCAACCCCATGTCCACCATTATGTTATCAAGCCTGGGCCAGTTGCTGGGTGATGAGACATTAGCCCTGTCCCCACCAACAGTCAGCCATCTCCCAGAAACTCTGGGACTTGGCTCCAGATGAACCTTTCACAGACCTGCCTGAGTGTCACTAATTAGACAACTATTGTCTTAAACCCCTGTGATTTAGAGCAGTTTATCATTCTGGGGACCTCCAAATAAAATTGCATATGCCATCCTCTAATAACCTCATCGGTCTTGGAACAGTCTTGGAAATGAGGAGGGTAAGAGTTGCAAAGTTTAAAGCTCATTAGAAGACTTCTTTTACATGTACCTTTACTTTTCAACTAACAAATTCCCACATGCCCACAGATATACCTAATTCTGTTCTTAAGGTCACAGAACCAGCAAGTCATTAGAAAACCCAAGATTTAAACCCAGGCTAGCCAAATTTTAAACTCTTAATATTTTAATAAAAGTCTATGAGACTCTTTGTCTAGATGTCCCTTAAGTCTATTTCTGTGTAGACTCCTGAATTTCTTATGAAGCTGTTTTGCTACTACCATATAAGAGTAGAAGCCACCAAGTTCACAGAAGGAAGGGAAGGAGAGCACCATGCCAGACCAGGCACTGGTCATTCAATTTACAAAAATTGACCACTAATCATCAACCCATGACAATGAGCACCACATTTCTCTAAACCTTTACATGTACTACCTGATCTAGTCCCCTCCACATTCTTTTTGCAGATAGTTAGCTAAGATAGCTGGGTTTCAAACACAGGTCAAATGGCATCGGTGCAGTGATATTCACCACTATTGTGCTACCTTTTGCTATTGTTCATATATGTTCAGGTAGCCAGAAAACCTGCAAAATTATAGCTACTAAGACCAATTTTTTCACTCTATATCTGAATTGTAAGGGCATCTGAGGATTTGCTGCTTTTCTCTGCTCATTAATTTTTAAATTGTTTCCCTGTTTTCTGTAGTTTGTTCCTGAAGGCTGGTAGAGGGAACATGGTGGCCAGTCTTGGGACCTAGAGCCTCATTAAAGCATCAAAGCCTATCTTGATGTGTTTTTAACACTGTGATAGAGACCAACCAGGCTGGGTCACCACTGCATGGTATATCTTGCATATTCCCTCCCACTCCCCTGAAATTTCACTGTGATTACTCCCATTTCACAGACGCCAGTGAACAGAAAGTCCCAATCACTAGATCTTGGGATGAACTATATTTTGCTATAATTGGATACTTTTCTGGTGCTGCAAAAATAATTTGTTCTCTTTAGCTCACTAAACATTTCTCCCCCAATTTCATTTGTTTAACAAAATCTTTTCCACAAAGGTAAAATCCTCTTAAGAGAAAACTCCAGGGATATCTAAATTGTTTTATTGGAAGAAATTCTGCTATAATGAATAGGTGTTTGCAATTCTCATTCACAAGCTTTGGGATCTGGGTGTGCAGACAGGTTAAACGTCCCAGACACGGAGTCAATTCTGGTTGGGTGAATGGGCTCCCTGATAGTCTTGATTTACCATAAAAAATTCTCTAACCCCATGTGCAAGAGTGTCTTCCTCATTTTCTTGTTGCCCTTCAAGTTCTGTTGGTTTTGTTCAGATGTTTTTAATGAGTTTGTCCTGCGGCAGCCAGGGAATGGCTAACAAGTCTTCTGGGCCCTTAAAAACCCATTAGAATGTTATTTCTTACAAAGTGAAAAACTAACCTCATGCCAGATGCAAATAGGGCTCAAGCCATCAGAAATAAAGTTTGATTCTGAAGGAAAATTCCATGGAGACATGAAAGTTCTTCAGCTTGGAAAAATAGTCTTTGAAGTATAGTCAAACTCAGCAGTGTAATATGATTATTAAGAGCACGAGTGTTGGAGAAGTTGGCTTGGATTTCAATCCACCCTTTGTTACTTATTAGTTCAGTGATCCAGGGCAAGTTTCTTAAGATCTCTGTGTCTCAGTAATCTCACCTGAAAAATCTGGGAATAAAAATAATAATCCACTTCAGAGAACTATTGGTTGATTAAATATTGCAGGTATATCAGTTGGGATTATGCTCACAGGCAATAAGAAACAGACAGTGACAAAATATTAGTGCTTTATTTCTTTTATTTAGAAGAAACTTAGAACTTGGCAATCCCATATAGGCAAAGTAGCCTAGGCTTCATTCTCCAGGTCTCCTCATAAACTCCATGGTTCAAAATGGCTGCCAGACAACAACTCTCAGCATATATCCTGGACAGGAAGCAGAAGGGAAGGTGAAGGAGATGGAAGATATAAAGTCACATCTCTGAAATGGGTGAGTATCTCTTACAGGGATTTCCTGGTAATTCCAATCCAGTAATTGCTTCGATCTTTTGGACTTCCTTAATTACAAAAGAAACTGGGACACGATCAGTGATTGGGAACATTGCTACTTAGGGTAAAACTTGGGATTCTGTAGTAAAAGAGGGGGGATGGTATTGATGAGTTAACTAGCCATTATTCTGGTCTTGGGTCTAATGTTGAAAGTACCTAAAGTTGTGTCTGTTTACTTGGCTGTAAGTTTGATGCCTGAACTAGGAAGCAGCCTGTCTGGCAAGTTGAATACAGAGAGCCCAGTGGGCCCAAATTGAAGCCTAGTTCTATCATTTCCTGGGAACGACATTCTGAGCAATTTGTTGAATTTACCTATGAGCCTCAGCATCTTGGCTGCCACATGTAGAGTGGGGACTTTGAGGATTTTCCAGAGAATAAATGAGACTGAGTACTTACTCTCAGTATATGTCAGTAAAAGTGACGCCCCTCCTCTGGACTCCACCCCACTAAGCTTCGGGCTCTTCAGTGCAAACCTAGAATCAGAGGACTCATCACAGCCCAGCAGGACTCTGGGAAGTGATCAGAAACCTCCCAGAAAACAAAGCCACACTTGGCCCCCAGGCTGCCTGCTCTCTGCCCACAAAGTGCTAAAGTGAGTGAAGCCAACCCTGTAATCAAAAAATATCAGATACTTTAATTATAGTTTTTTTTTTTTTGCCATGATCTGAATCACTGTTTTCATGTGCATTGCTGTGAATTAATCTCATAACAGTGGTGTTAATTCCTTGATGCATAAAGGAGTGTTTCAGCTACTGAGCTATTGGACAGAGAAGAGAATGGAGTTCAATTAGCTCCTACTTTCTGCCAGGCATTGTGCTGCTGAATGCTTTAGGAAACATCTCATTCTTCTCTTGCAACAACTGTTTGATGGTTGTTACCACCCCTCTTGTAAGTGAAGGTGCAGAAACTTAGAGATGTTAAGTAACTGCTTAACTATTCAATTTGCTTCAATCCCTAAACTGGAGTTACATTTCAAATATTTGTCTAAAACCAAAGCTCATACTTTTGCTACCACCTTCTGCTACACGATTGCTTTCTCAGCCCTAAGTCCCAACTATCTTTAGGACTGAATGACGAAGGGAGAAGGAAGAATAAAGATCATAAAATGAGGCTGAAGTCAATCAATTCTTTGAGTCCTGTACTGACCTCTCAGTTCAGAGCCTTCAGTAAGGTGTCCCTCTGAGCCCTATGGCCTTGTCTGTAAAGTAAGGAGTGGAGGTAGAGTTTAATAAGATGATCTGAGACTTCCCTTGCAGCACTGAGATTCTGAATTTTAGAATGAAATGACACATCCTTATTTCTGTAGGTTCCAATTAACATGCCTACTATGAACTAAACCTCACTGTGGGGGATAATAAAAGACAAATCCAGATAAACTGATGGTGAACTTGGGAGAAAGGAAAGCAGATCTTTTCTGAATGTGTAGAGATATGCAGAGGCATTTTCTAAAAATTCAACAGGGCTATGCCAAAGGGTAGTGTAGGCTTCTTGTCCATAGATAAAGTCTAACATATGTGGCTGGATGGCCTTAGAATAATGATGTCCTAATATTTAAAGGTTGAGCAAAGACCAAGAACAGCTAGTATATGGCCATTAGAAAATAATTATAGAGACAAAGCCAGGTTAAAAGTCTCCATCTGGCCCTCCCTGGTGGCGCAGCGGATTAAAGCATAGCATTGAGAATCTAAAGCCACTTCCACATGAGTTCGATTCCCGCCTGCCCTGGAAGTGACCACATGGTGTGGCAGACCTCTCCTGACCCGCCCACTGCTCCCCTCAGTACTTCGTCTATCTGCCTGTTCTGTTCCCCACTCTGTCTCTGGTGAAGCCTCTTGCTGCCCCTGAGCCTCTGGCCTGTACCCCAGTTCTGTATGCACAAATAATCTTTAAAAAAAAAAAAAGTCTCCATCCTATTCTCCTTTCTGAGTTCTAGCTCCTAGCAACAAATTTAGTGATTTTCTTTCTAAATCCCTTTCCAAAATATTCTCCTACCAATCATGTGTTATGAAGTTTGCATTCATTGTAAGCATCCTTCTATTGTGGTTCACAAATGATACCTTTCATTTCTTTTTTCAGCTACATAATATTCCACAAATAACAGGGACTAGGATCATAAGTGAACACATTAGTTTACACATTGTATTCTTTACACATTCCTCTTCTCACATCCATCTCCATACTGCTAAAAATAATTTTGTTCATTATTGGTTTGCTTTTTTTTTTTTCCAGTTTATATACGCTATTGTGTTCTTAACAATCCACAAGAAGCTTTAAAGACAAAGAAGGTCAAATCTATCAATGATTTCCCTGTGTGGTTTTCATCTTTTGCTTCAGAAAATATTTATCATCTTATATTATTTAGCTGTAATCACAATAAAGCATATAACAAATCACTCCAGAACACAGTGACTTAAAAATAGAATCAACCAGGCCCTCCCTGGTGGTGCAGTGGGTTAAAGGACAGCACTAAGAAACTAAAGCCAGTTCAGCATGAGTTCGATCCCCGACCCCGGAGGTGATCCACATGGTACTGCAGACCACTCCTGACCCACCTGCTGCTCCTCTCAGCAGTGTACTTCATCCATCTGCCCTGTTCTGTTCCCCATTCTGTCTTGGGTAAAGCCTCTCACTGCCCCCACACCTCTGGCCTGTACCCCAGTTCTGTATGTATAAATAAATAAATCTTTAAAAAAAAATAGAATCAACCATGTGTCTTTGAATTCGGTGTTCACTGATCTAAACTGGGCTTGGCTATAAGCTGTGGCTGGGTTCAGTTCTGTTCCATGTGTCCCTCATCCTTTTTGGATCAGAGGACCAACAGGGTGTGGTCTCTTTGTGGTGATGACAGATGCAGAAAATATTTCATGCTTTTACTCTTGTCATGCCCACTAACATCCTATTGGAAAGAAGGCAAGTCACATCACCAAGTTCAATGTTAATGAGGTTGAAGGAGGATATTTAGATCATGTTAAGAGGGGAGGAGAATGAACATGACAGCCTTAATTTTTTTTAAAGTATTTTTTTACTTAGTTTTTTTTGTTCTAATCTTTATATTAAATTATGTGTATATGTATATTAAATATCAAACAAGGGAGCTGACCTTAAGCTGTGGCATTGGGAGGTAGGCAAATACTCTCCAGCAGGGTGTGCCAATTACAGAGGATGAGAGAATTACCAGACCTCTACTTTCCAAACTATAAAGCTAGTGCTCCATGTGGAGGTGTTTATTTAGAATTTCTCCCAGTTAGAGAGTTGATTACAGCATATGTGATGTAACTCTAGGTCTTGGAGAGCTTGTCAAATAGATGGGCTTATATCAGATTGATTTTAGGAAGTTGGTTGATGTTGGAGAATTGCACTCAGGCTTCAGCCCTATCAAAATACAATCATTTTCACAGAAAGCTCACAAGAGGCAATTCAAATGGACCTGGAGTCATTTGAGGTTCAATAACTGGAAATGTAAAAGTAGATCATGGTACAGGTTTCTTCATTGTTTGTCCCGGAAAGGGCAGCTCTCCACCCACTCTGTCCTCCAGCACCAGATCTCAGCAAGTGAGGGGCTCTCATACGTGGGCAAGCAGGACAGAACTGTATTGTCTGCTCACAAGCAGGTAAGAACTGGACTCTGTTTCATACCCATACAATTGCACAATTGAAATTCCATTCTGTTTAATGGAAAAGCTGAGCACTGTGGGGTGAAAGGAGTGGGAAGGAAGACCATGGGGGCAGAGCTAGCTTCTCATCTGCCATGCTTTAGTGTTCTGCTTGGCTCAAACTTGTGTACTTCCCTACTCCAATGAAAGCCCCTCAAAATGCTGCTCAGCATCCCGACCCCCAGGTCTTTGGGAGCTTCCCTGTACTGAGAGATGCACCCAATATTTTATTTTGATCACTAGCCTGCTGCCTCTGCAGATTGCCATCCAGTTTTCTAACAACCTCTACCATACCAACCACTGACCAATTGACAGAGAGAGATGAAAGCCTCAGAAGTCCAAGAAGCCAAATTCAGCAGCCTACTAACTTGTGTTAGTGCTAGGACTTACTCTGTTTATATAGCACAGTGGCTTTGGGTTAGGTAGGATTTACCAAAATGATAACATGATACCCTGGTTTTTATTATATCCAGTTTCGAGACACAGTGGCCATACCTTCACTGAGTGATTCTATGTGTTCGATCTTTGTTCGTGTCCTCATGCAGAAGTCAGAATAAGCAGAAAATATTTGCAAGTAGCTTATCTTTGGGAGACTTTAAGATTGCAGAAATAAAGCATATTGGCATCTAGGATTTTCTGAAGCAGAGCTTGGCATTCTCCAAGGTTTACAGAATTCATTTACATTCATACTTCCAAAAGTTTTGCACCAGCCCAATTCTATAATAAACAATCAAATTAGTAAATGATCAATGGGGCCTACCTGGTGGTGTAGTGGTTAAAGACAGAACTATCAAACTACTGCCAGCACAAATTTAATTCCCAGCTGGCCAAGGAGCTGACCCACATGGCTACATAGCACAGCTGGCCTCTCCTGCCTCAACTGCTGCTCCCGTCAGTAGTGTATTTCAGTAGATCTGCCTGTTCTGTTTCCACTCCATCTCTGGTATGTATAAATAAATAAATCTTTAAAAAATAATAAATAGATAGGCAATGGATATGAATAGACAGTTCCCAAAGAAGGTACCCAGAAGGACAAATAAATACACACAAAAAAGTTCATTATCACTCCCAATAAGAAATGCAGGTTAAAACCACAATGAGATACCACCTCATGCCCATGCAAATAGCACTTAATAAAGAGACCTCCAAAAAAAGAGTTTTGAAGAGGATGAGGAGAAAAAGAAATACTACTGCTTGATAAAGTCATCTTGATTTACCTTAACAAACTGAAAATTGAAATATCATACAATCCAGCAAACTCACTTTTGGTCATATATTCACAGATATGTAACCATCAACATAAAGCCCTTATGTTCCAGATGTCCATAACAGCATCATTTATAATAGCTAAGACATGGAGCAGCCTCAGTGCCCATCAATGGACAACTGGAGCAAGAAGACGTGGTATAGCCACACCATGGAGTCATGAAAAGGATGAAATACAATCGTTTTCAACAAGTTGAGAAGAATTTAAAAGAATTATGTGCAGCAAAACAGTCTGAATGATAGAAGCAAATACAGGACATTTGCATAGCTGACAATTTAACAACATAAAGTGCTTCCAAAAATCAGCAGACATCAATAAACTCCATGAGTGTTTGAGTTTACTAGGGAGAGGAGAAGGGAAAGAACAGAGATATAAGGAATGATGGTAGGGGAAAAAAATGTATAAACTAATGAAATAAACAAACAAATGAATGAAACAAAAGTTAAAAGAAACTAAAAACAAAAAAGTATTTGCCAAGTCTCCTATTTGCCCTGTACAGCCCAGCACCTTCCAATCATACACCATATATCTCTTCAAGATCTTCTCCGTCCTCTTTCATTTCTTTAAACTTTCTGGTGCCCCTTGGAGGCTGACATCTCAGACAACTTCCTACTGATTTATATCTTCCACCTCTCCTGTGTTTGGGGAGGGCCCTTGCAGGCTCATGGGACCACTGGAGCTCAGACTTCTGCCCTGTCATTACCTTGCTAAAGGCTCAAAAGCAGCCAGGCAATAGGATTGTGGTGGACGGAGAGAGTGGGCTCTACAACCAACCACTCACACTGCATTCTTTCCTGGGCTGGGGCTGGGAGAGGACCCCAAGGAATGACATCTTGGCACATGCAGTGCCCTGTGGTGAAGGCCCCATCGGCAATCTTTCCCATTAAGAAGAAAAAGTGATCTAATACTTTTCATTCTGCCGTGGAAGTGCTTAACTGTGACACACTGTAAACACACTAACATCAGCTGAAATCAGAGATGTAAAAGACTATTTCTAGTTTAGCAAGAGGCAGTATTTGAAATTGTGGATTTATTGATAAAGGCACTGCCTTCATATTCTGTCTTCTGGATTCCATTTAAATCATTTTTTCTCTGACCCACAATTATTTGCTTGCACTGAGTATTGGTCAGGAATCTTTAAGTTGCCAAGTGTCAGAAACCTAACCCTGACCAGCTTGAACAGAAAAGGCAATTTCAGCGGGGTTAGACTCAGACACCACGGGCTTCCGCAGTAGCAGCATCAGCATTGCTCTGACTGCTTCCTCAGAACAATTCCCCCTTGAATTGACTGGGCTTCTCTGAGTGGTTCTATTCTCCTTCCCTATACCTTGACTGTAATCAGGATAGCAGAGAGCTGGCTGACATGGCTGCATACAGTTCTAGGCTTAACAGCAGCAACAGAAAGGACGAGAAACATTGTTTCTCTTGGGTTGAATTGCCTAGTTGGAGATGGGCTTTTAGCCTTCAAATGGATGGCTCACAGCTCTAGGACATGACACTTAAAAAGTGCCACTAGGTGGTGATGGGAAGCCCACGGGAATTACAACTGAGATGGAAAAATGCACAAAATGATGTAAAAATAAACTATTATATATATATATATATATATTTAAAAAAGTGTCATTACAACCTCTAAGGAATTATTTACCTTAACTTTACTTTTTTTTATTTTAAAGATTTATTTATTTATGCATACAGACCTGGGGTACTGGCCAGAGGTACTGGGGTATAGGCCAGACATGCAGGGGTGGTGAGAGGATTTGCCAGAGCAGGATGCAGAACAGGCTGACTGATGAAGAACATTGCTCAGGGGAGCAGCAGGTGGGTCAGGAGAGGTCTGTTGTGCCATGTGGGTCACCTCTGGGGCGGGGGTTGAACTCATGCTGAAGTGACTTTAGCTTCTTAGTGCTGTGCTTTAACCCACTGCGCCACCAGGGAGGGCACTGAAGTTTACTTTTAAGAAAAACGCCTATCAACATTTGCAACATTAATGACATGTAATAAAGCTTCACCCAGCGACTTTGATTCACTTGGCCTGGTGGGGGTCTGAACATTACTACTTTTAGCTGCTGCCTGCAAGTGATTCTAATAAGTAGCAGGATGGAGCATCATTGCTTAGATTAATTCATTTATCCATCTCTTTCTGCGCGTCTAAATATCCAACATGGGTCAGACAGTGGATCAGACAAATGAAAGCATTCTCCTGAAGCTCACACTTGGTAGGAGAAAACTGGGAAGAAACTCATGAGGGAATGAATGAGTGAAGCAAGTGAATAAATATTAGCTCAAGAATAAAGAAACGACCAAAGCATGGGTGATGAGAAGGAGCCAGCCATGAACAACTTGGAGGGAAGAGCATTTCAGGCAGTGGGAACAGTGATTACAAAGGCCAAAAGACAGGAATAGACAGACATGGCCTGTTCTAAAGCAGAAAGAAGGCCAAAGTGGTTAAAATACTGTAAGTGAAGAAAAGAGTGACACGCGATCAGATCAGAAAAGTAGCAGTCAGTCATCATGGAACTTTGCAAACTAGGCCAACTGATGTGCATTTTATTCTATAAATATTGGAAAGTCAACAGATATAGAAGAATGATGGGCTCTGATTTATATTTCCCATTGTATATTCAGCTTCATGGAGAAAGTACAAGATGGAACAAGAGTAGGAACAAGAAGTAAACCAATGCAATTTTCCAGGTAAAAAATGATATTAGCTTGGCCTAAATTGTTTTGGAGAGAAGGGAATGAATCTAAGCTAATTTTTTGAGATTGAGTTGTTAAGACACTAGAATATAGGTTTTAATTGTTCACTTTATAACCCCCATAGCTGGGATGGTAAGTAGGAAATAAGGCACTCAAGATAATAGATGCCCAAAACTATTTGCTGAATTAATGAAACCAGAGTCCAGAGAAATGATGATGGATGAGAAAGGAAGAAAGAATGGAAACAAAATTCTGAACTTGCAGAGTCAGAGAACTGCCATCCCCACTGGAACTCAGATCCTTGTTGAGCACCCCATACAGAGAGGAAGGTTAGACAGAGACTCAGAGGTTGCTGGAGGGAAATCTCTCTAGTGGCCCTGATATCTGTAGTGGAAACATGCATACATAGCAGAGAGATGGAAAAGGGCTCAGCTGTGCTTCTGGGCCAGAGATTTGGCATGGAAACACTGCACCGCCATCATGGGAGGTGAGGTTCACGACTACACTAATGTAGGTATAACTGGCACAGCCCCAAGAAAGGAATCAAATATGAGCTGGTGCGGTAAGCAGAGACACCTACCTTGGGAACTCACTGCAGTGAGTTTTCCAAAGAAATCCGTGAATGAGGCTGCCATGGCCTGCACAAAATCTGCCTTGAGGTTGTTTGGAGCAAAGTGAATGTAGGCTAGGAGTCAGGCAGAGAGGAAGGTCACAGATAGGTAGTTCAGAGCATCACACTCAGTGCATGAGAGACCATAAATACAGTGTCATATGAAAAATGTGAGAATAGTACCATGCATAGAGCATAACAACACCATAGATGTCAACTAAAAACACACACACTAGCAGCATGCTAACAAGGCAGCATGCATATTTCAGAGAGTGTATCAGACACATTCATTGGAATCTTAGAGTAGATCCCAACAAGGACAGCATGTGAGGTTAGGGTTGGTAATCGTGGTAGACAAACAATGTCTCCCCAACCTCCCCCTGGACATTCCAGACCTTTTCACCATGCCAAAGGGGAATCATATTTGCAGATAGAATTAATGTTAATCAGCAAAGGGGACGATGATTCTAGATTTCCAGGTAACCACAAAGGTCCTTAAAGGAAGTGGGAAGCAGGGGAGTCAGCAAGAGATGTGACCTTTACAGAGAGAAAACAACATAAAAAGTTGCTGACTTTGAGAATGGAGGAAGGTGGCCATGGGGGAAGAAGAATGTGAGGTATCTGGAAGCTGGAAAAATCAAGGACACAGAAAGGATTAGTCCTGCCGACACCTTCATCCCACTGCAGTGAGATCCAAGTTGGATTTGCCATCTGGGGAACAAACAATGGATGTTGTTCAAACTGCTGAGTTTGTGGCAACGTGTTCCGGAGGCAGCTGGGAGGGAATCCAGGGTTAAGGAAACTTGTGTGGACTGATGATAACGATCAACACGTGGTCAACAACCAAGGTTCTCAGCCAAAGACCAAAACAATGTTGTTCACACTGAAGGAGAGAAGGATAAAAAAAACAGCTTCAACAGATAATAGCAGACGCTATGGAAAACAGCAAATCTGAGAGCAATTGCTCATTATGTTCCTAAGGTCAAAGTGAAAATTTGTAGGTATGACATTATTGGTTCCTGGCATGAGTGTGAGGCAGTGACTGGCCAAGCAGGCTTACTGCTGAGATTGGTTATTATTATTCCAGGAAGCTGGCCCACCCCTTCACCTCATCCCCCTCCAGTGAACATCCTCCTCCTCCCCTGTAAACCTTCCCACTCACTTCTACCCCATGCCCACCTCTGCCCCTCATCCATACTTACCAACAAGCAGGGGGAGGGGGTGGGAGCTGAGACACAGCAAAACTTGTGCCTGTGGAGCTGATGACCCCCACTGATGCAGAGGGACGCTCCTGACAGCCAACCGTATTGCCCACCACACCCTAGAGTTTCGAGTTAGCAGGTCCATTCATAAAAGAACCCTGGGACTTCCTTGAGCTATTTATTCAAAACAACTCAGAGCAGCCCTGGGGGCCCCAGGGTGATGTTTGCATGTCTAATTTCCGTGAGCTAGCGAGAAGAGCCCACTCCAACCAGTTAGTTGCCAGCTTCGGCTCCAAGGACCTGGAAAATGTACTATTTGCAATTACTTGAAAAGAAACTAATTAGCTTTAAGGAGGAAACCATAGGTAGAAATGACTGAAATCAGCTGTTTAACTGTGCTTAGTAAAAAATTAAAAGGAGGAGATCATACCTCATATTTGTTTGAAGAGTGGGAGAAGGGCGAGCCTGGCAGTGTAGGCTGGCTACAGTGTGGGATCCGCCTGGAGAGGCCTCCAAGCCAAACAGGCGAGAGGGTGTGACATGGCCTTGAAAGTTTCAGTGGGACTTTGTACAGTGGCTCATGGAAGGTATTTGAGAGAGATTTTATTTATTTTTATTTTTATTTTTTTAAAGATTTATTTATTTATTTGTGCATACAGAACTGGGGTACAGGCCAGAGGCTCAGGGGCGGTGAGAGGCTTCACCAGAGACAGAGTGGGGAGCCGAACAGGCAGATCGATCTACGAAGTACACTGCTGAGGGGAGCAGCGGGCGGACCAGGAGAGGTCTGGCTCGCCATGTGGTCTCCTCCGGGGCAGGCAGCAGGTGGGAATCGAACTCATGCGGAAGTGGCTTCAGATTCTCAGTGTTGTGCTTTAACCCGCTGCGCCACCAGGGAGGGCCTTGAGAGAGATTTTAAAACGCCATGCAAGACTTTGTAAATGAGTGTTGATCTTTAATGCAAGTGTTAGGCTTCTGCATTTGTTAACTGAATGATGTGCTCTCCTTTGAAAGTGGGCATGCATCATCACTTCTCAAAAAGATATTAAATATGATATGTTACAATCTCTCAGAGTCCAGCACACTGTCTGGAATACAGTTGACATGTGTAGTGGTGAATTGAGGGCTGGTTTCCTCACCACAGTCTGGGGTTCAGCTGGATGTCCTGGGGCTGTTGTCCCTGTGGGAGAGGATGCAACAATGTAGAGGAGAGATGAGAGGTAACAGAAGCCTAGGAGGGGGAAGATTCTTCCAGAGATGAGTCACAGTAATGACTCTTACTGAGACCCAGAGCACAATATTCTTACTGCTCACACTAAGAATCATAGCTCTGTGCATTTAGCGAGTGCTGGCTAGGCCCTGTGCTTTACAAGGGTTAGCTATTGTCATTTCTACTCTTAGGGAAACTGAAACTCAATTAGTTGCCCAAGGTGGTACAGATAGTGATAAGTGTCAGGAGCAGGCACGAGGCAGCACAGGCACAGGGAAAGAGAAGCTGCTCCAAGCAGAAGTAGATATTAGGAAGCCATAACAGCGTAAGTTGCTTGCCACCACCCTGTGAAATGAGCCTGGCAGAAAAATACGTTGCAGTTCCTTGTCAAAATCTCTCCCCTCTACTCAGGCCTAGAAAAACCCGTCCTACCCCTCCCTCAGCATGAATCAGTTCATAGCCTCACCCAGCAACCGGCCTTTACTAAAAACTCTCTTCTCTGAGACCCTGTATGTGGTTCTTGGTGACTTTTCAGTAAGGTGACTGCTCTGAGCTCAGAAGACTGTGGAATGAGTTCAGGATCATTATTTCATATTAGAAGTGATTCCATGAAGTAGCCAGCAAAGATGTGGGGCACAAGAGAGGGAAGGGAAAGAAAACTATGAACCTGAGTTTTGAGCTATTGATTGTGGTGGTGGCTGGGTAACAGGGTTGTCCCCAGGAAAAGGGGAGGTTTCAGGTTCCCTGCTTCCCCCAAAGGAGGAGCTGAGCAGAGAAGAGAAGAACCTGGAGAGAAGACTGAAGAAGAGAAGCAAGCAGGATGGAGAGCCAGAGGAGACCTGAGGGAGCCAGAACCTAGGGCATGACCACTGCACATCCCACATGGAGCACCCCAAAGTGTCCCAGGGCTCCCTCACTGAATCAGAATCACTGGCGGTTGGCACTGGGTTGGCACTGGCGATCTCCATTTTTAGCACTTTCGCTGGCTAATTTTTCTGCACAAAGTTTGAAAACTACATGTGGACACAGTGAGGGTTAGCAACTTTTGAGAAATAGCCAAGTGGGGTGGCTTAAAAGGAGGCCCTCTGTGCTGTCTGCTTTCCAGTTCCAACGCCAGCTCTGTCACTTATGGCTAAGTGATTTCGAGCAAGTTACTAAACTTCTGTCTTCCTTACTGGAAAAAAGGAGATAATGATAATATCTACTTTATCAGGGCTGTTATGAGGATTAGACAAGTTAATCCACATAAAGCCCTTAGAACAGTGCTGGGCACGTAGCAAACACTTGAAAATGTTAGTTAATGTTATTGCTGAGTTTTAGCATTATGCCAGGGATCTTAGCTAGACTGATATTAATCCTCAGAACAACTATACGCAGATAAGAATGATTAAAGATGTGGGGCAAATAATTTATCTGAGGCTCAGAGGCTAAACTAAAGAGTGGTGGTGGGAGGAGGCTGGAAGGGGAAGGGGAACAGTATTTGACCCCAGATCTGTCCCATCTGCCTCTGAAGTCCCAGCTCTCTCCCTGTGTTCTGGGTGTCCTTGGCTGGTTCCCTCTACGCCTTCACTGCGCAGCATCCTGGTTCTCACCCGGCCCTCTGGTCCACCAGGGACTTCTGGGTGTGGAGAGGAGGGAGGCCCAGCTTATTGCTAACGTTTACCTGAAGCACTGGCCTGCCTTGGCCAGGCTGTTGCTGCTCTCTGGGATCTGGTTAGCGGCTAATGATCAGTGGGCTCTGGCTATAATGATCGGATTAGCTGCGCTTTAATCACTGTCTATTGTTTCAGCAGGGAGAGAATTTCACAGCTCATTGACTGCTCTGACTCCTAATCTACACGGAGGAAACAATGTTGCAGCTCATCAAATGCAATCAGCTGCTAATTGAAAGGAAATGGAATTTTACAATTACAGGCCACCTTTCAGTGCGCAGGATTTCTAAGCACTTCTCCCCACCCTCCTTTGCCAGCTCAGCACTGGCAGGAGCACTTGACAACCTGCTAGAGACTTCCCTGAGAGCTGCATTTAGGAACTGGCCCATTTCTCCCCAGCCCCAGAGCAGCAGAAAAAGGAAGCAGCGTCCTAGCCAATGTCAAAACTGTCCTTCAAGGCTCAGTGCGAAGGGAAGGGGCTTGGGCTGGGCATCGCAGAACTGAGAGCCGTCCTGGCTTACCTTCCTCCCCCCAGCCTTCAGACTGTGTGACCTTGGTGACTTCCTCACCCATTTTTCTATGCTCTGCAGTCTAATTTCTCCACGGACCTTTACAGCTGGTGATTCTGCTTGCCCTATTCTTGCCACTATCCCCATCCAGTGGAGAACATCTAAAGTGACATTCTCCTTCCTGCCCTGAAATCTGCTTTGGCAAATGTTTCCAGGGTGACTGTCTAGGTCTCCCAAAGGATTTGCCTGATGAGATTTTAATGGAACAGAAAGCAAATATGGGAAATATCCTACTCAGCCTTCTGATAGGACATCTTTCCTCTGTCCTGGATCCATTCACCTCCTTGGATGAATATCAATCACGGTTAATTCAAAAGACAGTCACATAGATTTTTCTGGATTCTGTCTTCTTCCTAGTAAGCTTCAGACAGAGCTCGCTGAGGGCTACCAGCCAGAAAGCACATTGCTGCTTTTGACCCGGTCTCAAAGTTCCCTTTCCAGCCAGCGTTTCCTCTGAGAACAGGACCAACCAGCATCTGCCTAGGGCTCTGGTCTGTGTCATCCCCAACAACAGTTGTTCTGTCCGGGGAACGCAGCTTAGACTCTTGTAACCACATAGTGCCATTTTTCTCTGGGTTCCCATGGTCTGTGGGCAGGTCTAATGCGCATAATTATCAAACAGACACTGGGATGTCATCACTTTCCTTCAGGAGGAGTTATGGTGTATCTCAAGAAAAAAAAAAAGGTACAATCAGAACTAAGTTGTGTTTGTTGGGCTCATTCCCAGTCAGGCTGTAGGCCCCCCGCTATGTCAGCCAAGGTTGTAGTGGGGTCCTTCCTGACCTGTCATCCAAGGAGATGGAGGAAAGAAAGGCTGAAATAGGCTGACTGCTGCTTCCCTATTACAGCACAATACTGGAAGGAGGCCTGGTGTCTGCTGATTCCTGATGTCTTTGTGGAACCCTGGCTCTAGGGAAGGCTGGGGAGAAAGGACAAAGTCTGGAGGCTGGGAGAGAATTGAAGAAAGCTCTGGACTCCAGGTCTGCACTGAAAAATGGACAAGGCAGAAGGTAGAAGAAAGTGCAGGCTGAGGGCAGAGACTGGATTGTTCTCTCTAACTACAGGTCTGTTGGTCCAGGGGTTAGAAAACCAAAAGAAAGCAAACATTGTGCAAAAATGAACACTGTTGTAATATATATAAATATATATATACACATAATACACACATACATATATACATATACATATATGCATATATAATTTATATATAAATATATATTATATGTGTATATATGTATACATAAATATACATATATATATATATACACAAATTATATATATATATAAGGAAAAACCAATGTGGAAAGGAGAGAGAATGCAAAAGGAAGGAAGATGGCCTGAGGAGATGAAGGGCATGAGAGATGTCAGAGGCAGCGTGAAGACATTGGTCAGTGTTCAATGGGCCCCACACTGACCCCAGGGATCACTCAAATGCTGGCCAACTAGAGCACTGGCTGGCTGAGCCTGTGTGACAGACTACCCACCAGGGGTAAAGTGAGCCCTGGGAATAATTCCATTTGGTGGACAGAATGTGGCATCCAGAGAGACTAAAAATAGTCACTCTGAAATTTCACAAATGCAGTTTGTATTTGGAGTCCTAACTCAGCTTTCCATGATGTCATCCTCTAAGAGGTAGAAGGGATAGGATGATGGGGAGTCAGAAGCAGACCTTGACCAGACAGCCCGGGACATTCCAGAATGTCTTCATGAAATTCCTATTTTAAAAAAATAACCAAGGCTCTTATCTTTCATGGAGCTTTTCATTTTTTCCTGTTTTGGTCATAATTCCAACTACAAAAATTAGCATTAAAACTTACCCAAAGTTAAAGGGGTGCATTGAATTTAGGACATTTTGCTAAATTTATTTAAATATAATTGGAACATTTTATGGGCCAAATGCATTTTTCAAGATACCATAGATAAGATGCAGAGATCAAACTTTTGCATGTCTGCTTTTAAATTTGATGTGTCTCCATCCATTCAATAAACCTCGATAAAGATTACTTATGTTAGGTACATATCAGTGAAGAAAACAGGCAAAATATTTCCCTACCCTAAAAAAATACACTAATATTTCATTTAGATCTAATAAAATATTATTAAAATGAGCCAATCATTTTGCATTATTTAATAAACCATTTTAGCATGTTCTATCCTCTATTAGAAATAAATGCATTTAAATATATGGTATGAAATTTTAGATGTCAATCTGAAAATGGTCAAGTAGGTACATAGTTGTTAAAATCTGTGATAGAGTTCATCAGCAGTAAAGCTTGAAACTGACTGGTCATCTACCTGCTAGAGGGAGTAGACATTCTCTTTGAAATGTGTACCTGTCAAATCATCACCTAACTTCTGCTCAGTTTTTCATGTCACTGAAGCATCACATTCTATTCCATGGTGCTCTGAGTGCATAGAAAGCACACTTTAGTAAGAACTCTTTTCCACTAACATTCTCCAGTAGCTTCTTGTTCTTTCTGGAATCATATAGACCCTTGCTACTAAAAGTGTCATCCTCAAATCAGCACCGACAGGTTTATTAGAAATGAGAGCTATTGGGGTTGTCCTCATGGCCTAGGCATTAAGTTTCAGTGCTATCATCACTGCAGCCTGAGTTCGATCCCAGTCAGGGAGTTAACACCATAGCACAGCAGAACTCTCCTGTCGCACCTGCTGCTTCCCTCAGCGGTGTATATCAGTAAATCCGCCTGTTCTGCTTCCCACTGTATCTCTGATGAGTCGTCTCACCAGCCATGCACTTCTGGCTTGTACTCCAGTTTTTCTACAGAATAAATCAATAAAGAAATAAGAGCTCTCAGGTCCCACCCCATTTCTATAGGGAAATGGGATCCAAGATAGCTCTATAGATCAGAGTTGATTGTTTCTACTCTCTTGTTGTCATTGACCAGCTGCCGATTTTTACACTGCAAATTTCATCTCTGCTCATTCATAAATTCTGACATCTGCTGGAGACCAAGTTGTTCTTCTCCGTGTGTCTTCTACCCTTTCTATTATCTATCTGTATCAAGATGAGATATTTGAAACAGTAGCTTTTTTTTTTGTTAGTTCCTGACCCTCTCCCCTGTTCATGAGAGGAACATTGTGAACACTCTTGATGAGCTATAGGCTTCTAACAAGCTCTAGTCAGCATAGAAAGAGGCTGCCTTAGGCTTGCACCTTCCTTAGATTCAATTAGACTCAAGCATGGTGATATGAAGAAGCCCCATAGAAAGCACTAGAGGTATGTCAGGCCAATTTAGAACATTCTACATCTTGTAACTTGTTCTTTAAATATTTATTCAGCATGCATTTTCTTTAACAAGCATCATGGTTTTGTGTGTGTGTGTGTAATCATATATATATATATATATATATATATATGTATGTATAATTATATATATAACATATATATATAATTATATATATATATATGTAATACACACACACATAAAAGACATAGTCTCATGTTACAAAATTCATTGTCAAAGTGAAAAAGGTAAGCAACCCCAGAAATACTTCTCACAGGGGATAAATGCTGTGACAGGATTCTATGTAGGGTGCTGTGGAGGCAAAGGAAAGAGCTCAAATCCACTTGAAGGGGATGAGAGATGATTTCATACAGGTGACAATAAATGGCTCAAGCACTAAGGATGAGTAGATTTAGATATTAAATTGGGTAGGGCATATTTAGAGCTAGAAACTGGCCATGTTATCTTGATACCCAGATAGAGGGAATGTTGGGGGTTCTGGACCTGAATGAATTAGCAGGCAAGTCACTAAAGGCTTTGTAGGACTTGCTGAGGAATTTGACCACATTCTGTAGAACAAGGAAAGAACCTTTGTATGACTTTAGTAGGGGAATGTCATGGTAAGGCTTAGTTTTGGAAAGAGTCAAATTTGGTGGCAGAAGCAAAGGGTTGGATTAGGGTTGAGTGATAACAGAAGATGGTAGCCAACTAGGAAAAAGCTGCACTGAGTGGCAACATGAAGGTCCAGGCAAAGAATGGTAAAATAAATACCATACATGCTACTATCCTCCAATCTATTCCATGGCAGACATCATTAATTGATCATAGCACTCACTCACTGAGTCCAGATGAGATTTCATAGCCCTACTCAACTGAGTATTCAATGCAGACATTATTAAAAGATCAGTGGACGAAACCTCTTGGTCTGGCTCTAGCTCAAGGCAATGACAGTAGAAATGAGGAGGAGGGAAAAGAAGCTGTAAATATTTATGAACTTCTTAAGCCTTTAAGAGTCTTTGAGTACTTCCAGTCACTGCTAACCAGATGTATAACCATATCCTCCATTGCAAATCACTTACAACTGGATAGTGTTTTACAGTTCATAATATAATTTTCACATTTTAATTCTAATCCTAACCATGCAAACAAAGCAGGGAACGTTAAGTCCCACTTTCCTTTTCTTGTAGCTTAGAAAACTGAGGCATAGAGCACCTGGCCTCCCGTAACACCTAGTGTTCTCAGTAGACTTCCACCTCTTCAACAAGCATTGATTGAGCAACTATTATCCCCAACTTTTTACCACACACTGCGAATTGAGCTAAATATGACTGGTCTTAGATTTATTTTTATTGCTGCATATTGGATTTATCCAAGTGTATTTGTTCTATACCTTCTTCCAGATTATCAGTTCCCTGAGGGTAAAGGCTCTGGAAAATATTATTGTTCCTAATCATAGCCTGGACGCTGTATATGAGAACACCCCAAAGAGTCCAGGCATGATGCCTGCATTTTTCTAACCTTGGCTCAAACATCAGAGCGCATAGATCCAGTTGTGATCAGCCAAGAGGTCTGTTTCTGATCAGCTCAGCAGCCATCTTTAATGCTTGCTAGTCATTTAACCTCACAGAGCACATAGGCCTCTCCCCCAAATAGACTGTAAAACCACAACCACAACCCGCAAGACCTTGAGATGTGCAAATCTCACAATTACCCAATGGCAAGTATGGCTATGCTATACTTTCATATCTTCTAAGTCCAGATTCACTCAGATCACACAAGATGGACTAGATGGGAGGCCTGAGCCTCCAGCTTCACCAAGCCTGACAAATTCAGAACTGTGAGCATGACCTTGAACCTGAATGCTTCTCAATTCTCTAAGGCTCAAATGATGTGGGGATTTAGCAAGATGGAGGAACTATGGGGTTGACTGGTGATGACGTCATGGCCATGCCAGGACAGTCTTCTAAATGGCTGTCTGCTGTTTGACCAGCCCCAACCCCATGCTGATTATACGTGTTATTTTATAATAGACAAAGTGACACTCAAAGATTGTCCTCAGTCCCAGTCTCTTGTTGCCACCCCAGGCAGGTAATAACGTCCTAGAAATATACAACCTGCCATGTCTTATTACATAAATAAAGGCCTGAGAAGCTTCTCCATGTGAAAGTGAGGAATGACCCTGGGGAAGAAAAGGAGGTGAGAATTATCACCTCAGTGTCCTTGAATGGAATTATTATTTCCAGGCATCGTTCTAATTAAAGATGGAAAACTTGGGGCCTAACTCTCCCCTTCATGTGGGGGAAGGGACACAGAAAAGGGTGTGTTCTCAGAGTCCTTCTGTGTGGCCCACACCCAGCAGTCTTTGCTGAGTGTCCAGAGAAAGTCACCTTTTCTCAACTGCAGTTTCCTCATCCTCGAGATTGAGGCTAGCAATGCAACTCATCAGGTGAGATTTTGACAGCATTCAGGTGAGACAATGAGCTTGGGAATGTGCAAATACTTGGTGCATATTTTATTTGATAATAAATATAATTAGCAAGGAAAACAGTGATACATTTACATTACTCTTGGCCTCTGTGAAACACCTATTTAATCTGGAATGGTGACATCAGTGTGAAAGGGACATTACTTGGCAGTTTCACGAAGGACTTTTCCATCCTTTTGGACCCTCATATTTTATCACTCCCCATGTGTAAAAAAAGCAAATGTATCTCCCACAGATCTATAATTTCTCACATCACACAGTGTAGACTGGGATCTTGACTCAGGTCCTCTGAGCTCAAACCCCATGTTCCTCATGGGTTCTCCCTAAAGTGAGAGCAATGAGGTGCCACTGTGCACAGAGGTACAGGTTGACCATCTTCCCCTTAGGCGTCCTGGGCTCTGGTTTCTCCATGCTGAAAAGATTCTGGGCATTGGCCCATCCTTATGGGGGCAAGTTGCTCCACCTGAGTCTTCAGTACCACGTGATAGTGTTTATTGATCTCGCTCCACTCAGGCCCAGGTCCTTTGTGCTATGCTGGCTCTGCCATCTCAACTAATTTCTCTGTGGTAAACCTGTTCTCCGTTTCTTTGATGTTGGAATAAATTGCACTGAAAATACCATTTTGTTGAGGTAGTTCTGGCCCCCTGGTCATTCTGTACTCAGGCAACTGGGTCACCTTGTCCTTCAGCACTAAAGTGTCTCTGGCTCCCTTCCTTCTGTTCTCCGGAATCCACATGCTCTTTTCAAGTTCATTTTTTGGGGGATCTGGAATTTTTCCCAGTTTGAACCTCCTGAGTGTGAGTAATTCCTGAGTTCCCCTGGAAACAGACTGAGGCAACTGTGTACAGGTAGTTTATTTGGGCAGGGAGAGAGCAGAGGGACTTAGGGAATAAAACAGCATAGGAGGGGTTTCATGGAGGACTTTTCTGTCCTTTTGTACCCTCATATTTTATCACTTCCCATTTATAAAAAAAGGCAAATGTTTCTTGCACAGGTCTATAATTGCTCACAATTAGAGATTGTGAGAGGGCTTCGGAGAGCATTTTGGAGCTGACAATCTGCGAGGCACTCCTGCTCATCCATTAGGACTTCTGAGGAACTTCATGGAATGTATCTTGGAACCAAAACCTTCAAGTATGAAGGAAGGACATATTTATCCCTCGGCTTCCCTCTCCTGCCAGTCAAGTGGCCCTTCTGCCAATCATTTTCTCATACTTCCAGTGGTACATACACAAGGTTCAACGGGTGTGGTTGCCTGTCCCTTCCAAGTTGGAGAATCTCCAGGAAGAGGAAGGAGTGGGTAGTGTACTTGGGAAGAGAGAGTGGAAACCCTCTGGCTGATGCTGTCACCCTCCAAGCAGAATCATGAGGTGGACATGCCCAGAATAAGATAAGAGTAGAGCTGAGAGGTGATGTGGCTGCAAATGGCATCCTGGACTGGAACAATATCACGTGATCCCTCTGGAGAGCAGATTTCAAGGTAGATAGAGGCTTGGCCTGAGCCTCACTGTGGGCATCCAAACTGAAGGAAGAGAAGCCGTTAGATAGCACATCCCTTTGACTGGACACCCTCAGAGCTGATTTGATGCAGACCTAGAAAAAGCTTTTCATTCTAGTGTGACAGGTCCTCTCCATGACCTACCCTGAAACCAGGAGCAGTACAAGCGATGAAGGATTTAATAACGTGATTACAAGGAGACACAGGGTGGGGGACAGAGAGGCACTCGGCAACCTCAACAGTGTGCTCCAGGCCTCGGCAAGGACCACTCCTTCAAATGAAGGGGGGTGTTGGAAATGCAGAAAGATTGATAATTATTTGAAACAAGCTTAAACATTTGGATTGCTCCACTGCTTTAAATCACTCTGCCATATTTATACTTGACTGGTGTTCTACATAACAACTTCCAAATCAAAGACTTTTGAAAAATTTCAATCACAGTGTTTTGAAGAGATTGAGAGCTCAGGGCGTGAGCAGTATAAAAATAAGGCATATTAACATTATTAGCGCGACGAATTTCCTGAAGTAGTTACATTAAGAAATGATCAGGGTCTTAGCCTCTGTAAAGGAGAGGGAGTGGCATATGCTCAGGCATTTTGTGTCGAAAGGCTCTTAACTCTTTTGATACTAGACATCAGTGGTCTGAACATCCACAATTCTGACAGGATTGTGTTGTCAGGAGATCTGTCAGGACAATGGAAGAGATGAAAAAGAGGAAGGTAAGGAGGAAGAAAGAAGTCACAACAAGAGCTAACACATGTAGAATTTATTTTGTGCCAGACACTACTCCAGGCACTTTACATATCTTAATAACCTATACTTATTCATCCCATGAAGAATCAATACTGTTGTTATACACTTTATAAGGTAGAGGTTCAGTCTTGATTTTTAAGACATTAAGAAGCCATAATAGAAACTAGCACATATGCTTATAATAATAGAAATTCAGAGTATGTGTTTTTGAAAGAGGGAAGAAAAAAATAATATTTCTAGCCCTACAACAGGCTATAAAGTATCATTTGAACTTTTTAAGCCAGAGAAGGTCAGTTATAGAAGTGGAGCAGAGGCTGTGGGTTGGGGGTTTAGAGGAGAGCCAACAGGATTGGGAGTCAGACAGGCTTGTTTGTCAACCTCAGATCTACTTCTTACTTGTGTGACCTTGAGCAAGTAAAATGTTTGAGTTTCATTTGAAAATAGGGGAAACCATGGTCCCTTCCAGTTTAACGAAAGGATTAAATGAATGAAAGTGTGTGTGGAACATGCCTTATATATCATGCCATACAGTAGATGCTCAGTAAATATCAGAGGGCAGCCCACCATAAAAATGGAAAAACTGCCAGTAGTTATAATTGTAATTATTTCAGGCTATCATACAATGAACATTCTACTAGTAATTATGACTCTACATCTCTGAAAAAGAAAGTTAAATGGAAAAGTAAACTGCTAGGAGAAACTCAGGAGCTTCTTTCTGTGTTTTGGCTTCCAAATCTGTAAAATTAACAAACTTAGTCATCTTTCAGTGTCTTTCAACTTTAGAACCTCTACAATTATAAATAATATAATTGTATAATTGTATAAGTGTATGTTCTACACTTCTTAATCTTTACCAAGTTTAAGAAAAGGGAGAAAAAATAGAATAACAACAACAAAAAAGAAACATTTTTTTAAAGATTTATTTATTTATTCATACAGAACTGGGGTACAGGCCAGAGATGAGGAGGGTGAGAGGATTCACCAGAGACAGAGTGGGGAGCAGAACAGGCACATCGAAGAAGTACACTGCTGAGGGGAGCAGCGGGCGGGTCAGGAGAGGTCTGCCGCGCCATGTGGCTCTTCTCCGGGGCAGGAGGGAATCGAACTCAGCAGAAGTAGCTTAAGCTTCTTTGTGCTGTGCTTTAACCCACTGCACCACCAGGGAGGGCCAAAAAAGAAACATTTTTAAAGCTCCAACCATATGCCAGGTGATGTGCCAGGCTTTTTACACAATCTCCATCAGAACTTCATGAGAAGGGTATCAGCAGCCCCTTGAGAGGGAAGAAACAATGCAGTCAGTGAGTTGCCCAAAGCCATGAAGTTTTCAGGCAGATCTGAAATGCCTCGTCTCTCCTTTGAGCAAAGTCTGAAAACTTTTCTCTACCTTAAAGCTAGAGGAGAACACAGGAATTCCTATCTTGCCAAAACCATATGCTTCAGAGAGGGTATCTTCCCTGCTTTCCCATGAGCTACCTGCAACTCCACTGGGTTGGGAGTCTTGAGGGTCCTCATCGGGCTGAGTTGCTTCATTATCAAAGGATAACATCTCCACCTGTGCCAGAGACAATCGTGTGTCATGGACATTACGACGAGGTCAGGGTCTGTGGAAATAGTATCTACCAAAAGATGTCATTAGCATCTCTAACATGAAGAGTTAAATTGTTTAATGAGGTCATGCACCCTGTAACATCCTCCTGTAGCACTTGGGAAATCTCTGTAACAGTGTTCCCCCAGAAATGCAAGGGCACTTTTGATGTCTGTCTTCCTTGATGGGCTCTAAGTCTCTTCATGGAAATAGTCATACTGACTTACACAGTGATGGATGGACTGGTGAGTCTAATACATGTCACTTCAGAGTTCACTGGTTCTGCTAGTTTTCTCTTTAGTTGATAGTGCTTTATACTGAGGACTGTACAACTTTGGATTTGTGGAGCTTTTCTCAGAATCTTGTGCCCTCCCTTTTTCCTCCACCATGCACATCTCCCTGCCAAAACTGATATGTTCAACCCTCAGTGCTCAGAATCTTTTAGGCTCAGTGGGATTAAAAGAGAAGTAAAGGTCTCTGTGGTGCCTCAGGGGTTAAATCGCAGCACCACAAAGCTATCAGTAGACACTGTAGCATGAGTTCAATCCCCGGACAAGGAGGTGACCCACATGGTACAGCAAACCCCTCCTGTCCTGCCTGTTTTGCTCCTATCAGCAGTATATTTCAGTCAATCTTCCTGTTCTGCTTCCCACTCTGTCTCTGGTGAATGCTCTCACCTCACACTCCTCCCCCCACTTCTGGCATACACCCCAGTTCTTCTGTGCAGAAATAAATAAAAAGAATATTTAAAAAAATAAAATAAAAGCAAATGAAGTAAGTTTTGGGCAGCATGGCTGGATTGTAGTTGACATTAATAAGAAGCCAGAATATAATATTGCATCTTTGTAGTGGATATAAGGGCAGGTTATGTGTGGGTGAAAATAAAGGGGCTTCAGGACACTAGAGAGTTAGATAGGCTGAAGAACGTGGTTTAGGACTAAGACTCAATAGAGATTGTGTCCCAAGGTACAGCTTTTCCATGCTATCTGCTGTGTACAATGGTCTTATTAGGGGGAAAGGATGTCCTGAACAGATTCTGCAGATATAGGTTTTATGGACTCCATCCCCTATTCTAGTCATTGAAACTACAACTCCACTCCCTAGTCCAGTCACTGAAACTACAACTCTAAGTAACACCAAAGCGAGCACTATGAGGACCCAAGGGCAAGCTAAGCAGCCATTTTGAGAATTTTAGGATATATATATATGAGACATGTTGAGCTGAGGCTCTTTCCCCTCCCCCTTGTCCTCGTGGGTGGTGGCTGGTCTCTTGGCTCTTGATCAGCTTTCAGTGTGCTATTGGATTCCAAGTCAGCAGAACTGGTAGGATGCAACAGTTAATTTGTATCTCTCTCTCTCTCTTTCCCTGGGTTTTTTTTTTTCTTTCTCTTTTTAAATAAACCCATTATTTACCTTTTTGTGTGTGTCTGCAGTACCATTGAACCTTAAGCATGTGGGTGAGGACCCACAGAGAGGCAGCCCAGTTCACATTGGGTTGCCCTGTAGCAGTTTGGGTGTGCGAGGTAGGATGGCATCATCCAAGGGCTCAGATAATAATGAAGGGGGTAGTTTTATCTCCCTGCTGTGCCTTTTGTCAAATATCAACACAGTGGGCTACCTTTCAGCCACTATAATGAAATTTTGTATTTGTAATAGCCATGAGGATTTGTTTGTTTGATTTGCTGGACTTTATGCAACTTGGATCACATATGAGCATAGCAAAAGTGGGATGAAGAGGCAATGGACAGTCGATTGTAAGTCCCTGGTTCTGTAAGTCACATAAGCCCTCTGCCCACCCTTCCCCGAACAGGACAGATGAGATGAGGCTAAAAGCACTTTGGAAACTACATGTTGCTATACTTGTACATGAGGGTCTTCATGGTGAATATCAATGCGCTCTAGAGAGAACTGTCAGCGTAACTCGTGGCAATGGCACCAGCTGCAGTAAGTCCTCTCCCTGGACCGAGATCCTGTGAATCCTTAACACAGGAAAACAAAGACCAGACCTTCGAATATTTAGCTGCATTCAGAAACATGGGTGATGATCAACTTCATCTTTGTTCCTTTTGCACTTTATGAGAAAGGCTGAATGAGTAAGGGAGGAAGTATTCTGGTGAGGATAGCCTGAGGGCTGTGGCAAGCTCTCTGCCTCTCTCTCATTTGCCATGGCTCAGTCCTCTTCTCAGGCAGGCCTTTTCCTTGACGAGTTTCCTGGGTTGACTTCTGTCGAATTGGATGATTATTGGAATATTGGATTCCTATAGTCTGGACAGAGTCCAGGGCCTGCACTGCTGTTCATGTTTGATCTCCCATTCAAGTTTCCGGAAGAAGTTGGCTGAACTGAGGATCAAAGACTTCTCCACTTGCTGCTTCTTCTCCCCTATGACATCCTCAGAGCTAGCATTTTAGCACAACTGCAAATTAACTCCTCAACAGATCATCTGTGCAGAATTTTTCCCATCATTGCTTAAAGGATAGTTCAGAGAGACTCAGCATCTTGGAAAGGGAGATTTTTAAATTTTAGCCCAAATGTATCTGCAGGTAAAGATACAATTTCATTTTCTTTCACGTCAGGGGAACATGCTTATTCTGGCCCAGTGTTTTGTTGTTGTTGTTGGTTGTTTTTTTTTTTTTTTTTTTTTTTTTTCCTGCTGGATATAACTCCTTATAAGAAGCTTTCCCATAAACACAAAACTGGGGTGTTTCCATTGGAGCATCTTGGTTGTTGAAATGCTCAGGTTGGAGACATAACAGTTCTCAGCAAGGACTTGTGCTCTCTAAGGAAGTGTCATATTCCCATACAAAAATCACAAAGTCAGAGACTCTTATGTTACAGTTGTGCCAATATGTTACTAATCAATTGTGTCACCTTCTCTGGGCCTAAGTTTCCTAAGTGAGACAATCGTTCAAGAAATAAAATATTCTCAACTGCCTACTAGGTATCTGGCACTGTAATGGTCTCTGTCTTCAAGTAGTGTGAGATCTAGAGCTTCACTCTTCAATCTTCAATGTTTTCAAGTCACCTGGGAATGGTGTTGAAATGCAGATTCTGATATGGTAGGCCCAGGGTCGAACTTGAGATTCTGCATTTCTGTCAAGCTTCTGACAAGCAACTGATGATATTGGACTTCAGAATCAACTCTGAGTTGGAAGAGCTTTCTAACAGACTTTGGCATCGCTTACATGGAAGTCTAACATATAACAGATAAATATGTAACTATACTGATTGAGGAAGGGTAACATAGTGGAATCCTGGAATTCCAGCTCAGGCTTCCTCCTTTATCTCTGCTTCTTGCCTCATTCATCAATGGAGAAATTGACAAGGTCATTCTATGGTACCCGCAAGTCCATGCCAGGCACTCCTTAAATTCCAAAGTTTTGGGTGATCTCTGGTGAGCTTCTCATATTCTGTCAGTGAGGATAAGGGTGCATTTTAAGGGCAAAAGGGAACATAGTCCCTGTGATGCTTACTGTTGTGTCATCTTAACTGGGCCAGATACATGGTCAAACACCAATCTGGATGTCACAGTGGTGTTTTTTGGATGTGACTAGTGAATACTTCAGATTTTCAATAAAGCAGATTATCCTCCACACTGTGGGTACTGACTTCAGCAGGTCCATGGATGGCCTTAACGGAAAACAGACTGAGGTCCTTAAAAACCTGAAATCCTGTTCCCCTCTGCCCTCAGAATGAAACTATGGCACCAGGTCTTCTCTGGGTCCCCAGTCTTCTGGCTTGCCCTGAGGACATGCCAGCTTCTACAATCATATGACAGCTGGCTACCTAAAATGAATCTCTCAATTTCTCATTCTCTTTCTCTCTCTACAGCCTAATAGTTCTGGAGAACTCTAACTCTTATAGCCTCTATAAGCACAAAGGAATTCGTTTTATTATTGAAATAAAATCCTGTCTTCCATCTTAAAACCTGTGTAGATTTGAGTCTTGAAATATGTGCTGTGTGGCTCGTGGTGCTGTGTGGCTCATGGGCTAAACCTGTGAAGTGTCCCAAACTGCTCCTCTTGCCAACCCTGTCTGTGTTGTCACAGAACATGGGGTGTGTTCTACACCTGGACTGCTGGGTTGCTCTCTTAACTCGACTATTTGCACATTGTGACCTAGAGCAAGAAGCCCTTGCTCTAACCAAGACTAAGCCCTGGTTTCCTCCTCCATAAAATGGTAAGATGTTCTATATTAACATTTTCTAAATGATTTTCTGAAGAATTATTAGATTCCTTTGGGAAAAGATCTTCCATCACCAAGTCAATTTGGCAAGTGTTGCCTGAACCATCCCCTTGTTAGAGTCATCATGAACATTCACTTCAAAGGTCCTGAGACGTCCTGCAGCTTATCATTCTGCTGATTTATTTCACTACACTTGTTTGAAATCTAAATGCTAACACATACTCAGTTGAACAGACATGTATTGAGATAGGTAATACCAGATGACTCTTTTGGACTTCTGTCCTCAGACTATTTTTTTTTTTTTCATGAGATTCAAAGACAGAAACCAAAAGAAAAATTGGTCAAAATATTTTCCAGACTACTCGAAGGGCGCCCTGCTCTTTACATCTTTCAAATAGGAACATTAATAGACCTCACCACACTAAGCTGCTGCAGGGATTACATTAAATAATGCATGTGAAGTGCTTAGAGCCTAGCACCTAGGAGGCAGCCAATGATTTTTTTTTTAACCTTGAGCCAAAAATGGTCATATTTGAAAAGTTTAGTTCTAAGAGGAACTCAGCATTCGATCCTTCAAACCAAACCCAAACCATTTTATGCTTGGGTTATTTCACCCTGGGCAAAGGGCGACTTCCGCCAGGCATTTGACATCCCTCTGGCAAGCCAGGAACATTCTGCAGCCAAGATACTAATGACTTAAGCATTAATAAATCTAGAGATAGGTCAGTCAATTTTTCTTTAAATGCAGATCATGGAGGGGAGGGTATTTGGGTCAAGATGTTCTGAGGGTTTTACTGGATCTGAAGTCTTTGGAGCTTTTCTGCAGCCAGCCGCTGTGCCATGTTGCCTCTCTCCTCAAGCTGAGTTGTGGGATATTTGAACCTTGGGCAATATTCTACCTTCTGTGTGACTCTGAAAATATTCGAAATGCTATTTTTTGCTTGCATAACACTTTTAGTCTTTCCAAGGAACTTCCACATCTATTTTTTTCTCTTCAAACTCACGACTAAGGAAGGATGGGTAGATCTTGCCTAGTTAATGTCATGGAAACTGAGGTCCTCAAAGTTAGATGATTCATTTCAAGTTCCAGAGTAAGTTGGCTGGAGATCATGAACTAGAATGTTGCCTCTTGACCCCAGTCCTGCATGCCATCATCCTTTCTTTCCAGGCTCTCACCTGCACAGGTGGGCCTCCGCAGCAGGCCTGGGGTCTGAGCAGCTTGCCTGTGGGATGCACAGATTGGTATGCATGCTTGGTGGGCTCTGGCTAATCTTGCTGAGGGAACCCTTCAATCTGAATAACAATCAACAAGATTTTAAAGAAATTTGGGCCAATTTCCTGGGAGTCTATGATTAATCTAATTGCTGGGTTTTCCTCTGTTTTTGTCTCCCACTGTTAATTTCATTTATTTTTCTCTTTCTTCCCCTACACAGACTGCCTTGTCTCTGTGTGCGGTTTTGTCACTGTTGTTATTTGTCCGTACATAGTTTATCATTGGCAATGCATTCAATGAGATTGTTGTACTCTGTGTTTGGGGAAGGAGAATCTTTCAGCAGAGACAACATCATGCAGCAGAAGAAAGAGCACTGGGCTGAATTTCAGAGGCCTTTTTCCAAGCTTCACTCCGTGGATACCTGCCATGCCATCCTGACTTCTCAGAGAACTCCTGACCGAGGACACCCTCTGGCTCTCCCAGCCCCACCCTCCATTAGAGAATACACAGAATTACAGGAGAAGCTTGAGGGGCTGTCCCATGCTGCCAGCAGTCACAAATTTAAAAAGTTGTTCACAACTAGACTTTGCATAAAGCTCGGAGGATACAGGTCTTTTCCAAAAGGGGGCTTGGTTCTCTAGAGAACTCACTGAAGGAACAGAGGATGCTGATAATGTTCTCAAAACCAAGTGGACAAAGGCACCCAGCCCTTGAATTAAGACAGAGGTCAGGCAGTGAGTCTGGGGAAGGGTCCCCACCTATCGTGACTGTCCACTCTGGAAGAGCAAAGCTGGTCAGAAAGGCCAGAGAGAGGGGGGTACAATAAAAACAGGTCATCCAGGTGAGTGAAGGAGGCCAACTTTTCTGATGGCAATTTCTATTGTGAATGATGGGCCCAGCTGGGGAACACTACCAGTGGCTGACCCCAGAACTGAGAGAGCAGACAGGAGTGATGTTCTGGCAATACAGAATCAAAGATGTTAAACGGGGTGTCTGTAGCAGCATGCCATCACTGCTAAGATTAGAAAGGACTGTGTGAGCTGGGCTCAGGCTGCTTGTGAGCCCTGACTACCTCTCGGTAGCCTCCCAGCCAGAGGTCCTACTTCATCTCCATGGTGTATGCCACGAGGCCAGGGAGGTCTCCAGTTCTTTATTCAGTCAGACAGCTATTTGAAGGTTAGAAAGACCCACTTTTGACTGGCTTTGAAAGCTTAAGAGGACCCTTCTCACCAACCACCTTCCAGATAGCTACAGAGAAGCGAAGTACTCGAGTACTTGGTAGGTAACACAGGAGGAAATAATAATACTAACAGTAGTAGTAATAATGGTAATAATAATAACCTTAATAGTAGAAACTCCAAGTGTGCCAGGAACAAGCCTTCTTATCACCTTGTCCTTTACCCTCACTCTTAAAATAAATGTTTGTTTTATACTAAGAATCAGCTACATAACTTGCAAGGCCCAGCTGAGTTCATAATGAAAATATTTGTCCCTTGTTTTAAAAATTCCTTAAATATTTCAAAATGGCAAGAACAGAGCATTAAACCAAGGGTCCTTTTGGGTGTGGGGTTAAGTAAGGGTACAAAGGTCACACGCTTATGAATCTGGCTCTGCTTATAATTAGAACTGACATTGTGGTGGCAAGTGATTTCCCCAAGAGGAGAAGCTAATAAGCTGAAATTCTGTCCCACTGCAGAACTTGAACTCTGACCACTCTGCTCACTGCTTTGAACTACATGGATGCGGACTGGCGGGCCCTACAGTGTGGACCGTTGCAGGAGGAGCTGGCTGACCCACTCAGGGGTCTCAGCCTGGTGGAACTGTGGGCATGCCCAGAAGCCTCCGTGCACAGTGAGGGCTCCAGCCACTGGTGTCACCACCCAGGTTTCGATGCAGCAAACTCTGCGGGGTCACCGCTGCGCCTCATCTTCAGTAACAACAGCAGTGTCAAAGGCAACAACAACTTGCAAAGCTGCACACTTGGAATGTCTTGCTCAGTGGCATCGCAGCCCATCCCCAGACCTGATGGAGAGAAGTTCAGTGGCAAGAAGATGTCGGCATCCTCACTGCAGGTGCTGGCCTTGACTCAGCTCATTAGTCCTAACTCCTTCACCTTTGTCCAGAGCAGCAGTTGAGAGGTTGTGTAAGTATTTCTAATGGTTTTTCTGGGGCTGCTTTCCTTGGGTCCCGATTTCTCCCCTTTCTCCCAGGAACAGAGAGCTCTCCATGTCTCCACTTTTCAGAGTCACTGAGTTGCAGGAGGAGGCTTTCATCTCCTGACATCCAGGAGTTTGCATCTTCTTTAGAAGTACAAAGGAGAAAGCTGTCTCCAGAACCTCCCTAACCAGACGGTGACACCATCACAAGCTGGGCCAGGTATGAAGGCAGAAGATCAGGTGGGCATTTGTTTGAAGGAGGAAGATTTAACCATTGAGTGAGGCCGTGGAGAAGGCAGACCTGACATGCTGGGCATTGCAGATGCATCAAACATGACAGAGGCGGTGGCTCCACTTCCAGAGCTCATGGTCTAGCAGGTGACATAAACAGAAAATCATCTTATAAATAAATTCCTTTATTCTACTTGCAAGAAGTGATGAGAAAACACAAAATGACATGAAATGCGCAGAGATGGCCCAATCTGGTTAGAGGAGTCAGGAAAGCTTGAGGGAAGAACAACTGTGCAGAAATCTCCTCAAAGGGTAGAAGTCAACAAGATGTGGGGTGAAGGGTCTGGAAGGGGGCTTCCATAGAGGAAACAGAGCCCTGAGCCTGGTATGTGCCAGGTCTGCTTCAGTGGTCCCAGAAAGGGCCATCAGTAAAAAGTTGTGCCAGAAAATGCTAACTTGGTTGAGTAGAGAACATCTCTCCCCACCTCAGCCCCCCCCCCAAATAAGCAGGAAAGTAGACTGAACAATAGGGTGAGCAGTGTGATCAAGGCCACGCAAGGGGAGAGTGAGACTGAGGGCATGGAAAGTGAGCCATGCAGAGAAAAAAGAGACCGATGCCCCAATCCAGAGTCAAATCGCCAGGCCAGCACTCTCCTGGGTGAGAAGTGGTCAGATCATTTTCTTTGGACACCTGCCCAGGCTCCCATACCCGCTGCAGTTTTCCTCAGAAGCACACCCATTCTTCACTCTGGAGCGTCATAATGCTAAGCCATGAAGGGGAGCAGGCAGCTCTCTTTGAATTGAAGACAGATCGCTTTGTGACCCTGGGCTGCTTGGCCCCCATAAAATGGGCGCCACCGTACACATGAATGGTGAGGTCTGTGGCACACAGCTAATAATCACCCTGTCCTCTTTATTTCTCCTTAAGTTTTTAACCTGGCTGTAAATGCAGTCTGTCCCAACATGTGTAGGAATGAGGGCATTTGTGCAAACACCTTGTCATCCTCTTAACATCCCTTTAAAGGACCAAGGACCCCGCCTGGAAGACAAGTCCCTATGTCCACTGCCTGCCTGCAAAGCCCACTCATATATGTCATAAACGGCAGATCTCAAAGTACTCTCATCAAGAGTCCTAGAAGTAAGGAGCTGCCACTTCTTGTATTTCATCAAGAAGAAAACAGAAGCTCTGAGAGGCCTATTTACTCTTCCAAATCACTGAATTCTATAGCAGACACAGGCTTAACTCAGCACAGGAGAGCACACCCATTTACTAGCTGACAAAAAAAAAAAAAAATCAGAAAAGGATCTTCCTGGAGGCTGGTTTGTGTAAGCAGGAAAAACTTAAATAAGGTTCCTTAAAATGATCTTTCAGTGGGGACGACCATGCGGTAGCTGTGGATTGCTGGAGGGGCGTGGAGACGGGCTAGAGATAGCCGGCCCCGGGGGTGCCAGTTCTATTTCGTGTTTGTGTATAGCACTTGGCCGGGAGGGAAAACTGGGTCTCAAGAAGCAAGAAGAGCTCCGTGTACCTCAGCGGGTAAGCGGAACAGATCCTAGAATTTTTCTGCCACAAGAAGTAAACACAGGCCCCAGAGAGACCCCTGGCTCCTCCCCCATCCCTCCCTCCCAAGAGTCTTCCTGCCAGCTAATCCCTGGGGCTGCTCAGCTCCCACCTGGGCCCCATCCAGTCCTTCTCTGCTCTTGCCAGGGGCTGAGTGCTGGTGGCCGGCTCCTTCAGCTCGCCTCCACTGGCCTGAGTGCGTCCTAGCCCACTCTGGATATTAGAGCATTCTCTCGTTTGAAAGGCTCCTTTATTTTTAGTGCTAAATCAACAAAGCTGTTACTGTCATTTTCCATCAGACCGTCATCTTCCACGGATTCAAAATTACACTCAGCTGCAAACTATTGACACTCCTCTTAACAAAAAAATGGTTTTAATAAATCTTTACATTAGCCTATGAGATAAAAAAAAATCTTTACCATGAAATATACAAGTGTATAAGTGTTTTATGAAAGTTTTATTAACTTTACAAAAGAAAAATTGGCAGTGGACCATGAACATCCTGTACTCCTAACACGTGGTTATAAATTACATGTTCTTTCCAATAACATCTGAAAAAGAGACTGTAATTTAAATTTCAAAACCACTTGGCATACCTACTATATAGTGCTGACATGAAGTAAAAGGAGGAACTAGAGAGGCCCAGACAAAGAAGGGAAATATAAAAACGTCCTTAGCTAAAAAGCTGCTGATGGTACAATCCCCCTCCAGCTGGACAGGGATCAAGTACTTGCTTGTCATATCATTCAATGCACTGTTCAATCTGGGATTCTTCCTTTCAACAAAAAGAGAACTTAAGTGCTAGTAATCATCGCTTGCAGAACTTTATCTCCCAGATACCTTCTTTATGTCAGGATTTCTCAATGACCGTTACTGCTGGCAGGAGGATCAAAGTTGTTATTAAACACAACTGCAAGCCCCAGGCGGGGCAGAAGGTGCGAGAGCGAAAGTCCCTCTCCGGGTTGTAAGCCTGGCTTAATGATTTTTCATTTTCCATCTCTACTTCTTAGGCTTTTAAATAAAGTTGCTATGGGGTCTGGCAGTAGGGAGATCCCACTTTTCTTTGCAAGTGAGGGCTTAGGCATCAGGAACTGACAAAATCTTAGCCTCTGAGAAGTGTCTCCAAGTTGGGTGCTCCAGATCAGAAAAGCTCCGGATGAGGACAGATGCAGGAGTGTAGCTGTAGCCTGCAGAGATCACCGCTTTGGGGAAGGTGAGTCTCCACCTGGATCTCAGCAGCACTGAATATGCCTTCCAGGAGCAACAGAGCAGAAAGTCCTGAGTGGAAGTTTCACGAGCTTGATCCCAAGGTCAGCGTTGCTGTAGCCGGCTGCTGTAGCTGGCTGCGTGATTCCCAGCACGTTAGTTACCTTCTCTTTTCCCTTCAGTCACAATGAGCATGTTGGGAGGCCGAGGCAGCTTTCTTTGGGGTACAGCTACACCATTTCCATAGCTTAGAGATGTGGCTACCACCATCCATCTCAGATCCAAGAAGTTAACATCTGTAGAAAATGGCTCATGGCATGGAGGGGAGCAGGCCACTCCGTGGGGTCCCTGCGGGCATAATCTTGCAAGACCCGCACATCTGTGACTTCACTCCATGTCTTCCAGCTTCCAGTTTGTCCCTGACAAAATCTTAGCCTCTGAGAAGTGTCTCCAAGTTGGGTGCTCCAGGTCAGCTTTAAAAAAAAAAAAATTGCTATGAGATCTTCTCAAATGGGCAGTGGGAACAACTGAGAACCTCAGCAGGGCTACTAAATGGAAAAAGCCTTTGATCAGTCCTAAAATCATATATGTGCAGCGAGGGTCCAAATCTCGGGGTGCCCTCTGATCATTTCTCTCCATGGTAGAAAGAATATGAATTAATGTCCAATCAGACAAGGGCAATCTTATGTTTCTTTCAGAAGTATTGGCAAGAGAGGCCTCTTTGTCTTCCACCTGCATCTGGGTGGGTAGTTTTGAATTCATTTTCTTACTCGTTGGGCTAATTCATTGAAAACAATCCCACGCTGGAAGGACTTGGAGACTAGATGATGTAGGGATCCCCAAGGCTCTATTTCCCATTACAAAAGGGAAATTTGGTCCTTGATAGAAAAACACAACTTTTGACCAAATAAATTATTTTCTTCCAGTTCAAAATAAGTGACGGTCCTTACAAAGTCAAACTTGCCCTCCTTCCAAATGTGTTGAAGGGAAATGGCATGTGCCTGGGATGCAGAATTACAAGGACATCATGTTAATCTTCTGGGGTCGCATTGCTCCTGATGAGAAGGCAGACAGACGAGGGGGGCTCACAGCGCAGTGCCGGGAGCAGCTGTGACTGCGTGGAGGTCACACCAGGGTCCACGCAGAAGCCGGCAGTGGCCAGCCGGGGCAGCCCAAACTTCATTATGTGGGGAAAATGCTCCCAGTGGCAAGAGGCAGAAGATCTGAGAATCAGTGAGAAAAGTTCATTTGGACTGATGGAAACTTGATTACTTTTAAGTCTGGTGTGTTGCTACTGTCTCCTGACTTAGTCTTCAGAATATTAATGAATAGTGTGAGGAAAAGGAGAAACACAGGAAACACCTATATTGCTGTGCACCTCTTAACGACAATGGCGGTGGTGACATTAACCAGGGCAACTGTCACAGTGATGTGGTAAAGGCTCCCATTGATTGAGTTCTCCCCACACACCAGGCTGAGCTTATATGCATTATCAGGTGTTCTTATCTCCCACTTTCAGGTGAAAAAGCCCTTTGGCACAGAGAAGTAAAATAAGTTGTCCAAAACCACACAGGAAGAATTGGAAAAGTTGGAGATTTTTCTTGGCCTCTACAAAGCTACTTTGCATCTCAAAGTGTGTTTGCTCATGTGCCTTTCAACCTGCCCTTCTTTTTATTTTTTATTTTAAAGATTTTTCTATTTATCTGAACTGGGGTACAGACCAGCGGTGCAGGGGCAGTGAGAGGATTCACCAGAGACAGAGTGAGGAGCAGAACAGGCAGATCGACAAAGAACAGCTGAGGGGAGCAGCGGGCTGGCCAGGAGAGGTCTGAGGCACCATGTGGTCACCTCTGGGGCGGGTGGGGATTGAACTCATGCTGAGTGGCCCGAGCCCCTCAGTGCTGTGCTTTAAACTGCTGCGCCACCAGGGAGGTCAACCTGCCCTTCTTAGTGGGAAAAGCCCTGCTCCGACCTCCACACCTCTACCTCTGCCCCCACATGGACACAAGAACAAAGAGGAGCTAAGGTCTATGCTGCTAATCAGGGCCTGGTATCTGAGCACCTCACGCCCAGAGGAAAGCTTCTACCTGAGTTTTCGGTCTTTAAATGGTATTTTGTGTCCTCACTGGGCTCTGGAGTCTTGTTGGCCGACGCTAGAGGGCAGGAGAATGTGGAACACACATTCACAAGGTGAAGGCGGAGAAGGGGTCAGAGAAAATAAGCAAGTGACTGTGGGAGGAAAAGCCGTCTTCTTCCAGGGTGCCCCTGCTCCCAACAGACATAGAAGCCAGAGAAATGAGTTCAAATCCTGAGTTGCTGCTGGCCAACTGTGGGATTTTGAGCAAATCATGAACTATTTGCAGATATGACTTCCTCAACTCACCTGCAAAATGGGAATAGCGGTGCTCTAGATCCTCTCAGAGAATTAAGTCCAAGTGTGTGTGCGTGCATGTAAATATATAATGCATATAAATAACATATATATGTGTGTGTGTGTGTGTGTATATATATATATATATATATATGTTGCACAAATGGGAGTTCCTTTAAAACTCCTATTCATTCTTAAGAGACCAGATTATTGCTAGCTTTTATCACTGTCTTCCTTGAGTCTCCAACAGAGCTAGCACAACTTCACACCTGCTTCTTCACTTCTTCACTCCATACTGTAATTTTCAAACATGTTAAAATGTCCTGTTTTTGTTTATCTTTGCCAGCAGGCTATGGACTCTGTATGGAAAAGGTGGCATCGTGAGTTGTGCCATTCATATTGTACCAAGTACACGCTGAGTGAATAGCCTCTAAGTAATCCTTGCTCTCAGTTCAGTCAGCATTTCACTGAAGTTAGAGGACACTCCACCCCAAACTTGACAACCCATTTGATCAGCTACACAGAATAACCCTGTGTCACTAGCCCCTCCTCAGTGAAAAGCAATTCTTCAGTTTCCTGAGGAAGAAACTCTGAGGCTCTGTGTGTGTGTGTGTCTGTGTGTGTCTGTGTATGAATGGAAAACTGGAAAACTCTGGAGTCATTGTTTTTGGCACTGAAGTTCTTAGTCTTTAAGGACTTTTTTTTTCTTGATGACTGTTCCCAGTATGATGGAAACATAATATAATGCCACTTCCTATCAGATGTTTTTTTCTTTTTTTTTTAAAGATTTATTTCATTCATGCATACAAAAGCTAAAGTGTAGGCCAGAGGTGTGGGATGAAGGGATCCACCAGAGACAGAGTGGGGAGCAGAACAGGCAGATCCACTGAAATGCACTGCTGAGAGTATCAGCAGTGAGACAGGAGAGGTCTGCTGTGCCATGCGGGTCAGCTCCCTGGACAGGGATTGAACTGGCACTGCAGTGGTTGGCAACAGCCTCATAGTGATAAAACAAACGTTCCTCCCCCCCGCCCCCACCACACACATCCACCAGAAAGGTCCCTCTCAGGTGCTGCCTCATGCCAGGAGTAAGCCATAAAGAACAGGGCACTGGAGAGACCAAGGGCCTTGTGACCACACACTTGCAGCTGAGCTCAGATCGGGGCACTGGGCACACATGCTTGTCTGGCCTGGGATGACTGTGGGTGGTGCTGGGTGGAGCCCAGAGAAGCACATAAACTGCAAGCTTGCAGGGGCCACTGCTTTCCTTCTTCTGCTCAGGTTGGTTCCAGGTTCACCCCATGGAGTTCTCTCCACAAAGGACTTGGAAGCGTGTGGAGGCCCCGGTGGGTGGGCATCACAGCTGAGATCAGAAGTCAGGATTACTGGACTCCAGAACTTGTGCAGAAGTCTCACCTTCACTGGCAAAGACTAACATTTCTCATTTTAAGTTTTATCTTTGGCTGTATAATGAATGTTCTCAGCCAGGTTCCTAAGTACCCTTTACACTCGACTGCAGTTCCCCCGTGCCTGTCGACATCACAGGGGGACACTTTCTGCCAGGAGACAGGCCCCTTTATTCTTATCCTAGAATCTCCTTGTCTCACCCCAGAGCAATTTTTCCTCATCATGCAGAGTTAGAGAGGATGAGGGGGAACCCAAATAAGCAACAGTGACTGTTAGGTTGGGTGGGAAATGCCGCAGCAGAAATGGTAGTGTAGAGCCTGACAGGAAACTCTGACTCCAGAAGGAAAAGTCCTTCCTCCCCTCCCTTCCTGGGCCAGGCAGTCCCTCCCCAGCCACTTCATTCCAACAACCTCTGTGCAGACAGTGAAGTGGATGTCAGACCCCAGCTGCTACCCAGGGACTTCCAAGCTGTAGGGTGCAGTAGACTCCAGAGTGGCCCGGCCCCACTCTCCCATCAGGACCAGCACACCCGCTCCCCCAGTGGGTACAGCTCTGCTCACAGCTGGGTCCATTTCTGGGGATTATTCTCAGCTGCAGGGAACCATGTCACTCAAGGTCACATTTTCCCACTGGAAGCACAGAGCCTCAGCCCCCTTATCCTAACTGGGGACAGTTCTGAAGGGTCCTTGCAGGGCCAGAGCCCCCCACAGGATAGGCGAGATTGGCCCCACCCTCTCTTGCTCTCTCCCTTCTGTGACCACTTGCACAGTGAGTTGGTTATCTCCAGATCTGCTTCCCAGGAGCTGGCCTGAGGACCAGGAAGACCACTGGGCTCAGAAATGAAAAGACCTAGCTCTACACCTACCGTCACCTTCTCGCTGTGTGACCTTTGACAAGTCCTAGGTTCTTTCTGCTACTTCAAAATGATGTGTTCATTTACAAATACACCTTCAAGTACATTTCACCTTGAACTGTCCTTGAGTTGGCTGAAACTGGAGCACAGCCTATGAGAGTCCATCTCTTCTGAGTGGGGGCCCACATACCCCTGTTTACCCATTACCACTTTGGTGATCTCCCGTGGAGTGCACTTGTGAATAATGTCCCTTGCACTCCCAGAACCACTCTGATTTGGATGATAAGTTTTTGGTTATCTTACTTATGAGTTCTAGGGACATGAGGATGGAGAGGGATTGGAGAGGGTCTGAAATTCTGTGGCTTCTGTCTCTTGCATTCTCCCCCTTAGCCTTGTCTCCCCAGGCTAGTCCTACCCCCACAGACAGTCTCTTCTTATCTCCTCTCTTTCCCTTTTGTTCTCCGGAGTCTGTCAATGGTAGATACTAGGTACACACACAACCTCAATGAGGGCAGCAAAGAGTTAATGCTTCTCCCAGGGGGCCAGGCAACAATCTCATTAGCAGACCTTGATTCTGATTAAACAGCTGCGCACATGGAGGTACAGAAAGTGTGTGTGAGTGACGGTGAAGGAGCGTGGGATAGGTGTATTTGTAAATAAATACATCTGAGACTATGTATGCCCGTGTGTGACTGCATACAAGCACTCAGTGTACATCTACGTGCATTTGCATGTATGAATCAGATGTCCACATGAAATCATATGTTTGAATCATAGGTGTGTTTGGCTGGACTGTGTGAGCAAGTGTTTGTGTCTACAGGATCTGTGCATGGGCAGAAGCATTTTGGAAATCACAGTGCACTTAAAAACAATAGTCATGGTTAAAACATGCTATGTGGACACAAGCAAATGGTGGCCCACGTGTGCATTTAAATGTCTGTGTGGAAAAGCAGAGCTGTGATGGGCAGTGGCTACTCCAGGACCATCGAGGCAACTCCCCCCATTCTCCAGATGAGGATCACAGTCCACAGAACCAACCTGTGCCAAGTCACAGTACTGTCTGTGGAACAGCAGCCAGGTTATTCCCAATTCCTCACTCCTTCCTGCCAGGTGACTTGCAGAGTGGGACAGTGGGTGGAGTCCATTTCCTGCCCCATGAATGCCCCTTGACCATGTCATTTGTTTTGATAATGGGATGTGCATGAAAATAAAGGGATGCCCTCTAAATGCCAAGACCTCAAGAGCATACATTTCTTCCACGCTTTGACCCAGGGAAGCTGCAATCCCCAGAAATGAGAGCCCTTGGGACCATTGACTGCAGCCTGGAAACCCGCTGCCTAGAATCCGAAGCAGAGAGGCCATCAGTATTTATCAGAGAAGTTATGGTGGGTCTGCCCACGTGAATGTGTCCATAAAGGTGGATCTGCAAACCACTGCAATTCTGAAGTGTGTGATGGAAACGACTGGCTAATACAACTGTCAGGACTAAAACTTAGGGGTGAGGCACTGAATATAGGTTCACAGGCTTGTCTGGGGTTCTCCGAGGATCTGAGGGGTGGTGTGAGAGGTGATTTAGTTGATCTAGAGCATTAAGCTGAGCTCTAGAACTTCTCAAAGTGCAGACAACTTTATAACCACTGCCTCACACTGAGGGGATGGGCTGGGGATGGGGTGTAGGAGTGAGACTGGCTTCCCCAAGTTTAAATGCCAAGCCAGAGAGCTTGGGCTTTATTCTGACAGTGAAATGGGTCTTAAGGGTTTTAAGGATGAAGACAAGTCTATATGCATGTTTTAGAAGGATTCACATGTGGTTTGGAGGCCTCTGGGGAGCTAGACTCTTACTGACAGGGGTCCATTGTTCATGGGTAACTTTTGCCTTACCTGTGTAGAGACAGTTACACCACTCTGAGCACTATTTCTGAACACATCTCCAAAGCTTTCAATGCATGCTCAGATGACCCCACCTCTGTTACTGTCTTAGGAGAAAGAAAAAAATCAACAATTTTCTCAGCCACCCTGTGACAACTGCCAGCTCCAGGCCTTGCAATAGCGCAGCCCTCCACTGTCTGCCCCTCTCCGGCCCCTTTCTGCCTTGTAGCATGCAGCTGCTCCTGTCACTGCTGCTGCCAAGCCACCTCGGTCTACCGCCTCCAGGGTAGAGTCCAAACTCTCCCAGGGATCAAGGCCCCTTATCTTCCAGCCTGGATCTGCTCTTCTGTTTTTGGGTTTTAAGGTTCCTGGATCCTGTGATTTCTCGGTGCTTGACTATGGTATGAAAAGAATTCACAGTCATGGCCCTCCCTGGTGGCGCAATGGGTTAGGACGCAGCACTGTAAGCTGGCTGCAGCCACTTCAGTGCAAGTTCGATCCCTAGCCCCGGAAGTGACCCACATGGCTTGGTAGACCTCTCCTGTTTCGCTCGCTGCTCTCCTCAGCAGTGTACTTCATCAGTCTCCTTGTTCTGTCTCTGGTGAAGCCTCCCAACGCCCCTGCACCTCTGGCTTGTACCCCAGTTCTATATGAATAAATAAATAAACCTTAAAAAAAAAAGAGTGCACAGACACATCTTTAGCAGAAGCTAAAGACAAGTAGCCAAGGGCATTAGAGTTGAATAAAAGGACATTCAGGAAAGGGTCCGTGGGTGGGCAGAATTTTTGGAAGAACAACTGTGAGGGGGCCTTGTCTTAAATGGGGTGCTCATTCTCTTCCTTCCTGGGCTGTAGTTTGAAGTTGTGCTCCAGGGGTGTTGGTTTATAGGTCCGGGTAGCAGGTTGGGATAGGAGACAGCATTATGCCACAGTTGAGCGATGTCAACAAGTTCCACTCTTCCCTTGGAAGGGGGACAATTCGGGAGGTGACTATTTCAGTGATTCTTTCTCTCCCCAGGCTTTCCTGCCTGCCTGTAGGTGGGGTGGGGGCTTTCTCCTCTCTGGGCTTCTCTTGGCTCTCCCTGGGCTTCATTAACTCTGGCAAATGTCACTTGGGGTCCTGGATGTGGTTAGCCATTCAGTTTTCTGTAGGCATTTCTCTCCTTGCCTCCGATGTCTAACATGTCCAAGTTCATGTCAGACTAGAGCTTTTCAGACGCCTTCATGTGAACTTGCACACACCTGCAGCTGCCTTCCTCCTCATGCTCGAGCACACCTACCTCTCCATCCTGGAGTGTTTGCCCATGCCTGCTACACACATCAGAATCACACCAGACCTTCATGACTGCCTGAGGGGTTGGTTTTCTTTGAAATACCCTAGACTCTCTGACTCCTGACAGAACCACTCCTCCTTCCTCAAAGATTGTCTTTGACACCTCTTGATTCCTACTTGGGTTATTGATGCCCATGTCTTGTTAAGCCTTTGTGAGCCCTTAAAGACCCTGGAATCTCAACTCTCAAATCTCTTCCATGCCAGAAAGGGGGCTCATGGTGAGTATTTGCCAAATTTGATTGAATTCCTTCACCCATGTCTGGGCTCCAGGGACAGCAAGGGCAGGGTCTGGCACTGTGCCCTGGAGAGAGTCTTCCAGAGGCATCGTCCCTCCTCCCCTAGCTTCTCAAGGATGCTCCATCTTTGCTCTCCCTTTGGACTCAGAGACAAATACATTTCCTGGAATGTTTTTGGCCTCTGTTATCAGGACAAAGGCAGGGCCACTGACAGTTCTCTGGCCCATAGGCCCAAATTCTCTGGAAGGTCATAGGCTTTATCTTGTTTATGTCTGTGATTTTCCTGAGGCTCCTTTATTCTTGACAGTGTCACAGAGCAGGCCTGTTGTCTGGGATGTGTCTGGAAAGTGGCCCAGCCTACTCTTTCAGGGATAGGGATGAGGAACCAATCATCAGTGTTGGTAGAAATGTTAGGCTAGTCCATGCTAGCCTATTTCTAGCTCACATGCTGGATCTGAGGCTGGCACTGAGTATGGGGTCGAGGAACAGCATTGGGAAGAAGATTAGGCAGGAAAGGAATTAAGCTATCACCCACTTTATTTTTTTGTTGATCACTTGTAGTGAATAGCTCCTAATAATGTCAATATTTGGTGGGGGTGTGAAGGAAAGGGAAGGAAAAGGAAAGGAAAGGAAGAAGAACTAAGAGTCCTGCTGTGTACTGGACAATATAGAAAAAATAGCACGTGCAAAGGCCCTGAGGTAGACACACATGTAATGTGTTTCAGAAATGGAAAGACGCCAGTGTAATTGCGGTAGATTGGACAGAAGATGAGTATTCTCACTGAGTTTAGAAGGATAGAAAAAGGTAAACTGATATAGGCCATGGTAAAGATTGTGACTTTTACTTTGAGTGAACAAATTAAAAAAGACCTGATTGACTTTTCTAAAGGAACATCCAGGCTGCTTTGGGGAACATGGATTCTCCTTTCTTCCAAAGGGGGTTCCTTTCTATATTGTTTTCACTAGTCTAGAGCACTTATTTGTTGCATCTAACTGAATATGAACCTAGTAAATATTTCTTGAATTTCTTGGTTAGAAATCAGTGCCCAGTTTCACCAAGCTCATTGTGATTTTGAAGGGTGCAGTTATTGAGGTGGATGCCTCGTCTTAGTGCTAGGATAGGAGCTCCTTCTCCTGGACCTTGTTCTCCAGGTGTCTCATAGGCACAAATTCTCATATGGTACTTCCTGCAGCTGGCAAAAGCACAGCTGGATTCATTGCTGTGCACATCTGGTAGCCAGATGTCTGCCGATAATTTGAGAGTTAGCCAGTTATCTGTGGACATGTTGTAGATAAGTGGGGAAAATGGGAGCATCCCAAGCGTTAGCAATAGATGGGGAGCTTAAGTGGCTCTCAGGAAGCCTATGGCCATTTTTGCAGAGTGGCCTGGATGCCTGCACCATGGCCAACAGGCAGGACTTTGAGCCCAGGGCTCCTTTGGCAACCCAAACAAAAAAAGCTCCAGTTTATCGAGGTCATGGCTTCTGGGGACTTACTCTCTAGGCTCAATGTCCTCATCTGTAAAATGGGAGTCATTTGAGCTAGGAGAATTTAAAATCATTCAGCTGAAAGTCTTCTTGAATAATGGGCAGGGGGAGAGGACACAGGAGGGTGGATCTTTCCATTCTCTGGGCCTCAGTTCTCTGCAACATACAGCTGATTGCGAGAGGGTCTCTTCCTGTGAGCCGGACGCAAAGGGAGGACATCTCTCCCTCTGAATCTCCAGCTGGCCCCATTCTCTGCCTGAAGACAGACTGTGGCTTGCCTTTCAGTTGTTTTGGGAAAAAAAAATTGACTCCTTTTTGTTTTCTCTTTTACATCCTCTCCACTTAGGAGGAGGCCACTTCCTTGAATGAAAATGGAAACTGTTAGGCGCAATTAATACTATAATTTTAAAATGCAACGTTATTGAAGCTATTTTCCCCCAACCGCTATTCAATTATAGACATTGGGGAATTTGCAGGGGCCTATTTTAAGCTTGGAGTATCCAGTACATTTTAGAGCCGCTCTTTAAAAGACATGGGCAACATGTGAAAATCCCAGATGTTTCCTCAATGCTCTCAGCCCCTCTGAACTGAGTTGGGGAAGAAAGTGCCAGTCAGGCCCCCCAGGAAAGTACAATTTGAATGGCAACTCTTCACACTACTTTGTTATGAACAACCTCAGAAATCCCTTTCCCTAGTGGGAAAGGAGAGTGGAAATCCAAAGCTTCCTGAGAAAGGAAGAAGCCTTTGGAGCAGCAAGCAAGAAGGCTGGAAGGCTGCAGGGCGCTTGCCCCTGATTCTCCTACCTTAGCATTTCCTGGAGGCATCTCTCTAAACCCTCAGAACTCTGGAGGGAGTTGTGAGGTTATTCTTGCTTGGTAGAGCAGGAGAATGTGGTTCAGAATGAAGTGAGGGGCAGAATGAAGCCCCCCCCCCACCCACCATGTAAGAACTGATAAAGTCAAGACTCAGACTGGTCTCTGTCCCACAAGTTGCATTCTTCCATTTCTTTTATTTACCCTGTATGCTTAACAAGCTCTATTTTTGTACACTCCAAAGGACAAAGCATGACTGGAAAGAGAACATCTGAATTGCTGACCACCAGGTGATAGTAAAAGCAAGCTGGTGTCACGGAAACCTGCAGACCCTTGTTTGGCCAGGGCGGAGCCTAGCCCCTCTCCCTTTACTCCCCTGCAACTCGACAAAAACCCCAACATTCTGCAGAAAGCAGGACCGGGGTCTCTCAGCCAAGTCTGCTGCCCTCATCATTTGTCAACAAACGAAACTACTTTTCTCCTTCTCAAACGCTGTTTCCTTTCATTGACTAAGGGAACCACTGTAATAGGGTGGTCCCCAGGGAAAGGGAAGGTTCCAGATTTCCTGTCCCACACAAGGGAGGGAGGAGAAAAAACTGGAGAAGAGACTTGAGAAGGAAGGAAGAAGAATGGAGAATTAGAAGGAAACAGAAGAATGGAAGGAACAGAGAAACATTTGAGGAACTTACACTTGCTTCTTGGTTTTGGACTGGTTGAAATAGATGAATTTGGCACTGGTCAACAAACTTGGTTTCTCCATCTGTGAAATGGAGATAACATACCTTTCATCAGACTGTTGTGATAACTATATTTCATGAACATATGCAAAGGTCTAAGATGAGTGATTGCTTATTCTGTTTTAATAATTATTAATATTACTTATTGCCTTAAATTCTAACTATGCCTTTCTTTTTATAAATTATACTCATCATTTTAAGAGCCAGTAAAGTTCTACATTCTAATCCACCACCATGCAGCCTTTCCAGAGTTAACTTCTCTCCTCTAAATCCCCTATGTGTCCTACAACAGACAGCACCTGTTACACCGTAGGCTTATCAAACTAGTTTGAATCTTTCTGCTTCTGAAGGAGACCCTGCTCTGTGAGGATAACTTTCCCTGTGGTACTTGAATCAACCAAGAGTGGCCACCCCATCTTTTATGGGGACAGTGGTTATGGATCCTCCTCAGCCCTAAGGAAATAAAACCCTGATGGAGAAGGCTACAAAGATAATTGAACAAGAGCCCCCTCCCTGGTGGCTCAGGGGGTTAAAGTGCAGCACTGCAAATCTAGCCACAGCCTCTTCAGCATGAGTTCGATCCCCAGCCAGGGAGGTGAACCACATGGTGCAGCAGACCTCTCCTGTCTCACCTGTTGCTCCTTTAGCAGTCTATTTCATCGATCTGCCTGTTCTGCTCCCCACTCTGTCTCTGGCAAATCCTCTCATCACCTCTGGCCTGTACCCCAGTTCTGTATGCATAAATAAATAAATCTTTAAAAAAAAAAAAAGATAACTGAACCAAGCTCCTCATTGTATCAAGGAGACCACAGAGGTCTGGAAAAAAGTAGTTCCTAAAGTATCAAACCCTAGGGAATCCACATGGCAGGTGAAAAAGAGCAAAGGCTTTGGAATCAGAGAACAGTCCTCAAGTTTGAGCTCCTCTACTGACCGTTGTGACTTCAACCTCAGTTGAATGGGTATAAAAACCCTTATCTCGCATGGCACAGTCAGTGAGTGGCAGAGTTCTCACAGCATGAGTGCACGGTTATGCTGGTTACCCCTGGGGCTGCGGGCTACTACATGACCTCATTTTCCTTCCACTGCTCCTGGCTCACTTGCTTCTCCCTGGCTCCCAGGAATGCTCTTTGAGGTACCAGGAGCCAACCCCACCAGGGTCCTGGTGGTTGACCCCTACGCCCCAGCACCCACCCTGTGGTGTGGATGGGGTGCATGAGCTTCTGGGCAGTGCTGCATCAACACCCATCTGGCTTGGTTCTCCTCTTGCTCAGAGAGGACAGGCTGCTCCTGCCCATGCATTTAAAGCCTGAACAACAGACAACAGAGTCTTATCCTGGAAATCCCATGTAACAGCTCACTTCTCTCCAGCCAGGGTGGAGGCCCAAGAAATTGCTCTCTTGGAAGATTTGTTTCCAAACTGCTTTATTGTCAGTCCCCTTTGGAAAGTCAAGCAATCTGGTTTCCCTCTTTCCTGGGACGCCTCCTCACTCGCTACCTTCCTTGTGACCAGCACCCATGCTGAGCACAGCAGGGTGTCTATTCAGGTATCTGCCATTTCCCCCTGGGCAAAGGCAGAAGAGACCATGTAGACTGGCAGGGTCCAGGCACCCCCGAGGCTAAATGTCCATGCAAATGCCAGGGGAGGCTCCAGCAACTGGATTTCACTCTTTCCAGTCTGGAAGATGCCACGAAGAAAATCTGGACTTGCATTCAACCCTCAAGCTTTGATGATATTTGTGAAAAATAATTATTTTCAGTGAATATTTTTGAATGGCAGCTATAAATGAGAACCCACTGGACATAATTTACTTATTCTATAAACAGTCCAGCCTCTCTGTTGCATATCCATTCATGCTCACAAGTAAATTTGTGATCCTTCAGCAGGATTCTTCTTTAACAAAACGACTTTGGTCACAAACAATGAAGAAAACTGCTGATCTAAGTGTAAAGAAAGGATAATGTGAAACTTAATAAATTCATGAGAAAATCATTTCTCCCAAAAATTGAGACCCTGGTTATAATGGGGGAGTAGAGTTTTGAGGGTGCCTCACCTCATCCTGCTACCTTAGCTTATGCACCTTAGAACAGGGTGTATGTGGGTGCACACACACATACACACACACACGAATATGTGTGGTTTTGAGCATGCAATCATTCAGGAAATTACTCTATGCCAGGCCTGTACTGGCTTCTCGGGATGCAATGGGAAGGAAACTATGATATGGGAGACAGACAATCAGCAAATATTTACACTAGGCACATGAACACAGTGCTGTGAAAACACGCCCCTGCTTTTCCTGATAAGGTGGATCAAGATGGTCCAGAAAAAGGAACCCAAGCCATCACTTTGAGCTCTAGAACCATGAAATGAAATGAACTTGCTGGTAATATTCATATACCCTCCAGTTCATTCATAAATTCCCTCAACAAACATTCATTTAATTGGCACTTAGGATATGCGATACTCTAAGAGAAACTGAATTAAGATAAACAGCAGTGCTCATAAAAGATAGCTAGTACTTCTTTCCTGATTCCTGTGCATCCCATTGGCCAGGCCTGATCCACTCCAACCCACTCAGAGTATTTGAATCAGCCCCACAGTCACAGGAGCTCTCTTGGTATTCCATGTCTGGTGGGATTTTGGAGGACCTCCCATTTCTTGTTGCAGGACTATTCCTTCCTCTCATATTGTTCCAGGGCCAAAATGCGACCAGTTGGAGCCCAGGGGTAGGGGAAACAGAGGGCAATTTGGGCACTGGCTCCCTCTCCTACCTCTGCTCCCAGGCCCGGTACACATCTGCTGGGCCTGTCATAGACCAGTGGGCCTGTCATAGACCAGTGGGCTTCAGAAGACCAAAACTCACTCAGGCTCGGACAAGTGGCCCTGGACAAGTTTCTACCTCTCTGGCTCTCTTTCCCATCCAAGAAATAAGGGATGAGGCCCAGGACTACAATGCCCCTCTCACCAACTGGATCCCTTTGCATGACTTTCTTTCCTGGGCTGATTCTTCATCTCAGAAACTTCTGTCATTTCTACCTCCCCAACGATCCCATCCAACCTTGCCTGGTCCACTGAATCTCACTTTTTGACCCCAGACACCCAGTCAACACCTCCACGTGAGGCTCAGGCTGCCACAGAAGCTTCAATGAAGGAGCAGAGCACAACATGCACCCCTACCTGAGCCCACACAAATGCCTCTACCAACAGCAAAAACCTTTAGAAACTTCCAGAGAGAACAAGGAAGAAGTTGTGCACATCAGAGAGGACTGCAGGGAAGGAGGAGCAGTCCTAGTTCCCAGGCCTTGGGGGACCCTTTGTAGCATTTGACCCTGCCTGGATCTTTGAAAGAACCTGGCTCAGCCCCACCATGGCAGGAGCCCGCCCCTCTCTGAGCTCTCTTCCTCTGTTGTGACAGATTCTTCTCTGATCCTTTTGGTACTCAGCTCCCAAAGAAGAAAACAGATCACCCATCACTGAGTAATTATAGAGCAACTGAAAGGCCATTTAGCTACTGTGTGATAAGCAATAGATTATTTTAATAATAACCAATTACCATGCATGTTAGTGTATCATTTGGCATTTGATAATCTTCTGGGGTCTCACCTGTTCCTTCTCTTATGGAGCATTTCACGACTGTTCACACCTTTCCCAACAGAAGTTATGTCACTTTCTAATTGAAGCACTATTTTTAGGAAATAGTTAGGAAAACTTTGTAGAGGCGATGCAAATTATATCATGCCAACTGGAAGGATGCCTTCTGCCAAGTGTCTTTTCTGATAGCTTTGCCATAGCATCGCACTTGGCAGGCTGGAGAGTACGTTTGTTTCGTAATCGGAGTTATCCTCTCAGCATTAGCGCGGGTCTAACCCAGAGGCCTGGTGCCTCTGCAAACGCGTGGGCATCAGAGCAGAGATGCTGTCTGTCCTAGCTGCCCCTTCCTCTGCTGAGATGTGCTCTCCTGTTTGTTGGCCTGGAAGCCGTGAGGTCCAGCATTCTGTTACAAGGTCTGCTGTGAATGCCAGCACGGACCCAGCAAGGACCCAGTGGTTTGTCAAGGGCCCGGGAGACATAACCCCCAGCCCCTAAGATCTGCTCAGCCTATTCCCCTGGCGTGAGCTTCCCTCTCAAAATTCACTACTTCCCCTGGGGCACAGGTCTGCCATGCCTACTCTGGCTCCAGGATCCATTCCCTCATCCACTGAATTCTTTTTCTTGGTCTATCCCCTATAGAGACATAGCTCTTAGCTCTTTTATTCCCCAAGAATACAACTTGTCTTCATGAAAATTTTCAACCCTTGCACAGACAGACACACATGCACACACACAGTGTTCCATCTCCACTAGAGCTTCTGTTGCCAATTCCCAGATTCTTAAAGTTGTAGTGGTTTCTATTGGGACAGGCCTATGGGGTCTCACACATCATCTGTCTGCCCTCAAAAAGCGGTTATGATGGAATCCAGAACATCATTGTTGCCACATGCAATCACTTTCACTACATCACTTCAACCACTCAGGCTACACCCTCCTTAAAACATATTCAACTAGGCCCTCCCTGGTGGCACAGCAGGTTAAAGCACTGCACTAAGAAGCTTAAGCCACTTCCTCATGAGTTCAATTCCCGCCTGCCCCGGAGGAGACCACATGGCATGGCAGACCTCTCCTGACCCGCCCGCTGCTCCCCTCAGCAGTGTACTTCATCGATCAGCCTGTTCTGCTCCCCACTCTGTCTCTGGTGAAGCCTCTCACCCTCCGCATCTCTGGCCTGTACCCCAGCTCTGTACGAATGAATAAATAAATAAATCTTTAAAAAAAATATTCAGCTAAATGAGAAGCACTGCGCAGTCTGTTTGTTACCCACTAGCTTATTTGTTACTCCTCTTCTTCACCTTCTACTAGCTCACTTTGCTAATTTCTTCCAGCTACAGTGACCTATTTGCATTGTTCTTGGATATACTGTGAGAGTTCTGACTCTAAAAAAATCCTTAAATCCTTAGAGCGGGTCTAGAGGAGGTGGAAGCCCTGGAGAGAAGTGGCAGGAAAGTGGAGGCTGCAGGGAAGGACCTCTCCACCCCTGGAAAATGGGCCTAAGGTAAGGTAAAACCAAACACGATACATGTAACTGAGAAAAGACAGTGAGAACAGCTCTGACATTAGCTCCAAAGTCTCTAGCATATGTCTCAATGGCACTACGACTTCTGTCTGAAATAACTTCTTTTTTCAAAATCACAACCAGGTATAGACCCATTTGCCGGTGTCAGCCACCATGCTAAGTCCAGCAAAAGATCCAGAGAGGTATAAACCCCTCCTCTTAGTAGACAACAATCCACTGAGAATGGGAGAACACCGTTGGGTGAATTATTTCAATAATATCAGGGAGAGAGCTTGATGTACTGGCGAGAGAACACATTGGTGGTAAAGCAGTTCTGTTACTGCGCCATATAAAATGTACCTTCAGAAGTTTTGCAAACTTTCTATGCCTCAGTTGACTCATCTTAAAAATAGGGTTAAGAGGCTCTCCCTGGTGGCGCAGGGGGTTAAAGTACAGCACTGAGAAGCTAAAGCCACTTCCGCATGAGTTCGATTCCCGCCGCCCCGGAGGTCACCACATGGCACAGCAGACCTCTCCTGACTCGCCGTGTACTCTGTCGACCTGCCTGTTCTGCTCCCCGCTCTGTCTCTGGTGAAACCTCTCACCACCCCTGAGCCTCTGGCCTGTACCCCAGTTCTGTATGTACAAATAAATAAATCTTTTTTAAAAATAGGATTAATAAAAATTCCCTTGGGGCCCTCCCTGGTGGCGCAATGGGTTAAAGTGCAGCACTGCAAAGCTAGCCGCAGCCTCTTGAGCACATGTTCCTTCCACCGCCAGGGAGTGACCCACATGGCTCAGCGGACTTCTCCTGTCTCTCACCTGCTGCACCCCTGAGCAATATCAGTCTGCCTGCTCTGCTCCCAGCTCTAACTCTTGTGAATCCTCTTGCCGTACCTGAACCTCTGGTCTGTACCCCAGGTCTGCATGCATAAAATAATAAATCTTTAGAAGCAATAAAACACTATCTCTCTGTAGCTAGTTCTCTTATAAAATAAGGTCAGATGTGACTGATTGGCAAGACAAATAGGACAATCAAAAAGATTCTCTGGGAGTTCAGAGGAAAGTGTTCAAATCCCAGGACAATGCAGAGATGGGCAGATCTCTTGAGCAAAGGGTGGAATGATACCAGTGATCATTCCTTTTATGTGTCAACTCAACTGGTACCTGTCTATTTGCCCAATCATTAGTCTGGGTCATTCGGGAGTGGGTTTTTACATGAGATTAACATTTAATGACTAGACAGAGGGTCTGCACGCATGGCTTTTAGAATGTAAGGCACATCATAGGCAGAGAAGCCAGCATATTCCAGTAGGGAGAACTCTGCTGGGAGACATGCCGACTAAGAGGAAACAGGAAGGGCGTTTAGGGCTGGCAAGGTTGTGCAGCAATGGCTTCCTAGCATGGTAATGACAGCACCCGAGGACAGAAAAGCACCAAGCAGTGAATCTGGCTTGAATGCAAGCTGGAGTTTGGGTGGAGAGGCAGGAGTCACTTCCAAGCAGGGGAACCATGTGTACCTGACATCAAGATGATGAGGGAAACCTCAAGGATGTGGCCTGAGGCTGTGTTGTGATGAAGAAACAAAACTTACCAGGGCCTGGTGACTGCGGGGCTGGAAGTTTATCCCAGGGCTGGATCTTGGGGAGATTTGTAAATCATTTTGGAAAGTTTGACCTCCATTGTGTTGTCTCTGGGAATCACTAAAAGATTTTAAGCTGAGGAATGGCATAGGCAACTTTGCAGCTTAAACAGAGAAGCTAGTGTGACAACAGGGATGTGGGCAATTGGATGTGCAGTCACATGGGAGGCGGGTGACTCACTCTGCTGGTTTGGGGGTCAGACCAGAAATTCATCCCTGGGACCGCAGGCCTCCTCTGAATGCATTTTTAATTCTGGGTCCAGAATCTGGCCCAGACTGCTAGGTTGCCAGGCCTCGCTCAAGTCTGAAGTCTAACACCAAAGTTCTTTTCAACCTTTCACAAACCTGTCCCCACCCTGCTCCCTCACTGCCCATAGCTGGCTAGGGTATTGCTCCTGCCTCTCCTGCTTTGTGTTCTTAGAGCCATCTGCCAACAAAACGCCTGTTGTCCAACCCTCCCAGGTGAGACCCCGGGCGGCAGCCTCATCACAAATTATCCAGGTTTGTCCAGGTTCCAGGTCTTTCTAAACCTGCTTTATTTCACAGCGATCTGATCCCTTATTTCTGACACTAGAGCTTAAACTGTAACAGGGTGGTCCCCAGGAAAAGAGGAGGTTCCAGGTTCCCTTCTCCACACAAAGGAGAGTGGAGCTGAGCAGGGAGGAGAAGAATCTGGAGAGGAGACTGAAGAGGAAGGAAGCAGGGTGGAGAGCCAGAAGGAGACCTGAGGGAGGCACATGGAGCAGAGAGGCATGTAAAGAGGTGGCTCTTGTTTCTTGGCCCTGGGCTGGTTGAAACAGATGTGGGTGAAAGACCCGTGGGGAGGTTCACTATGGCAGCGTTTATCTTCATTTTGATTTTGCTTTTCCTCCCAGAATTGTCTAGCCACTTCTGACCCTTTTCTCTGGGTCCCTGCCAGAAGATGCTTTAGACTCGTGGTGGGCTTTCAGGCCCTGTGTTGGGTCAATTCCTTGTACCCATGAGGGGATGGGTGACTTTGGGTGTTTGATTTACAAACTATGTTCTTTATCTTTTCCGTATTGCACACTCATTGTATTAAAGTTCCTTTCTACTAAAGGTCTTATATGGTTTGTCTTGACGTGGTGGATGGCAGAAACTATTTGGAGCAGGCAGGTTTGGGGGTTGCCCTGTAACAAAACTGTGGCTGGTTTACATTCAGATCCTGACAAGGGCACAGGAAAGATGCCCGAAAGAGGTCATCCTCTCACCTCTCCCCTTGAGGATTCTAGCGTGAGAGCTTTAAAGACCTTGAGCCAGTAATCTGACCTCTTTAAGTCCTTCATCTACAAATGAAGACCTACTTCACAGGTGCCACACTTTGAAGACTTCACACTTGTCAAAGACTTAAAAAGTCCTGACACTGTGGGAATGTTGGGCTTTACTGTCACTGAGAGCACTTCCCTCCTTCTGAATAAACTTCACAGCTCCAGGGAGTAATGCCTCCTCCTGTGTGTGTCTGACCTTGGATAGCTCACCCAGGAGAGGCTGCAGCCTCAGGTCCTTCTGCATCTATTAATCGGGCACCATCCCACCAACTGGAAGTGAGAAGTGAGGGGAGACAGGAGAGAGTTTCTATGTATCCTGGCATGATCCAGGGCTCAATTCAGGGCTTTACTTTTCTCTGGCTTCATGCCACCTGCATACTTCGGGGAAGCCTCCTGTGGGCAAACAGAAGGAAGACCTTGCAGCTTGAGCAGAGACAAGCGCTCAGGAGGTAAATCCAGGAGGCCGTGGAGAGTGCTTTCTGTAGCGCCTTCCCACCCTAGGACTCTACTCATCCCTGGGAGGATCTGGGCATGTCATTTTCAGGACCACGTCCTTTCCAGCACTGTGAGGGTCAGAGAGATTCACAAGGAGAAAGGCAGAGCTCCTGCAGTGTTCCACATCCTGCTGCCCCGGCTGGGCTGGCAGCCCAGGAGTCATTAGCAGGTGGCAGGGCCAAGCAAGGGGCCATCAGTCAGAGGAGAATGTCTGCCACAGTTCCTGGGATGCAATGGTGCCCTGAGGAGCCATTGGCAGTAATGATGATGGGTATTTAAGCAAATGAACTGTTAATGACCAGGCAGAGGTGAGCTGCCTCCCAGACCAGCTGGAGCCCAGAGTTGGCAAAGCAGGGTGAAGCAGGAACGAGGAGAGATTGGAGAGGAAAGAGACATTTTCTTCTCTGAAATTAGTTTCCCTGGGGAGTTCTGGTTGGCCCTGGGGTAGTTACTCCTTTCTCTGATGAACCTTTCCCCAGGTCTCACCATTACTTCTAGGAGTTACTGTCAAGAACCTCCTGGTCACCCTGCTAGGAGCACCCCAACCCACCCCCATCTTCCTAGCCAGACCTCTTTCCCCGCACAACAAAGAGAAATCTTGTTGGAAGCCCCCATGGGCAGCAGGAACACTGACCATCTGGTTCTGGTTCCATACCTCCTGGAACTGGGATCCAGTGATGCCGAAGATGAAAATGGTATTTGAAACCACACCTCTACTGATGGCATTCCTGCTAGCCCAACTCTGTACAGAGGGTCAGATAATGTACCAGACATGGGTCTAAGTCTTCACTGCACATTGTTTCATGGTTGATCACCTCTGGGAGAGGTGCCCTTGTAGTAGAGACTGACGCTCCCATTTTCAGAGGAGGAAGCTGAGGCTCAGAGAGAAAATGGCATCCCCAAAGATCAGGGAGCTAGAGAGTTGGTAAAAAATGATGTTGAAGATGAGCAAAGAAAGAGTAGTTAAGAAAGTCAGGAATTTCAGTTGTTCATGCCCCAAATCATAAGATAGGGTTAGCAAAGGACATGGGGTAAACTGAGAACAAGAGGTAAGGTAAGGGCTGTATGCTCTTCGGATCCATAGAGTTTGTTAAACAGACTCTTCTACTGGGCCTACTCAACTCTCCCACTGGGCCCACTCAACACTGTCTAGGTAGAAGAATGTTTTATCTGGTAAAAACAACAAACAAAGCTCTGCAGCTCTGGCCTTAGAAGCTGCCTGGTTGGTCCTTGCTGTGTGCTCTTGGGCAAAATTATTTAACTACTCTGAACCTGTTTTTCTCAGATGGAAAATGCAAATTTATATTACAATTTCTATGTAAGTAAGCAATCAAATAAAAGCAACCTGACACTTTATGAGGTACCCAGGCAGATCACTGTTCATTGCCTGGCTCAGACTCCTGCTGCAGGGTGGAAGTGATAAGGTCTTCAACCTCCATGACCACCCCTTCCCTCCCACAACCCCCACCCATTTACTCACTTGCTTAAATGGAATTATAACTCCTACCTGGAAGGATCATTACAAAGATAAGAAGTAAGGTAAATAAAACACTTGGCATGTAGTCAATCAACACAAATCATAACTCCAATTCACCTATTTTATCAGCAAGGTGGTTATGGTACCTGAGTCCCATAGTTAGAAGTTCCCTTTACTGGCATCTCTTTTTCTTTCATCTTTATAAATTTTCTTTTCTGTGCCTTCTTTAAGTCTTCACCTGCAGCTCTGTATTTCTAAGTCCGAAAGTTTCCTTCAGTCAGTTCATGATTAACTATAGTTCATCTTGTGTTGTCCACCGAGGTCTCTATGTTGGCTAGCTAACACCCTGGAACTCTATTCAGAGCCTTTCACTGGCTATGTGATTTGAACACGCAACTTTCCTTCTGGAACATCAGTTCCCTCCTGGATAGATGGAGTTCTAGACTAGAGCCCATCTCCAAACCACAGGATCTTCCAAGACCTGAGAACAGCCTACACCTGCTGCCTTCCAGCTACTGCTTCCTCATCTCAGGACCCATTTGATAGCCTACTTTTGTCCCAGTTTCCTAGTCTCCAGGCAGAAGGGACCTCCCTTGGAAATCTCACAATCTTCGGACTTATCCACTGTCCCATATAGTTCTTCCTAGACTGTCCATAGTTATAACCCCTGAGATAACAGGTATGTGTGGAGCGTCTCAGACTCCTGAGACACCAACACTCTAAGGCTGCTCCAAAAGAGCTCTTTCATCTTGGGGTCCTGCTCCAAGCACAGCATCAGGGCTCAAAGATGCCGTCTGCAAGCCTTGACAAGGAGTGAACTCATCTATAACATCTATTGCTAAAAGAGGCACATATCCCTGCCAGGGCTTCCCTGGGAACCCCTTCCTATGGGTAAACCCATGTACAGGCACCCTTGCTTTCTCTGCTCCCTGTAGTCCTTCCTGAGCAGAACTATCTTCACTTCCTCCTGCCTCTTTTGACACGTGTGCCGGTAGCTCTAGCACAGACCCGAGCTAATTCCCTGACTCCAGGAACTTTATTTTTCTTCTGCTGTAACTGGCATCTGTTCAGGTGGATGAGTGAATATTTATTGGATCTCAGCAGGTTTTGGCCATTTTAATTGTTTTCTAGTGAATTGTGCCCATTGCAAAAAACAGACCTTATTGGCCATTTTTCAGGTCAGCTAAGTGAAAGGGGAGCTTCTTAGAGATGGGAGTTCAGGCAGCAGGTCCAGGAAATTTTGGCTCCAAAAAGAAGTCACACCAAAGAAATATGAGTCCCTGGATGGCCATTTGTAGCTGATGGATTAAGAGATAAGCACCGGAGTTGTGAACAGGACACACAGAATCACTAAACCAACCATTCTCATAATTAGATGCAAGTAGCATGCATTTAGTGTACTATTTTATTTTTAACTTTAAAAGTGCATGGAGCAAAAGCTGTTAGAATGGCAACTGTCCTTTTTTCTTTTTTTTTTTTTTTGGAAAAAGGGTTGAGGAAAAGAAAGTGTTACTTATCCAATGCCAAACATATACTAAGACCTCCACATGCAATGGCGTCTTCTATTTTAATTTTTTTTTTTTTTTGCAGAGAAATGCTTACTTCACATGATTAATTCCTTAGAAGCCTACCATATCAAAGAGAAGACCTCTGCACTTGTAGAAGCTTGGAGCATTGACTTTAAGCACCCCCTACTCCTTAGCTTAACCTCACCAGATTATCCCTGGTCTCTTTTGAAAACTTTATCTCAGTCCTGGCATCAACTAGTCAATGATGGGACTATTTCCCCATTTTACAGATGAGTTAAGTGAGGCTCACAGAAGTGTAGTTACATGGCTGGAATGTAGACACAGTTGGACTCAAGACTCTGCTCTCCTGATTCCAGCAAGCATAGCGAGCCTCTACTTGCTTGAATGGGGGAGGGAGGCTAATCTCACAGAGCCCAGAGGGAGGCTGCTGTCATGCTACTGAGAGTATGGAGGGAGAAAATGAGGAGTTGAGGTTCATGAGACATGGAAGACCTGAAGGAGGATTGAGTAGGGGTAGGAGGGGAGAGGAACAGCAGGGACTGGGGCCTGTTTGCTTTTGCCATATGATACTTCTCATCTTGGACCCTATATTCCACCACCTGTCCTAGAGTGAGCATGTCCCCTTGGCTCCCTGCCCTCCTCCGTGCCTGTCTGTCCCTCAGTCATCAGCACAGTCTATCTCTGGGTGACAGCCTGCTAAGAACCAGTCCTCACAGTAAAGAAGTTGATGCTGAGCATTGGAACCTTGGCAAGGAGGCAGTTAACACAGCCACTGATGGACTGTCTTCCCGCAGTGAAGGTGATTTGATGTTCTCAGATGCCAATTTGTTGCTAGACATGTTGACTGTAATCAGGGCTGAGATCCAGATGTAAGTATTCAGCAGTCCAGCAGGGTGGTGGGTGGGTCTCTTGCTGGTCTTCAAAGGCAGTGTTCACCTTCCTCACCACGTAGCCCCGATGTCTAGGTCAGCGAGGTCACCAGTTACTAATATGTCAGCTCTCCAGGAAATGGCCAACAACGTAATTCATTTTTAGTCATCAAGGCAACCCTACTCTTTCCCCTCTTTTCCAGAGTTCTGGCACATGCACAGGATTCTTCAGAGAGAAGAAAAATGAGAACACAAATTAAGCACCAATATAGACATGTCATTGTGTGGAAGTTTTTGCTGGCAGATGTAGTATGCTGACCACTTCCATCTTCTTCTATGACACATGATAGTTGGGCAGGACAAATAAGCAGAAAGCAGTTGTGAATTTCCTGGGAAAGCTTTTCATTCTCTGACAGATCCGCTCCTCCTTCTCTGACTACTTTCCCTGACCACTGGATGAGGAGGTGATGGACGGAGTGACAGCAAGCCTACTGCAAGCATGAAGGAAAGAAGGATGACACAGACAATATCTACATTATCCACAGAAGGTAAGGTGTGACCAGCAGTTGCTTGGCTCCAGATATCTCTTTGTGTGAGAAAATTCTCATGTATTTCAGTCCCTGTAGTTGAATACTTCTGTAACTCAACATCAAAAGCATTCCTGACACAGTGAATAATTTTATTTGATCCTCATGGCAGGGTATGTCCATTGTGTGAGGGTCATCTGTAAATACCCAGAAAGTAAGCAACACTACTCCTCTTCTAATAAGGAAATTAATGTTGGGAGAGGCTGACTATCCAAAAACCACTCATCTTACAAGGGAAAGGATCAAGATTTGAGTTCAAATTTCTTTCTTTTTTTTTTTTAAGATTTATTTATTTATGCATAAAGAACTGGATTACAGGCCAGAGGTATAGAGGCAGTGAGAGACTTCACCAGAGACAGAGTGGGGAGCAGAACAATCAGACTGATTAAGTACACTGCTGAGGGGAGCAGCGGGAGAGACAACAGAGGTCTGCTGCGCCATGTGGGTCACCTGCCTGATTGGGGATCGAATTCTTGTTACAGTGGCTGCTGCTAGCTTCATAGCTTCATAGTGTTGCATTTTACCCCACTGTGCCACCAGGGAGGGCCCTGAGTTCAAATTTCTTACTTCAGGCTCACAAACCCATTCTGAATGAAAAAAAAGTTAAGACATTCACCCTATTTGAAATTATATATCCTACCTATATTATACATAACTTCTTGCATATATATTTACATTGTATATATTCATTTACACATATAGCTATTCCCTGTATCTGTGTCTTCCACATATGCCCTTTAACCCAATAGATTATTTTTTTTTGAGCCCACAGTGACAACACCTCATAATGACTTATGTCATAAACTAACATTACTCTCTGCTCACATGATACACATACAAATTATCCTGGAGAAAATATACATAATTTGGAGATGCCATGCTTTCTAAATATTAAGAAAAATGAGCCTGAGTGTGGGAGAGCACTTATTGAGAAGTAAAGAGAGCAATGAGCCTAGAGTGGAGAGATGTGAGCAGGGGTCCAGGTCCGTCTGACGCTGACTTGCCTGAATGCTTTGACAAGAGACTTCCCCAACCTGCAGCGTGGTTTCCCACCTACACATGGAATATGCCAGGTGTACAGAGGGGAGGTTATTCTGTATGCATGAGGGGGGAGGAGAAGCTAGGGGATTAAGAGTAAATGTTAACTGATATCTAAGATGACTTACATGGTTTTTTAAAAAAAATGATTTATTTTACTTATTTATGCATACAAGAACTGGGATGTCGGCCAGAAGTGTGGGGAGGTGAGAGGATTCACCAGAGACACAATAGGGACCAGAACCAGTGGATTTACTGAAATCCACTTCCAAGGGGGAGCAGCAGGCAAGACAGGAGAAGTCTACTGTGCCGTGTGGGTCACCTCCCGGCTGGGAATCAAACTCATGCCACAGGGGCTGGCAATATTTTGATAGCACTGAGACTTCAACGCTTGTGCCCCCAGGGAAGCCCTGATTTACATAGATTTATATACATATATTAATTCATATATGAATATGAATATATGGTCACCCAGAAAACCCACCTTGGCACAAATTACAGATTATTTGATGACCTATAACTGTGAAGCCATGGGGATGCACTCACCTCTTGGGGTGGTGGATGGGGAAAGATACCAATAAACAGAGTGCCCACACCCCTTCTCAGCTGTCAGGGCCACAACTTTCATGCTGAGGACTTTAGTGCATGACCCAGGACCTTGAACTGGCTGCTTGTCCCTAGAGGAGAAGTCATGTCTTGCAACACTCTCCTGCGGGGGCTGCAGAGCAAGAGACAGAGCAGGGCATCTCGGCCAGCTTCTTGGAGGCTGCCACACTTGCCTTCTCCTTTTTTGCTTTTCTTCTAACAATATGTACAAATGCCTATATGCTGAGAATCACAGAAGAAAAGTGGCGACCTCAGTTATAACTACGCATCCTTTACCACTGCAGTTACTGTGCTACCATTACCACTATGAGCATTACATCACTGTCATTGCCACTACCATTGTTACAGTACTACTGGGGTATGGAATGAGGGGTACCAAAGGGTTCCCACACCTGCATATCTAAATGGGTTCTGCCATCTGCTGTATAAAGAGAAAACTTTCTCTTGGTATGAAAGAGCTTCAATAGGATTCATGGGCATAGAAAGAGAAGAAAGGAAAGTTTCTCAATAAAATACCCAAAGTTACCCTTCCCCTCATGGGCAAATGCCCAGCCAAGCAGGGTGAGCCTAAAGCAGGGTTTGAAAACATGCCACAAGACTAAGGCAACTTCAGGCAGGGAAGCATAGGGAAAGGGCAGAATGGGTCAAGCAAGTGTGGGCTGAAAGGAACAAAATTAAAATACAAATCAAGAGAAAGGCTGTGGTTGTCGGCCTCCCCTTGGGTCTCTCACCCACCTCTCTTCCAAGTGTCTCAGCATATCTTGACTCCAGTGTCTCCTCCCAGACCCCTCAAGTCCCTCATGCAAGTTTAAAGATAAGAAACAAACACGTCTCTCTTTCTCACATGTTTCAGCTCCACGCACTTCCTCCAACTCTTCTCACCACTCAACCCCCTCCCTCCATCATTAGGTGAGGGAGAGAACATGGCCCCTTCCCTTTTTATGGAGATTACACTTTGTAAGGATACAGCTATTACCTCTGCTCTCACCTACTGCAGGTCTACTGCCCCAGGGCTGTAGCTCCCACCTCCCCTGGCTGGGCTTCAGGTCTTATCTTGCCTGAATGGACAAATCACTTCTTCCCTGGACTTCACATCCCTCTTCCTTTGTCACTGAGCCACACTGAGAATGAGCTTTTTACAGAAGCTTCTTTTATCTTGGATTGCCCTTTCCTGAGATCCAAATGTTTGCTGGATTATCTGGCTAGGTTGAGATTGACATGTGGTGTTTCACTACATAGCCTCAGGCTCTTGGCTTCCCTTCTTCCACGGAGTTGCCAAAATAAATTCCCACCCACACATGTCCCGGGACTGTCTGGCTGCTTAAAGTAAAAACCTAACGACAGAGAAGCTTAGTTCCATAGAAGTCTTAGGTCCATAGAAGCTTCTCTTCACTTTTTCGAGGGGGCTCCAGAGGTCTCCAGTCAATGGCCCCCACCTCAAAGCTGGGTTTATTTATTTCCTTCCCATCCCAATGAAAGGCTAAGAGCCAGTCACTTCCCTCTGGGAGAGTTGCTTCCAGGCGCTCCATGGTCTGTTATTCATGTAGCCCAGTGCTGTTCATCTGTCCTGCATTCAACAAATACTCACTAAGCAAACTCACTACTTGTATACTCTCTCTGTTTGTTCTTGCTATTTGTAGCCAGGGTGCTAACCTATGGGGACACCATAGTATATGAGACAAACTAGTATATAGAACCCCACGCTTGCTACAATGCTTGGGTTATATGCTATAGATTACACTGCAGCAGTCTGTTTTCTTCCTCTGGGACACCCTTGTTTGTTCCACAAATAAAGAATCATGAAGAACAGCATCAGTTTCTTAACCCACAAGGGGATTTCCCATTTAAACATATTTAATATCTGGTGAAATTGCATGTGGCAGACCTGAGACTCCAGGCAATTTCATGCGTGTTTAATAATTACTTATTAGCATGCTCACTATTATTAAGGAGAGATGCTTTGCCCCAGCTGTCAATTAAGATTAGGTGTAGACAATCGAATAGCACTCTGTGATCAGAAAAGATAAACTCATTACACTTGCAGAAACATGGATGGGGCTGGAAGGGATCATGCTAAGCAAGGTAAGTCAGAAGGAGAAACACAGGTAATGGCTTGTGTCAGTGGTAGGTACAATACAGCAAAGCCAAACAAAGAGTCAGACAAAGACAAACTGGCCATAATCTGAAGGGACCAAGGGTGGGGGTGGGGTGGATGAGAACAGAATGGGCTGAGAACTCAGTGGACTATGGAGGGGATGGGTTGGAGGGTGGGAGTGCTAACGTAACGACCCCTGTGGGGAGATGTTCTAGAGTGTCAAAACACTAATAAGCAGGTAGAGCAATGAGACTTCAGTAATAATAATAAAAGGCTAAGTGTAGAATTGCCCTAGGACACTAGGACCACCACCACCTGCAGTGACTAGGACACCTGTTATCACCATAGCCACCACTCCACTGCTGCTCCACTAACATTGTTAAGGGGAAGGATGTCCTAAAGGAACTCTGCAGAGTTTTGTGGATGCCACCACCTACTCCAGCTTTCCGGACTCTACCCCTTACTCCAGTGATTGAAAACTACAATTCCCAGCAGTACCAGGGAGAGGACTGCGAGGACCCACGGGCGGAGCTAAGCAGGCATTCTGGGACTTTGGGGGATAAATAGGGCGCCATTTTCTATGGCGCTCTGTCTCGCTCAGGAAATGGCTCTCAGGACCGAGGGACTCTGGGCTATCATTTAGTTTGTTACCAGAGCTCCAAGTCAGCCCAGATGATAAGGTATTCCAGTTACTTTGTATCCCTCTCTCTTTCCCTGGGTTGTTTCCTTTTCTTTTCCCCTTTTGTAGATAAATCCATTATTGACCCTTTTATGTGTGTGTCTGCAGTACAACTGAATTTTAAATGTGTGGGTGTGGGCCCCCAGACAGGCAGCTCAGTTCACACTGGGGTGCCCTGTAACAACATCACCACTGCTGTCACTTCCCCACTATTATAACTGTCCTATTATTACCGTGTTGTGGCCATGCTTCTCCCTTGCCCACTGTTACGCCATCATCACATTACAAGACTTGCATTACTACTGCTACCGTGAGCAGCACTACGGTGCTACCATCGCCACTACTCTTACTGCCCATGCCATCACTGCCTCCCCATCATAGTAACGTGCTGTGATTCCATCACTACTAGCAGCTAGAGTGTGGTGGGTTACGGGCCTCATGCTTCCCCGTGCCACTCTGCCACTGAGCGAAAACAGCAGCCTCCGAGTGCCATGCACAGCACGAATATGTTCAATGCATCCATGAATCGAAACATCACAGTAACTCTGTCCATTATAGATCATCACCTTCCATTTGCAAATGAAACAATGAGGTGAGTGTTACAAAGCCAGACGTGACAGACTGTGGCTCTGGCTCGACACAATCTGACTTCAAGGTCTCTACCTCTGTTCTCAATCTGTTCTCCACCAAGAGCCACATGATTCTGCAGCCACGTCCTTAGCCATGGCTCCGGCACCACTGGCACCTGGGCCCAGCTGGTGAGACATGCAGCACTGGCTGCCAAGCCTGACCCTGGTATGGCTGGGAATTATTCTATATACCTCTTCGCCAGGAACATTTCAGATGAAGGACAGTTAAGAATGAAGGTTAGGCTGAGGAAGTGACAGCCTGTGACAAAAACAGGAGGATAAAGGACCCCTGACAGAGAGTAGAACCCTCTGGGCTGAGCCCCAGCTCCCCAAGCTCAGCAGCCTAACGGCAGCAGTGTAGGTGCTGAAGTGCATGCCAGCTGCATGCAGGATGAGCTCGGAAGTGTCACTCCCAGGTCAGGAGGACAGAGGAGAGATACGTGGGCATATCCCTCTAGACACACCCTCCTCTTCACCAACTCCTACCTCAGGTGCACCCCAGCACGCCAACCACAAATATGATGCTGTTAGATGAAACCTAGCTGCTCGAGCCCTCAACCCCCACTTCCTGACAACACACAGCCTGTGTGTGACAGGGTGAGCACGACTCTGCCCGACCCTGGAATCCCTGTCCTGTTCATCTGCAAGATTTTGCACATCCTCTATGGTCTCTCTGAGCAGTCACCCCTGTGAATCTGCCCTCTCTGCTGGGATGCCAGTGCTTTGCCAGCTCACTCACAGGGCAATTGTGAAGCATTCTTACTATTTTGTGGGGCTTTATCCTCTACTGGAGTAGGTTTGTGGAGGATGAGGGGCTCATCTTTGCAGCCCCCCATAGTGCCTTGTCCAATGCCTACCCCATGGTAGGGGCTCAGTAAATATGGAAGGAGAGAGGGAGGGAGGGAGAAAAAAGAGAAGGAGGGGAGAGAGGGCAGCAGACGGAATGAGAGGAAGTGAGGCATAGGGTTGTATGCCAACCTCTGACCTTTCCTAGCCCATTTCTTGTATAAACATCAGTTCCCAACACAAAGTCTGGTTTGTCCCTGTGTTCATTTCCACAGATTTAGAAAGGAAGTCAGTCTCTCAGAACTTCTTGCCAACCAGGGAGCTGAAGGAAGTTGCTGGATCAAAATAAGGGAGGCAGCGGGTGTTAAGAAAAGGACACATACTTGTCAGTTCTGGGCTGCATATCCAGTCACTGCATCTGTCCTCTGAAGCCCCCACTGCTCAGGGGCCCTCTATGAAAGGGGAAGCCTAGCAATCCCTCCCAGCCTGTCTCATGGGGTATAAATACAGCAGGACACATGGAAGTGTTTTGTGGCTGGGAACATGCCCTGCAGATGCTGTCTTACTGCCATTAGAGGTCTGCACAACACTTTGCCATCTTGGTTTTCTAGCCACTGGCCCTGACCCAGAGGCAATGGTCATGCTCCTTCAGAGGTAGCCTGGTGGTGGGGTCATCAGCAGCCTCTTGAGCATCTACATGTAAATAGGTACCCAGGGTGGCCTCAAATGAGGAAGCCAACCCCCAGCAGGCTACATTGGGTGGAGTGTCTGGAACTCATCTCAGCCGACCAAGGAGAAGGCAGAGGAGAAGGAGAAGGAGGAGACGCAGCCACAGCAAAAGGCTCCAGTTAGGAGAGCTGCTCTAGAAGAGTTCTTTCTGAGCTCCACAGAGGCCTCGCCACTGAGGAAAATGCCGAAAAAATGCCGGCTAATTTCAGAGGCTCCACGTTGGTGGGCCAACAGCCCAGGGAGAATGAGCAATTATGATTTCCATCTAAGCAACATATGCTGTTTGCTGGCCTCTTTCGAACAGCTGTAGGTTAGATGCTGTTAAGATTAGTCTCCTTCTCTCCTCCATATTTCAGAATTCAAATTAAACTAAAATAACAGCACCTGCTGAACAAAAACCCCATTGGAAATGTGTCCTCGTACACAATTACTGCAGGGAGGCTGGTCACCATTGTTACCCGCCTATTCTTCCTGAATGGGAACGCAGCGAAGTTTCCCAGGCAGCTGCAGCAATTCAATTGTATAACTGGAGCTGGCCCCGCGCCAACCCTCAAGAACTCAAGTGGCACCAAAAGATACTATATTGATTTGCAATCGAACATAATAGGCCATCAGCTTAATTATTACTGAAGTGACAAGGTTCTGGGTATTTCATATTTATATTTCAGGGCCTGTGAAGGATGAATGTAAATCTTTTAAATGCACGGATTTGCATATCTTCAGAAGGGTTGAGTGCTCTTATTACATTCATAGCCTTTGAAAGACCAAGAGGACTGGCTATTGAACTCAGGTTGCCAGATCCCACCGGCATTTGCTTGGATGAAGAGACAAAAGGCATAAAATGGAAATTGCTTTTAGTCCAAAAAAAAAAGAAAAAAAAACCAAATAAACAAACAACCAAAAAAAAACCCCACTACTCAACTGCATCACGCTATCAAGCTTGGACCCTTTGGGGGCCCTTGAAGGGAGATTGGTTACAGACCTTCATCGGATAGAGGCATTCAGTTATTGAGAAATGAAACCAATGGCTTGGCTCCATGATCCCTGTGCTCTCTCCCCAGTCTCGTCCTGTCTCCTACAGGTCAGTAGAAACTGCTGAGCTGTGAAGATGTGGGCCAGGGAGGCACGGGGAGAGATGGGAGCTTGCTCTTTCAGTATCCTCTCTCACTTGCACCATACCGAGATGGGTTGCAAAGAGAAAGGGCCTCACTGGCATCCCGCCAGCCCTCCTTCTGACACAGAGGTTCTAGTAGGAAAGCTTACACCCTAGCAAGACGTTTTAGAATGGTTCCAAATTTCTTCCTTTCTTCACTCTCTGGATCCATCAAGTCATTGAATTTTATAGATTCTTCCTCTTGAGTCTCCCTTGATTTTTGTTCTCTACTCTGGCTCAACCAGAGTAGACCACCTCAGCTTTCTGTAGGGCTCATCATCGAGCCTGGTCTCATGAGATTGTACTCTTCTTCCTTTCTCAGTCTTACTGAATCACAGTCCATTTCCACCCTGTCATAAGAGGACCTTTCTGAAAACACTGGGGCAGACAGGAGGGCAGTTCTACCACTCAAGTCCCTCCTCTAGACTCCACAGGATAAAGTTCAACTCTCTTCTCAGCCAGGATTCAACCTTCATGGCCGACAGTTATTCCGTAGGTGTATACACCCTTCCAGCCTTACATGTGGCATTTCTATTATCTTTGCCTCTATTCCTCCTTCTACTTGTTTATGGAGACACGAGGATCACCTTCCAAGATTCACCTGAAAGCATTTCATCCTATCTTATATCTTACCCGTGACCATTTCACTGTAATACATCACATTGCACTGTACTCATTTACATTCCTGCTGCTCCCCTACAAGGGTCTCAGGCAAAAAACTGTGCTTTAAATCACTTTATCCCCAGGACACAGGTCAGGGCCTGGAATGTCGGAAATGTTTAGCCACTGTTGGTTCTTCACCCCTAGGGAACATCAAATGTGTATGGAACACATAGTATATGTGAGGTGTTGTTCCAGGCACAGGACACAAAAACATCCTTGTCACATTGGAACCCAAGATCTAAGGCCAGGACTGCTCTGAGCATACACATCTATGTGCATAAACACGGGACAGCTTAGCTAGTAACTGTTCTCCACACTCAGAGAAACAGGAAATTAGTAACCTAGTTTATGTAAGTAAACAGGACTAGGACTCAACCTGAGATCCCATCATGTAAAAAGCAAGCCATCTTCTTTTCCATTATGCCTTAGGAGGTGGGTAGAACTTGATTAGACATGGAACTGATGACTATTCCAGAAGATGACCTCATTGACCCCACGGTCTTCAGTAACATCAATCTCATCACCCATCACCCCCCTTCCCAGGGCCACTTCAGTCACCTCCAACATCAGCAGCTCTATTCCTGCCATCCTCCCTATTCCTGCCATCCTCCCTTCACCAACACCAGGAATCATAGCACAGGGACCCTCGGGTCAAGGAGAAATGGAAAGGGAAGTGGCTTTGTTCTAGTTTCCCTCAGTGCTACCACTTTCCCCCTACTCTGCTCTACACCATCTTCCTGGACCACCTGAAAAACTATCCTTCCACCTCCTGGACTCTGTCATAGCCAAGAAGTCTTTGTAACAAAACCCCCACTCCAGGAAGCAGTTTTATTCCCTTGAATTGAAAGCTATTTCTAAGGGATCTAGACCAAAAGGTGATATAGGAATGAAAAAAGAAGGCAGAGACCCAAGAGTGAAAGCTTGAGTCGGGCAAACAGTCTCTCCACAGAGGTAAGGAGGCAACAGGAGTTAAGACCTATTCATGCCTGTAGGGCAGAGGAGTGGATTGGAACTCTGAAGAGAGAGACGGCCATCTTTACCTGGCTCAAGAAACCAGGAGGAGTTCTCCAGGACATGGTGGAATACCTCTCCCCCTCACGTAGACTGGCCCTCATTGCTACTTCTGACCTCTGCCATTTGGGAAGGAACTAAGACCTCCATCGGAATCACCCACAAGAGAAACCCCGGGCCGGCAGACTTAGCCCCAGAGTCCTCAGCGGCAGCAGCTCGTGGCCACTCCTGCCAGCCGGAGCACAAAGACAAGCATTGCCCCGTGAGAAGCAGGAGCTACAGAGGACCACCTGTCAGGCAATTCTGTGATAAAAGGAAGTGAGGCTGGAAATTGGACAATTGTCACTAAGTAGCTGAGAACCCAGCTGAGTGGGGCTTTCTTTAATAAGAATGACAGAAGCCAGCTTTAAAGGCAGATGGAGATTTTCCAGCATCCAGGATTTTATAGAGAAGAGCAGGAAAGGAAGGGGGCCTCGGAATGGGACCTGCCGTCCTAGCCTCATGAGGAGGAAGGGGTGAGGGCCATCCCGTGGGCTTCAGGGATGTTTCTCACGGGTCAGTGTCATTGCCTGGACTCTCATCAAAAGCATCACCTTTGTGGGTCACTGGCAGGAGACAGTGATCCTCAGATGTAGAGAGCCTCAAGGAATTAGCAACAAACAGACTCACTTCTTTCAGTGCTCTCAGTGCTCTCTGGGCTGTATGGTGGTGGAGATACAGGAGAGTAAGTCTGTTGACTGCAGCAAAGCATTTGACTAAGTATTTCTTTTTATGATGGTGGGAGATATGGATAACGAGGAAATTAGGTAGATTTAGCACAATGTTAGTAGCAATACTAACACATACTAACGGCACCTTTTGAGCTTAGCACCAAACTGGATTTTCCATACATCAGGACACTAAAGTACCTCATTGCCCTTTAACAGATGAGAAAAGCAGGGCTCAGACAGGTGTGGTGAATGCAGGGCAGGCCAGGTGGATCCAGAGTTCAGTTAACTGGGCCACCTGATCTCGAGTTCAGTTAACTCTCGTGCGCACAGGTATGAATTGTGTGACAAACTACACATACTCACAGCTTCCACATTTGCATGATGTCCTTAGTTGGTTGTCTGTGCCCGTGCACATAGAGGGTCAGCTCCAGAGACTAGAGCACCCAGAGACGCTGACACCCATAAAGGCTCTGATACCAGCGCTCCCGGACACCAAGGGCCAGCTGTACTTGTGTTCTTGCTCCAGGCAGCTGACCACACTCGCCACATGCCCACCCTCCACCTGCGAGAGCACAGCGCAGCAAGCAGCCATTGCCATGACCACGTGTGGCTCAGCTCCCATCCATCCCGTGGGTGTGTGCACAGACCTACAGGTGCAAACATGCTTCCGCACTCTTGAAGCACCTACCGAAATGCTTGTCTGTTTTTACTGTCTCCACCTAATGGCTAGAGCAGCTCTCATTCTGCTGCTAAAGTTGGGGCAATTTTCTCATAACTCAGAAAAACACTTTGTTTATCAGAAGGTAACACTGCAGCCCAGTAGGCTGAGGAAGTCCCAAGGGGTAGCTGCAATGACTGAAGATGCCACTCAGACAGGGGCTTAAAGCCTGTCCGCCCCTCCCCCAGGAGCCTCCAAGGGGCACAGAGCAAGTGTGGCCCCAAACCCCTGAGGGATCTGTGTCTGCTTTTGGATGCCTGGCCCTGCATTAGCAGTGTGCCCGCGCTTTTCCAAACCCCAGGGTCCCCTCTGTTCAAATGAGGGTAGACTTAGCATTGCCCCAGGATCAGAAAACGCCGAGCACAGACTTGGTGGAGAGCTCTGTGCCTGACCAAAGCCGGCCTCCACGTACTCTGCCATGTTCCCATGCTGCCACCTTCTGATGCCAAAGCTATCTCAGTGGCAAGCTGCACAGCACCCTGTCAACAGGCCCCAGGGAAAAGGAGGTGGCAGAGTCGGGGGGGTTGAGACCCTCAGCTGCTCCTGGAGAAGCAGGGCTGACAAGGCGAGGATTGTTTTTCTCCCCTGGTGTGAAGCATGTTGACTTGCTGTTGATAGATGGTGGGATGATATTAATTAAAATGCAGGCAGGTGTGAGGGCGCCTCTTAGAGCTGCACTCGGGGTGGGGGGGGAGGCTTCGCTCAGGTCTGTAGCCGTAGCACCCTGTCCTTCCCTTTCTAAAAGCAGGTGTGACTTGGAGGGGAGGGTCTGGGTTTCCCATCCCTGGGAGACTCAGTTGTGATGTGAGTAGTGCTGGGCTCCAGGTGGAGGTGCAGCCTCCTTGGTTCCGGGCTGATGTGTGGAAGGAGGCAGCATCTTTCTCATACGCCAGGGAGTGCTGAACAAGATCCCGGGAGGGCTGAAGAGGCTCTGCCTTGGGGGAAGCTGTTCACGGGAGCAGTCGCCTTCTCTGTCCTGCCAGCTCTTCTACAGGGCGGGTTTGGGGGGCAAAGGGCTTCCTATGAGTGAAGAGGCTGAGGATGTAAGGCAGCACCCCTAGAGCAGCTAGGCAAAGATGCCCCCACACAGCATGTGGGCTGTATCCAGAGGCCCTGGGGTTTGATATGGGGAGGACATTGGGGAGGAAACAGGAAAACCAGGAAGCCGAGGTGCAGGGCTTGTGACACCACCGTGAAGCCCACTGTCCAGTATTGATAGTGTAGACCCCGACTGATCAAGATGGTCTATGTATTGTTCTTGGCATGTGAGATCCAGTGAACTTAAGTTATCTGTTAAAATACAACCACTTGCGAAATAAGCCAGAAAGAAAAGGAAAAATACAGGATGGTTTCACTCATAGCAGGAGTGTAAGGGACCAGGAGAGAAAATGATAATAATAATAATAATGAATGGCTATATACCAGAGACAGTTTATGGGAGTGGAGTGGGGAATGGGATCAAAAACAGTAGTGGGGAGTGAAATGTACTGGGCTTTGGCGATGGCACATGGGTGATTTGGTGATGGGAAACCCAAGGGGATTGCAACTGAGATGGAGAAAGGCACAAAATGATGTAAAAATAAACTATTATATTATTTTAAAAAAATACAACCTCTTGCTTATGAAGGCACTGACAGAAAAGTGGAAGAAAAAGACAGATAAAAACCTGGTGGTGCTGAGCTCTCTCCTAAATCAAAATTAACAGATGGTCCTGATCATATGTCTCTGAAAGGTGGTGTAAGTATAATTACTGAATTGAAAGCAATTTGAGATGCTCATGGATGCCATACCTGCAGTCCTGAAGCCTTCTCCAGATTGCAATGACTGTCCCCAGGGGTGCTTGCCCTGGGAAGGGATACTCAGCTCTCTGCAAATGGACTGATGGGGGCCTCTTTGGGCCAGGCCCTGCCCAGTTGCCTGAAATTGCCAAAGGTCTGTTACCTTCCCACTTCAGGCTGCCAATTGAGTTGTGTGCTTATGTTACTGTGCTTTGAATTCCCCTTAATAAATGCTCTGGTTATATGCATCTGACTTGAGTGGAGAATGAAGCTTTCCCCGTTCATGGAAATGAACACTCTAGAGATGCCAAGCCTGATAAAACACATGCTCAGTTTAGATTTACATCAGTGGGTTCTCACACCTGAGCCAAAGTAGACAATGAGATGACAAAGATAACTTTCTAGTTGATTTTCTGTTTCCTGCTTCTTGCCTCTTCTTGAAAGAATAAAAGTTGCTCAGAGGGCCCTCCCTGGTGGCGCAGTGGGGTAAAGCACAGCACACTCCCACATGAGTTTGATCTCTGTCCCAGAGGTGATCCACATGGCACAGCAGACCTCTCCTGACCTGCCTGCTGCTCCCCTTCATTGATTTGCCTGTTCTGCTCCCCACTCTGTCTCTGGTGAATCCTCTCACCGACCCTGCACCTCTGGCCTGTACCCCAGTTCTGTATGCATAAATAAATGAATCTTAAAAAAAAAATAGTTGCTCAGAGGTCAAATGACCTGACTGAAATAGTGGATCTAAAGTTCAAACACTTCCCTGGCTTCTAAAAATCAGAATCCCAAATCATTCTATTTTTTTTTAAACGTTATTTGAATAGGAGCCAGTGAAACATCCCAACAGTAAGTCTTTCAGTGAAAAAAAAAGGGAGAAAATAACTTGGGTGGGTGGAGAGAGAACACAGCAGGTGGATGATAGAAACTCAGAATTTTGGTACTTGAACTCAGAACTCCCACTTGCAAAACCTAATTCTTGCCTCTCTGGGTCTTTATTTAGGCATTTGTATGAAGGAAGGATGATACCAGGAAATATCACTCATATCTTTCCTTCTTCCTTCCTTCCCAACTATTTCTTCTCCTCCCCCAGCTCCAGGGATAATATGATAATCTACATTTTGAGTTCTTAAATATGTGTAATCATTTCTCCACCATCTGACCTGTAAATAACAGCTTTAATGAGGATTGTTGAGAAACATTCCCCAGGGAAGGCAATGAATTATAATTGAGCCAAGTTCTCCTGCAGGCCTAACAGAACTGTTAACAATGAGGATTATTTTGAAAGTGTTGAAGAAAAGAATAGGGGAAGCTATACAGAAATCCTTCTAGACTTGTGAGTTCCCTACTATGTGCTCCATTTCAGTTATCAACAAATTCCTTGTTCTGAGAGATCAAACTCCAACTTCCAGCCATACATCAGGATGTTCCATATCCTTAAACTATGATTGGGCATGTTATCCGAAACTGTGCTTCTGGAATGAAAGTCAATGCAAACATTTAGACAGGCTTTTCCAAATATTATTTCAGCCTCAATAGTTTGTTGGGAAACCCTGCTGTTTCTTTTGCTTATTTTCACACCCCAGATCAGATTGTATCACTGTATGCTAACTAGTAAAAGAAACCTGAATAAAGCAGGGAAAGGCTTGTACTCTGTTGACCATAAAAATACTGCAAGCTTAACGCTTTTTTACAGTTCCTTCAATCGTAGGACCTGACCTGATCTGGCCAAGGCCGGTCTCCTTATTGATCTCATTTAGAGTCAACATTTATTCATTGGTGAGCATTTGATGTGTTGCCTCAGGCCTTGCTGGAAGTGTCATATAGCACGCGATGTATGTCCTTTATTACTTTTTAAAAATAAAATGGAATTCTAAATGCATATATTCCTACTAGCTTAAGAAAATTGATGGTGTGTGTTCTTCGGAGAGAGAGAATGAATTTCTGAGAAACCAAAGCAAAGTTTCAATGTTACTGTCACTAACTAATCATCAGACCAATACAACTTTTAGTAAATAGCAAGGGCCTTGTTTCAAACAATTCATTTAATAAAAAAGGCATTAACCATCCATTTCAGATGACAAGCTAGTCTCTCTTTCTAGAATTAAATAGGAAGAATTGAACTGATCTACTTACAAATATTGTAGGTTTGGATCAACAGTAATGCAAATTTTGGGATAAGTAAAAACTTATCCCAATTAGAGTTCTTGTTTTTGTTTTAATTAATCGACTTTGGTTTCAGCTCTAATGTATAAAGTTTGAAAGATGTCATTCCCATTCTTAGGAGAAGAAATATGAATAAAAACTGAAAATCAGCAACTTTCCTTAGAACTATCAGAAAAATGAGATTTATGGGGAAATGGTTTTACCAAAACTGCAGATTATGTGAATATGAGATCAGTTTACCTAAAGTAGCAATCACTGGAGTCAGAATGAAGGAGGAAATGTAAATGGTAAATTTGGAGAATTTCTGGAGGTTGCATATGAACTAAGGAAAGAGTGACATATTCCTGGACATCAAGTATCAGGAGTCCAATATACTCCTGGATTTTACCTCCAGGAACCCCACTAGATTCTCAAAGTAAAGAGACAACAATGCTTTCCTGCTCTGACATAGGGGAGGGGAAGAGAAATTGCCATGCAACCCAGAATGTTCTCCACAACGAAGGTCTACTGGTCGGTGCAAAATGCAGTGCTAGGCAGAGCCTTGGCCAACTTGTAGAAGGGCTTTCCTCCCATTTTGGCCACTTCCAGCTTTCCTGTTTCATATAAAAAGGGAAAAACAACATCTGCAGAAACACCTGTGAGGCTCACAGCTGGGGCCACAGGCCCACAACAAAAATGAGATTTAATCATAAGAATACAGAAATCCTCCATTCCCAAACTTTATGAATATTCCAACAAGGCTTCAAGCATAATAATGGGTTATAGCTGAACAAAAGAGACTATTTCAGAAAGAGTTCATAGGGAAGACCGATGACAATGGGAGAGGCATAAACAAGGCCACAAAAAGAATTGGAAGCTTCTAGCATCTACAGCCATAGCAAATATTAAATGTAGCTCAACTGCTAGCTGGATCAACACAAAAGCTCACACTAAAAGCTACTATCCTCAATTTCCATACCTGATACTACCTGTCTAAGTTTCAGCAAGAAATTATAAGGCAAGCCAAAAAGCAAGAAAAAACACAGTCTCAAGAGATAAAGCAAAAATATATCATTAGGACCCGATTCAGATGTGACACAGATATTGAAATTATCAGGTGGGGAAGTTAAAATAATTATAATTAGGACCCTCCCTGGTGGCACAAATGGGTTAAAGCACAGCATTACAGAGCAGCTGTTTCAGTACAAGTACGACACCCTGCCGGGGCCAGGGGCCTGGGAGATGACTTACATGGCACAGCAGACTTCTGTCTCGCCTGCTGCGCCCCTCAGCAGTGTATTTCAGTCAATCTGCCTGTTCTGCTCCCCACTCTGTCCCTGGTGAATCCTCTCACTGCCCCTGTATCTCTGTCTGTACCCCAGTTTTATATGCATAAATAAATAAATCTTTCAAAATAAATAAATAACATGAGTCCATATAAAACAACTGACTAAATAAATAAAAGGAGAATAAACAAATCTCTCTTACAGAAGAATTCCAAGTAATTTATATAGACAAACCATGAGCTGCACAGAGGAAGTTCCTTTCAAAGAGTACATATGGAATAGGACCTGAGGAGTCATTTCATTGTGGAAGAATGTGAATGTGACATTCACTACCTCAACCAGGCAATCACTGGTAATAAGTTTTGGTGTAGGTATTCTTGATATGATGCCATAAAACTTGTAGTTTTCCTCTGGCTTCTTTCTCCCTAAAAGACTCCATTTAACAACAAGATAAAAACAGCTGATACATTCCAAGAGAGGGACATTTTACAAAACACCTAATACTCTTGAAAACTAAGAAGGTCCCAAGAGTGAGGGGTCACTGACAAGAGGCGTGGAAGGAGACATAGTGAGGAAATGTGGTGTGCTGAAGCCAAATAACAATAGGTGAAAGCTAAGCACCTGGGATTAAAGTATGGGATTTAATTAATAATGTATCAAGGCTGGTTCTTTACTAGTTTCAAGCAAGTGAACCATACATATGTAAGGACTTACTACTACAAAAACTGGGTGTGGCATAGATGCAATCTCTCTGTATTATCTTTAGAAATTTTTCTCAAACACTAAAATAAAGGTTATGAAAATAAATGGAGCAGATATATCATTGTTATATAAATTGAGATTTCTGGGGGATGAAGTATATTCTATCAATCTTTAAAGACTCAGCCATTTCTGTGTTCTAAATATTGTATTTTCATATGGAAAATAGACAACTACTAATATGTTACTGTTCTCCAGGGCACTGAAAGATAACCAAACCCTCTCAATTAACTTTACAAAGTTAGCATAAATACATACATACAAACACAGTACACATACCTCAACTACATAGCCAACCTGCCCTACAGAGCAACTATATTTATGAATACAGTAAACAAATTCCACAAAACATTAACAAAATAAATGCATTGGCATTTAGAAGATAAAATCAATAGTTATTCAGTATATATTTGATAAATAAGTAAGTGTCAAATTAGAGTTGGGAATTCCAGGATACAAAGTCACTTGCTATTGATTCATGTCAATAAGTCGATAATTCAAAACCATGTAGTGTTAATAATCATTGAAAGTCATGATATAGTTTATCAGTCATTTTTGCTTCTAAAAATATTATCATAATAGGAAAATAAATGTCCTTTAAATGCAAGGAAAAATAGTCTCTGTAACTGAGAGCTGACCACTAGCATGGTCCTTAATAATAGCATTTTAGCGTCATTTTCATCAAGACTGTAGAATCTAAACTAGTTATCACTTCTGTAATTCAACATCATGCTGCAACTCAACAATCTAATCAGAAAGCAGGAAAAGACAAGACCACATCAATAACTCCTTATGTAAATTACTTTTATATGATCCAAAAATCAAACCATTAATTTTTTCAATTTAAGGATGACTTGGTGACCGGGTCCTGCTAGAAAGATGAAGACATCTGGAACAGGCTTCTGATTATCTGAAAATTCCCGTAAATAATCTACATTTTATATTATTTGCTGGAATTAAATTTTATATTTAATTTTTAAAATATTTATTCATGCATACTAGAGCTTGGGAGTAGGCCAGAGGTGAAGGGGAAGAGAGAGGATTCACCAGAGGCAGAGTGGGGGGGCAGAACAAATAAATCTGCTAAAATACACTGCTGAGGGGAGCAGCAGGTGAGACAGGAGACGTGCACCACCCCGTGAGGGTCAGCTCCCTGGCTGGCTTGGGGTTTGAACTCATGCTACAGTGGCTGCAAACAGACATTGTCTTTAACCACTGTGCCACCAAGGAAGCTATAGAATCCTACTTTCTATACCGATTATAATATTTAGTATAGAAATATATTGGATTGGCTAAACAGTACATATTATTTCCCATTTGAAATTTAGAATATTACTTCCTCTATATTTTAGGACATTTTAGAAGTTAGTTCTTACTGGACTGGCTTTATATTAAATACCAAGGGAGGGGGAGAAAGCAGAGAATTGAGACTTAGAAACCATGTGGGTATGATTTAAACTTCATGTTGAATGGGGTATATATTTTTCACATTTGTCTCAGCATATTTATGTCTCAGTATGTATAAATATGTGTGTGTGTGTGTGTGTGTGTGTGTAAAGTTGTTTTAAAAGAGTAGTTTTTGAGGTAGTAAGGAGAGGTTTGGAGACAGAGGGAGGAGAAACAATAACAAATTTGCAACTGCATAGAGGAGAGTCTTAAAGAAGTCAAGGAACATCAAGTGTATTCCAAGAATACTACTTGTTTCTCCATGAAAATGCAATAAAGATATGCATTAATCATCAACAATTCTGGAGCCAGATTCGGGGATTCTAAAATTTCCCTGTTAAGGGTAGTAAGCAGCAAGTGAGAGTGGCATTGGGGAAATGTGCAGAATTTAAAATAAGCATAGTAAAAGCTTTGTGAAAACTTACTATTTGACAGGCCTTGTTGCACAGTGTGGGTGCGTGTGTACATAATCCCTCATGTTAGGTGTGTGCTATGGTCTCCCTCATTTCACAGATTTAGTAACCACATTCACATGCCCAAATGACCATTGAGAAATAATAACCTATGAGAATAATAACTAATAAGCCACATGGTAAGGATCTGAATCTAGACAGTTTGGTTTCAGAGTCTACAAGTGAAACTACTTCAGCCTCTGTCTCTTGCTCTTTCTTTCTCATTGTTAAATAATTTAGGAATGAAATCCAATACCAAGTAAGTCCTTTGTAATTTGAGTAGAATTCAATTTAAAGGCTTAATGGTCAATTGAACCTGTGAAAGATAACACTTATTTTAAAAAGAAAGCATTTTATTAAAACTGTGATTTTGTTCATAACTTCCTCTGCTGCTCCAAAAAGATCCTCAAATTGAGTCATAGGTATCCAAGCAATCATCTAACCAAAATAAGACCATAAATATTATCAAGGAGGCAAAGTTAACATTATTTGATGTTATTTGTTAACTAAGATTGTGAGCCTAGAAAAAAGGAGAATCATTTGTAAAATAGAGCTAATAAAAGCATCTAATAGTTTCCAATTATCAAATTAACATAAAAATCAGTGGCTTCTCTGCTCAGTAGAGGTAGCTATTTATAAATATATTTTTAAAATCAGATTAACAATAGCAAAAAAAAAGTAAAATAGCTAGGACTAATCCTAATAAGAAATATGATAGGGCTAAGAAGTATTACAAGCTTAACTTAGGGACATAAAAGATGTTAATAAATCTATAGATATTCATGTTTCTGATTTAGGAGTCTCAATATTTTAAACATGTCATTTCTCTCCAAATTAATTTATAAATTTAATGCAATCCCAATTAAAATTTGATGAGATTTTTATTTGGAACTTGACCAAATGATTCTAAAGTTCATTTAGAAGAATGATTGTATTAGAATAGTCATGAAAAGAACAAGAAAAATGAGTAATGAGATTGACTTGCCCTATTAGAAGTTAAATTATCACTGTGTTATGGAACCAAAGTAGTGAGACAGATTCATAAAACTAAAAAGAAAATCCAGAAACTGAGTTAAGTATATATAATAATTTGGTAATATTAATTATGTCAGTTTGAAAACTTAGGGAAGGAATCAACTATTTATTAAATGTACTATTAAGATTATATAATTGAAGTAAATAGATAAGCAATGGCAAAAAGCAGATATTAACATCATTCTTTATATAGTACAATTCATACAATGAATTATGCCTGTTTCAAAGTTTTGTGGTTTTTTTGTTGTTGTTTTACATTTTAAAAGGGACAAGAGAGATACCTGTGTAGACATAGGCGGGCAGAGAGCTACTATTTCAAAGTTTTGAATGAAAAAAAAGAAGCCATTAAAATACCAAAATATATGAATAAGTATATATGTAATTTGTGGTAGGCAGGAAAAGACTTAAAAGTTGTGGGCTCAGTTTCTAAGAGGAAAGATTAATAATGTGTTTGACTACTTAAAATTTCATAACTTAAAATGACAAAAAAACCCTCTAATCCATTCATCCACCTGAACGCCAGAAACAACATTAAGAGAAAAACTGAAAATTATTTGCAAGAGATATTACAAGGGTTTCATTTCCTTCACCTTTTCAAGATTCATTCAAATAAATAAGATAAAGAGAATGCTCCAACTGAAAATGACTAAGAAAATGGTTTCAGACAAATCAGGCAATTCATAAGAGTAGATACATGTTAGCATTAAAGAATTGCTGAAATTTACTAGCTATCAAGGAAACACAAATTAAAACATCAGTGAGATGCCATTTCTTTCCTATTAGGTTGAAAATTATGAAAAATACTCATAGTAACCAATGTTAGCTAGGACATGAGTAAACAGGCATCCCTACAGGCTCTCTTATGAATTCAAATTGATACAACAAACTTTCTAGAGAACAGTTGAGCACTATATTATCAAAATGGGAACTGCATTCCTTTTATGCAGTAGAGCAATTTCTAGAATTTGGTCTTAGAGATATAATAGGACAAACACCTAAAGATACAGGTTCAAAGACATTTAATTCAGCATCATTCAATTAGGAAAAAAATTAGTTAACTCTATTAATGTTAAAAATGACATGTTTGTTCAATGCATCCTGCTGTCTATGCACAATGGAATACATGCAGGGCCCTCGATGGTGGAAAATCTATATTCATCATTTATAATCAAGTCCCCAAAAGTAGAAGTGAAAAAACTGCATTAAAAACACTTTTAGTTTGATACCATTTCTCTCCATGTGTGTGTGTGTAATTGTAGATAGTAATTATGCCTGGGATGTCTTTTTCTTCCCAGGATGCATGTGGATGTGTATATAAGAAAACTCAGCTCTTTCACTAAAATATTGGAAAATACTCTATCACAATCAGCCTAGGGCAAGTTGCCTTGTCTGTTCCTCAGTCTCCCCATAAGTAAAACAGTATTTGCCTTCTAGGGTTCTTATGGGAAGTAAATGAATTGTGTGTCCAACATTTAGAATCAGTAGAGCTTAATAACTCACTGTGATCATTATTAATTATCATCATTATTTCTATCAGTACCTTCTACAAAGTGGAAGAGAAGAGAAGGGAAGGAGAATTCTCCCTCTCAAACCCAAATGCTGAGCATGCTGGCATCTCACTGTTCACCCCACCTGGCCACCACATGAGGTGGGTGTCTTGCATGATGTGGATGTGGGAAAGGGGAGCAGAGCCAGGGCCTCACCTAAAACAGAAACTTACTTCTGAGTGCTGCTTAAGACAGATACCTGCAGGGAAGGGGCGCTAGGAATGGCCATCTCAGAGGCTGGAGTCCTGGATGCCCAGGGTCAGCACCAGGGCATGTCCATGTGTGATTTCCATGCCTTCACTGGGCCTAGCAGGCTGTCCATGACTCTCAATTTCACATATAGTTCGACTACCTGCAGCTTTGGAAACCAATATGGCAGGTAAATCAGAAGCACGTCAATACTGAGGATACCTCCATTCTCTATTTGAGGAGCTATACTGTCTTTCCTATACACACAATGCATCTCAATTCTGGTCTTGAAAACTTTAAATCAAGATCGACTGTAGAGACAGCGGCAGTCTTTGACCTGAGTTAATTAAAACTACGCAGGATGGGCATCACTGATCCCAACCCACAGTGTTCTGTTTCCCTTTAGGTGATGGCCCCTAACCTTGCCTAATGGAAGCCTGGCAGGGAAGCAAAGCCTTCTTCTGTGCCTTTTATTCCACTGGAGGAAGGCGGTGGCCTGCAGGAGACCCTCTAGCATCAGACAAACAGCAGGCTCTTTTTACTATGAAGAAATGTTGATTTCATATTTGTCTGTATGTGTGAGATGAATGCCCGGCATGATTTACTTACTCCAGAAAGTGTTGCCTGTAACAGGGAGACAAGGACAGCTTAAAAGGAAGAGTAATCACAGCACACAGCTATCCATCTTTGGCTGCCTCTGGGAACTGAGAGACGATTAACTCTTGCGCTACTAGGAGAAACCATCAGCCCCCTGTCTCTGTGTGGCCTCCTGCCCTTTCTAGCTACATACTGGGCTGAGGGTAGTTGGTCTTATGCTCTCTGCTCTCAAATCCTGATGGCAGGATTAAGAATTAAGTCACTGTTTCCTGAGTAGAGATGAGCAAGGCTCTGCATTGTTCATGGAGCCATGACAACTTGACATCAGACTTAGAAATCTGAACATTCAGCTCTAGCTGCTGGTGAAGGGTGTCACCTACAGCGAACATTGCTTTTCCTCTTCAGTGTAAGCCTGTCCATTCCAGGATCCGACCAGTTTTCTTTCTTTCTGCTTAATTCTGATTGATTCTTTTGCCTTTTACTGCTCTTCCTGTAGGCTAAAAGCCTGTAATCCCTAGCCCAGAGTGGACAGTCTATTGTTCTTCCTGGTAAATTCAAGACCCCTAAACCTAATCCATATGGCTGGAATCTTGTTTCTAAGGACAAAATACCTTGGATAACTTTGCCTATCAAATCTCCTTTGCTTCCTTTGTTTTTATTCTGTTTGTTTGATTTCCCCTATCAACCTCAGCCAGTTAACGTTGTAGCCAGGTATACATCTAGAACAGTGTGAACAGGCCATCCAGATACTGTTTTGGAGACTCTCCTATGTGTCCATTACAGCTCTAGGCCCTAGAACCACAAGAATGAGCAAGAGTCATATATGGTTTTGTTGTGATGCTCTAATAGAGAGGGAGACATATGTTAAACAACGCACAACTATACATGAGGTCAATTTAGAAGATAAGCACTAGGGTGAAAATTAAACAAGATTTGCAGAGTGAAAGGGCAGGTAGATCACTTATAATAGAATGGTCGGGAAAATTCTATTTTCAGAAGCATGGCATTTAAGCAGAAACTTGAATGACAGGAAGTCAACTATAAGAACGTCTAGGGAAAGTGAATTCTAGGGAGAACAAGAAGGGGACGCTCTTTACCAGGGTCAGGGAGAGAGCACTAGGTGGTGGTGGTGGTGGGGCTATTCAGTGAACTATGGCTTACAGTGGAGGATTCTGGGTGCTGAGCAGTGGGAGTGGTATGGTGATGACTTGCATCAGAAAGGTATGATCATGTACAGTGTTGTAAAACAATGTTCCCTCAATAAAAGAGAAATAATAAGTGAAAGCTCTAGTGTCAGAGGAAAGTAGTTAAGAAACAGAAAGGTCAGCATGACTGGGGCCGAGAGAAGAGGAGAGTGAGTGGTCAGAGAGTCTGGAGTGGGAGCCCGGGCAGTGTGCACAGGACTTGCACGCCCTGGACAGGAATTAGAATTTTCTGTTGAAGGCCAAGGGAGAGCCTTGGAGGGTTTTCCATGGAGAAGTGACTTCTCAGAGAACATATTCAGGTAATAGGTCATGCTGGCTTCTTCTCTTTCAGCCTGTGGTTATCCTCATTTCCAATGCCCATCACCCAACCAGTAAAGGCTCTTTGGAAATCTAATACTAGCAGCAGGATACTCTATGTCACTCTTGAAAAAAGAAAGAAAACAAACTTGTCATGCATTTTGTGTATGGCAATTATAAATCTTCCTAATCTAATCCTGCTGCGGTAGCAATTGCAAGAAAGGTATTGGGAAGAGAACACCACCTGGTTTAGTGTAATAATATTTCCAGTAAAATATATATTCTCCAACAAAGTAGGATTATGCAAAACTTCATCAGCTAAGCTTTCTGGCCTTTCTTTTTTTTAGGACCAGTTAGAATGTTCCCTCTGTTTTTCTGACAGCTAACTTGATGACTAACTCTTGTTCACCCTCTGTACTGCTGGAATTACTTTTGTTTGTTTGGTTTTTTAGCTGGCATATTTTCAAGAAATGTTTTATAGTTATGAATAAGTTATTGTGGGGTGTTCCACTTTTTTGGAAAGGCTGCACATACCATTCTCGATATTATATTCAGACTTACCCCATGTTCTAAGGGGATATTTCTATTTCAAAACCCCTTAAGTTTTAGTCTAAAAAAATTAACTTAGTAGCCCAGGAAAGATGAAAGACAGAGAAGAACCAAGTATGGAATATAAATGGCCCCTTTGCTCCAGCTAGGACCTTGTGATGACTGGACTTGGAGCTCACAGTGATTTTAGGCAGAAGGAAGCCTGAGATGTCTGTCCAGTGGATGAATTTAGCCCAATACAGGAGCAGTCATTTCCAAGGAAACTGAATTCAAGAAAAGGCATAATGGCTTGGAGTGGCTCACATAGCAGCCTTCAGCACACAGAGACCCACAGTCTCACCACATTTTAAAGAGAAGTGGACCTCAAGACAAGAATGCTGAAGAGTTGCCCGAAGTTGCTCGTTGGCAACTCGAACTTTTAAATTACAGTTAAAAGAAAGGGAACAAGTCAGGGACAACAGACATCAGGAAGCCAGGGAAAGTTCACAGCAGATCAGACCTTGGGAAGACATCTGACTCACTTGTGAGTTCTGTGTTTCTGCACCATCCCCCATGGCTGGAGTCTCAGGGCCTCTCCTGTAACACATGCAAAACCAATCTGCTCCCGTGACTTGGAGCATGAAGGTTCATCTCCTAAAAGTTTACACCCTATTGAAAGAATATAATAGTGTTAAAGAAAAGCTAATTCTGTGATCCTTTCACATCGGGCTACAGATGGGATGCCATTTTCAAGGGACCTTTTTTTGCCCCAGTTCCCATCAAATAGCTCCTGAAATAGGCATGATACAGCCCCCTTGAATAAAATAAAATACCTTATTTAATTGCCTGAATGACACTCAGGATTGTGCTGCTGAAGCAAGCCCAAACAGGCCCAACCAGAAGCAATATTAAGGGGGTAACTTGGCTGGAAGGCAGCTTCAGCCCCAGCCCCCACATCAGTACAGGCTGATGGAAATGAAAACAGGTCCAGGGAAATGCAAATGAAATCTGCAAAGGATCTGAAGGGAGAGGAAACCATTTCCAAGGGTAATAAGCTCATTGATTGCAAGGATGGCACCTCAAACTGACCTCCAGGGCCCAGAGGGCCTTTTGACAAAGACAGGGTCAGAAGCCAGGGGACAGGGGGGATATCTGGGCAGCCACAGCTGCCCCGCTCTGTTCACCTGTCTGTTGCCCTGTGCCACTGGCTTCAGAATTCTGGGTCCTTTTCGGCTTGTTTATACTTTCTGCTATATCTATCGACTTGCCCAGGATTCCACTGGATTCTTATTAACTGGGATACTCACAAGTCTTGGATCTTCCAGGAGAAGCCCAATTTTATTTATTTATTGAATTTTAAACATATTAACAGGCACACTGACTACCTGTTCTGTGACATTGGTTGCTGGTCTCCAAAGAGCTTAGCTGATGAAGTTTTGAATTATCTTATTTTGTTGGAGAATATGTTTTTTACTGGAAATATATATTACCCTAAACAGATGGTGTTCTGTCCTCAACACGTACCTGCATGAGCTATTACAGCAGAATTATATTCAAAAGATTTATAGTCATAATGCACAATACCTAACATTATCTTAGGGTAGAATGCTGGTAAATTCTCCACTGACCCAGCCTTTTTTGGGATAATACAAATTATGGAACGTTTAACATGGGGTTCTTTTCTTATCGCTGCAAGGTACTTGGCCCCATCCCACAACTCTCTAACCCCAAAGCACTTCATTGTCATTGATTCAGAGTATTTATTTCATTTGATGTCATACTTTGGGCAAAAGATTCAGGAACAAGCAGGTTATCGAAATTTTATGGGCTTTATTATGTCTCCCCTCCCCTAAGTTTATATCTTGAAGTTCTATCCCCCAGCATCTCAAAAGATGACTTTCACAGAAAACTGGACATTTAAACAGCAAATAAATTAAAATGAGGCTATTAGAGAGTCCTAATCCAATCTGACTTGTGTCCTTATAAAACGAGGTGATTAGGACATAAATAGAGGTATTTGTGCACAGGCCACATGAGAATACAATGAGAAGGCAGCTGTTTGCAAGCCAAAGAAAGGGACCTTGTGATCTGGGATTTCTAACCTCTGGAACTCTGGTGGGGGGGGTGAGAACAAATAAATAAAACACGCTCTTGTTTAGTCACCCAAGATGTGATATTCTGTTGTGTCAGTCTGGTCAAACCAACACCATGACAATGCCAGGAAGCACAAACAGAGGAGGAGGTGAGAGAAAGAATGAAAGCAGATATGAGAAATAAACCTAGTTACAAACCAGAAAAAAAAAGATGTGAACATTAGCATCAATGACACATAGTACTAGACTTCTATGCGAATAGGAGCTAGACAATCTCTCAAGATTTCACTGCTTTACTACTTCCTTCTTTGCTCTTATTAGGGCTTAACATATTTGGAAATAATATGGCTAAGATACTGAATGCATCTAAACTACAGAAATGGTTGTGTCTAAAATGATTTAATGTGTGAGATGCTCTTCAAAATAATTCAGGGTAGAGGGAGGGTAAAAATGAGGATGGGGCAAGATTGACCATATGCTAATGGGTTTTAGGACTGGGTGATAGATATATGGCAATTTATGATACTAGGCTTTATTCTAAGGTCAAATTTTCCACAATATTTTTTTTTTTAGATTTATTTATTCGTACAGAACTGGGGTACAGGCCAGAGATGAGGAGGGTGAGAGGATCCACCAGAGACAGAGTGGGGTACAGAACAGGCAGATCGACGAAGTACATTGCTGAGGGGAGCAGCGGGCAGGTCAGGAGAGGTCTGCCGCGCCATGTGAATCTCCTCCAGGGCAGGCGGGGATCGAACTTTTGCAGAACTGGCTTAAGCCTCTTTGCACTGTGCTTTAACCCGCTGCGCCACCAGGGAGGGCCCACCACAATAATTTTTTAAAAGAAAAAAAAAATAATAAAAAGAGAAAGCCCACAAAAAAGCATGGTACCAAGAGTGACCACTGTGGGGAGCTGGTCTTCCCACTGGAAACCCTGGGAGCCTGTGGAGAAGTTACCCTGTCTGTGGCCAGCCAAACAGGGTACTGTGCACCAACTTCCCTCACTCACTGGTGAAAAGCTGATTAAAAGACAGTAACTCTCTCACCCACTGGCCTGCTGTATGCAAATGCAGAGCTGGCCTCTAGGCAATTGTAAAGAGATGCAGATTCTAGTGACTGGCTTCCAAAGCCAGAGAAATAAAGGTGTAGAACTGCTCAACCAGCTCTCAAAATCCCATCAGATTATCCTCAGGCATGGAAACATCCAAGGACTCACTTTGCCATTCAGTTTCCTTCTTCCACCTCTAACTGTCCTTCCTTCTTCCACCTCTAATTGTCAAAAGACATCAAATAAGTGGTATACAGCTGTCATTCTTATCAAAGGACTATTGAGAGGATGTTCTTATATAGAGGGTTAAAATGATGACCCAAGAAAAGTCACTGGGGGGAGAGATGATACCAAGGGTCCTACCAACCTGTGCAGATTGCCCTGGCTTGGAGATACCCAACTGAGAGGCAGCAGAGGGATGAGTTCCAAGAATGCAGGATCGCAGCTACCTGGAGGAAGGTGCACATGGTTTTGTTCACAAAAATGGAGCCCATTCATTCAGCAGATGGTCAAGGGGTACATCATGATTAGCAAAATGTCAGTACCCAATGAGATATGTGACTTTGCCACTTTGCATCCCTGAAATGAAAGAAAAGCTTCTTAAAAGAACTATGTTCACTAGCAATGAGCTCTTTCCATTGCAAATGGTGGAAACCAGGGGATGAAAGAATATTCATGCAGCAGCTAAAACATAATGATCCTTGACCAGACTACAAGGTTTCCTGCAGTATTTTACCTGAAAAATAAACAAATGACTGAGAGTTCCACCCACTTTCCCTGAGTTAATCTAAAAAGGTGAATCAATTCAGATACAACATATAGCAGCTGGATTTACTTGATCAAGACAAGAAGGTATCAGGAGCTAAATTAGGGGGGATTCTAAGGAGAATCTTCTAGAGTGTCACTGACTTGAACTGTACACTGCTGAGGATGCTGTGTCAGCCTGGAGAAATAAACCTCTCATGATTATTTTTTCATGTGGCTTTTGACAAAAGAGTGTAAGAATTTGTTGAAGTGGAAAGAGCCCTGAAACAGAAGTCAAGAGAGTGGAGAATTTCTAGTTTGGCCTTCAAGTATTCATAACTTATGAACCAATAATATCACATCGAGGTAGATCACTTCTAGGGAAAGAATTTAAATTGCAGACACAGATTTATGCCCAAAAATGTTTATTGCAGCATTATGTGTAATAAAAATCCTGGAAACAGCTGAAATAGCTGTGGTTAAGCTATGGTTAATTAATGCAATTAATATTTGAAAAGAATTTTTAATAACTCAGAAGACTAATGGTAAGTGAGCAAAATACAACTACAGTATATAAAACTAGGGATGGGGGTAGAGAGGAGTAGGAAAAAGACTGAGGGGAAATGTGCCAAAATATTAATGTTTTTTTTTTCTTTTTTGCCTCTAGGTAATGGGATTATGAATGATTTCTTTTTCTGTTCCTTGTAATTTTTTTTTACTTTCATTTTTTCTACAATTAAGCATCTTGCATAACCTGAAAATATTATCCAAAGAAATACAGTTTTATTCTAGCTATAAGATACAATTCTAAGCACTGATGTTTGTGGTCACTGCCCCCACCACTGTGGTTCATGCAGAGATGGCCCAGGCTGCTGTGGACAATGTGAACCATCAGGGGCCCATCCTCATAAGGTCAGCACTGAAGGCACTAGAACTGAAAAAGTTCTGTCCAGTGATGTCCTCAAAATCTGCTGAGTTTTGTGCAACAAACCTAAATGCAACCAGATTTAAGGTTGCAACCTAAAAGAGGGAAGACTTCTCATCAGCTTATGGTGAACTTCCCAAATAGGGCTGCTCAGAAACCCCTCTTGCATTCATGGCACCTCACAACAGCTGCAATATTGACACCTGAGTTGGGTTGTATAGGAGTTCCCCTGAACAGTAAGAAGCAGTGGGGAACAAACACAGACAGAAAACTACAGGTGCAGAGAGAAGGATATGAAGTTGACATTGGGGGAGCTCTAAGGAGTTTATAGGACCAGGGAGGATAGACATTTCAGGGAATGGAATGGGAGTGGCAAAGGTGAAACTACTTAGGTCTGGGAGTGTCAGGTGGCAGAGACTTTCCTCTCTGGAGCTTGGACGTTACCCTTGAGGTGATGGGACTCTTGACACATTTTAGTCAAAGAGTAAGACTAACAGTTGTTCAAAGTTGATTCTTTTCATGTTTTTTATGAAATTTTTCATTACTCTCCCATGTTTATTTTACTACCTTTTTGGCTTTCAGCATGGAAATCTGTACTTCTACCTTATCTTTTTTAAATTTAAATATATATATATGTTTTGTATATGTTATGTAATTCTTCATTTTGTACATTTTTTTCATTTCAGTTGTAGCCCCTCTGGACATCCCACCACCAATTCACCCCTGCACCATCACCATAGTCCTGTGTGCTCTTCTTACCCCAATTATGAACCTATTCCCCTTTCTACCCATGTAGAATGTCTCTGGTGTATAGTTCATTGTTTTTTGTTTTCACTTTATTACAATTGCTTTTTATTTTTCCTGATCACTTATGCTCGTGCTATGACCGAAAATCCAGTATTTTTCTTTTTCTTTCTGGCTTATTTCACTAAGCATGATCCCTTCCAGCTCCATCCATGTTGCTGAAAAAGGCATGACTTTATCTTTTTGATTGCTGAGTAATATTCCATTGTGTATATGCACCACATCTTCTTGATCCAGTCTTCTATTTTTTGGGCATTTGGGTTGATTACACATCTTCCCTATTGTAGGTAGTGAAGCAACAAACCTAGTGTGTAGGTGAGCGTCTGTACAGCAAAAGAAACATTACAAAACAAAGAGACACCCCACTGACTGGAAGAAAAATTTTGCACACAACAATAATGATAAAGGACTAGTCACAAAGATATACAAAGAGCTGATGAAGTACAACAAAAATAAAATGAACAACCCCATCAAAAAATGGGCAGAAGAGCTAAAAAGACACTTCTCCAAAGAGGAAATGTAGATGACCAATAGGCATATGAAAACCTGTTCGGCATCACTTGTAATAAAGGAAATGCAAATCAAACCACAATGAGATACCATCTTACACAAGTGAGAATGGCACATATTAAAAAAACTAGCAACAACAAATGTTGGCAAGGATGTGGAGGAAAAGGAACTATCCTGCACTGCTGGTGGGAGTGCAAACTAATACAACCACTATGGAAAGCTGTTTGGAGGGTTCTCAAACCGCTAAAAATGGAGCTTCTATATAACCTAGCAATCCCACTAGGTATCTACCCAAAGGACACAAAAACTGATTAAAAAGGACACCCACACCCCATGTTTATTGCTGTTATATTTACAATAGGGAAGATGTGAAATCTACCAAAAGCCCAAAATAGATAACTGGATCAAGAAGATGTGGTGGATATACACATTACTCAGCTAATCTTTGAAAAAGGAGAAAAAAATATGCAATGGAACAAAGAAAGTTTGTACAGCAAATGGTGCTGCTATGTGAAAACTGGGCTGCTATGTGAAAAAAAAAAAACACAAAATCAAGATTACTACCTTGCACCATGCAAAAAAAAAAAAAAAAACTCATAATGGATTGAAGAACTAGTCATAAGACCTGAAATCATAAAATAACTAGAAGAAAATATCGGCAAAACACTACATGGCGTGATACATCAGCCGAAAAAAGGATAGTGAAGGAAAGGATAAACAGCTGAGACTACATCAAATTTAAAGAGCTTCAGCCTTATCTTAAACAATACTTATAATAACATACCCTTGATGTTTTAGATATATTTTCAAATATATTATTTTTTGATCTATTACGATAAAAGCAATTTACCTAGTTACCATTTCACATCACTTTGTGCACATACCACAGTTTAGAAGTTCTATTCATTTATTCACACACATTTTGAATATCTATGTTAGGCCAAGAAATGAGAATACATGTCATTGAAGACAATGCTTATAAAATCATGAAATTGTGATACTGTTCTATGATGCATTGATAGAAAAACGGTTTTTTAAAGATCCATGTAGAAATATAGTAAAGAATGGTTATAATAAAACTGTAAACAGAAAGGCTTGGCAAAAGGTTCTTTTTTTTTTTTTTTAAAGATTTTAATTTATTTGTGCATACAGAACTGGGGTACAGGCCAGAGGCTCAGGAGCGGTGAGAGGCTTCACCAGAGTCAGAGCGGGGGACAGAAAAGGCAGACCCTCGAAGTACACTGCTGAGGGGAGCAGCGGGTGGGTCAGGAGAGGTCTGCCACGCCATGTGGTCACCTCTGGAGCAGGCGGGAATCGAACTCATGTGGAAGTGGCTTAAGTTTCTTAGTGCAATGCTTTAACCCTATGCGCCACCAGGGAGGGCCAAGACAAAAGGTTCTTAAAGTGATCAGGGTCAAAATATGAAAGTTTGCTCTAAGACACTGATATAAAAAACTTGGAAAAGGAGACTCATGTGAAATATTTTTAGACAGTAGAAATTGGCATGTCCTTGGGGCCAGTTAAATAACCAGAGTGGAAGGCGTCAGCGCCTCAAGGGTTTAGTTCATATGTCCTCTTCTTTCTCTGACACCCCATCTTCCCTAAGGGAGATTGTTCGATTGGCCGCCTCTTGTTGAGCCTTCCTGAACTCAACTGCCTTGTAGTTAAGAGCTGATGACCTAAGATTCAGCCATAAAATATACTTTCTAAGACTAGAGTTTGGAAGTGTATTAAGTAGGAAGAAAGCTATGGCAGGGAAGCATTCACATTTTCTAGAATGATTCACAAATTATCACTCTGTGAGTGTGATCTTGGCACTGGCAGAAAGCCCATCCGTTCCCTGATTTCCTTTCTTGCAGCAGAGAGGGCAGTTCCTTCAATGGATCCTCTTGGCAGCCACCCTGGAATCATCTACAAAGGTTAGGCTAGAGCTGTTCTCAAATACGCAGTTCCTTCTATGAAATCCCTCTTTAAAAAAAAATAACTAAAATGGGTTGTGTTCTCTATGCTTACTCCTTGACTGACATCACTACTCAAACTCACATTTAGTTAAAGATCATCTTAACCAACCCAATAAACACACGGGTATGGAGAAACTATCATCAAATTTATTTTTAAGAAAACACTACTCAGCTCCTCAATTCTGATTGCAAAAACAAATCAGATTACACAGGAAAGAATGAAAAAGTCACTGTAGATGTCAAGGATAAGAATCCCCACTCCACTGGCTGGAGGTGATGCTCACTTCTGTAATCTTTGTCCTAGAGGAAAAGAAGGCTGTTGTTGTTAAACATAACAACATTAGATTTGACCATCGTGGAGATGGGGGGGTGGGTGGGAAGTGACTGCTTTTAGCTTCTATTCTGTACATCTGCTCATCTACTCATGTCTTGGAGGGTTGGAAAGGGTCTAACACCTCAGCAGGAAGGAGTTTTCCTAATTAGCCCAGAAACTGCTCAGGACAGCGAAGACTTTGGCTGCCAATTAGAATTCCCTGCTGGATATTGACTTGCCTGGCTCGCAAGAATTCTGATCTATTTTATCTAGGGGGTCGGGGAAGAAGGTGCAGGGATCTCTGTTTTAGAAGCCACAGTTAGTCTGATGTAGCAGGATTGGTAAGCATGGACTGTGTCCAAATGTTTTGCAGACAATCTTAGTGTTTTCCTATAATTTCTTACATCTCTCACTATATTTATCGTTGTCTGTTTTTTTTTTTAATTCATGGAATTATTCACTTATTCCTTCTTTCATTTTTTCCTTGTCATAAATATTTTAATTAATAATATTTTTATTCCCGGGCCCTCCGTGGTGGCGCAGCGGGTTAAAGCACTGCACTGAGAAGCTAAAGCCACTTGCGCATGAGTTCGATTCCCGCCTGCCCCCGGAGGAGACCACATGGCGTGGCAGACCTCTCCTGACCCGCCCGCTGCTCCCCTCAGCAGTGTACTTCGTCGATCTGCCTGTTCTGCTCCCCGCTCTGTCACTGGTGAAGCCTCTCACCGCCCCTGAGCCTCTGGCCTGTACCCCAGTTCTGTACCCCAGTTCTGTATGCACAAATAAATAAATCTTTAAAAAAAAATAATATTTTTATTCCCTTTATCCTGTAATTTAGTAACATCCCACAAATTTTGACATGCAGCTTGTTTAACAATATTTAGTTGTAAATACTCTCTAACTCTTTATTAAGGTTTATTTTATGATCCATGAGTCATTTTTTAAAAAGTGTTCATGTATTCATTTAATGTCCATCCATGTGGGTCGTTTGGTAAATTCTAAAATTTTTGTAAGTTGATTTGTAGCTTCATTATATTGAGGTCAGAGTATAAGCTATAGCATTGTATAGCATTGACTTTTCAGAATTTGTTTTGTATGTGTGCAACCTTTGGAAATATGTCATGTGAGACTGAAAGAGAGTATTCTTTACTAAACTGGTTTTAAAATGAGGTCCTGGACCACCAGCAGTAGTTACCTGGAGCTCATTAAAATGCAAATTCTCAGGCCCTCCCTAACCCAGACCTATGAAACCAGAAGCTCTAGGAGAAAGCCCAGCTTCTATTTTTAAAACCTCCTTGGGTGATTTTGATGCTACTCAAGTTTGAGGACCACTATTCTGATAGTACATTTCAAAGTTCTCATAAAAATAAGATGGGGGGCCTCCCTAGTGGCACAATGGGTTAAACACAGCACTATAAGGCTATCCACAGCCACTGCAACACAAGTTCCATCCCCTGCCAGGAAGGTGAGCCACATGGCATGGCAGATCTCTCCTGACCTGCCCACTGCTGCCATCAGAAGTGTATTTCAGTAGATCTGCCTGTTCTGCTCCCCACTCTGTCTCCAGTGAATACGCTCAACATCCCCCATGCCTCTGGCCTGTACCCCAATTCTTGTACGCATAAATAAATACATCTTAAAAAAAAAAAAGATATGACTTGTTATTTGTATTGCTCAAACCCTTAGAATTTTCTTAAAATAATATAATAGCTTATACTTACATCACTTTGTGCATTCTTCCATATCAGTAGTAATCCCCATGGGCTTCCCATCACCAAATCACCTGTGTGCCATCACCATAGTCCAGTGCATTTCTCTCACCCCACTGTTTTTGATACCATTCCCCACTGCACCCCCATAAAATGTCTCTGGTATATAGCTGTTCATTATTTTTTTTTTCTCACCTGGTCCGTTATACTTCTGCTATTAGTGAAACCATATGGTATTTTTCTTTTCTTTCTGGCTTATTTCACTAAGCATGATCTTTTCCAGCTCCATCCATGTGGCTGCAAAAGGCATGTGTTTATTTTTTTTTGGTTGCTGAATAATATTCCATTGTGTATATGTACCACATCTTTTTAATCCAGTCATCCACTTTTGGGCATTTGGGCTGTTTCCATGTCTTTCCAATTGTGAATAAAGCAGCAATAAACATGGGGGTGCAGGTGTCTTTTTCAATCAGTGTTGTTTTGTCTTTTGGGTAGAT
>NW_004567116.1:28735822-28823226 GCF_000260355.1 Condylura cristata
TTTTTTTTTTTTTTTTTTTTTTGTAATGTCTCTTTTGCTGTACAGAAGCTCTTTAACTTGATGTAGTCCCATCTATTTATCCTTTCCTTCATTATTGTGGCGTTGGGTGCTCTATCTTTAAAGATGTCGCTGAAGTGTATGTCGTGTAATGTTTACCTATCTTTGCTTCCAGGTATTTTATGTCAAACCCTTAGAATTTTTAACTGCGTGTTCATTCAGTTCAGGAGAGAAACAAATGAAAACTGCCTAAATGTATACATTTTTAAATTTATTCTTACATATTTTTTCAATTATGGCCTGATTTATTTTGAAGCTACCTTATTAAGACTCTCGGAGTTTAACTGTTTACATTTTACCACAATTTTTTCTTTTCACATTATGCAGTTACTTTCTCTTTAATATTGTTTTTTGCAGTAAGACCTATTTTGTGTGTTAGTAATACAACTGTAACAGCTTCGTTTGTTCACATTTACATAATATATTTTTCTTTTCCCTTTAATTTCAGCTTTCTGTTTTGCATTTTAGCTGCATCTCTTATAATAACATGTAAATCTGATATCCACCATCTTTCATAAGAGAATGAAATTTGTTTACATTTATTATAACTATTGATATATCTTGTTATTCCTCACTCTATTATGTTGTCATTCTTATTTAGCAACATTCTTATTTTTTGTTTTACTTTTTCCATTCTTGCTTTCTTTTGGTTGATATGTCAGACATTCTCTTTTGAGTTTTAATGGTCAGCTATAAATTTTTAATATGCACACAACTCCATAAGTTTAAAATTAAGCAATATCCCTGCAGAATACATAGTATTCTCAAGTACATGTAAAATGCTCACCAGATAGACCATATGTTTTCATCAAAAGATTGAAATCTTATAAAGCATGTTCTCTGACTGCAAGTGTTTTAAATTAGAAAACTATAGTAATAAGATATGTAAAATGTTCCAAGTAGCTGAAAATTAAACAACACAGTTCTAAATAATCTATAGACCAAAGAAGAAATTAGAAGGAAAATAAACAATTCTTTTACATTAAATGTTGAAAATAAAACTATAGGCGACAGGAGGGCATCTGTAGAGATAAGATGACTATGTATCTTTAAAATGTATACATTATAAAGAAAGATCTGAAGTCAATGGTTGAGTTTTCAAATTAAGAAACAAGAAACAGAAAGCATTTAGAATCTGATTATAAAAAAACAAATACAGATAAGAGAAGAAATCAAGAACAAAGGAGGAAAAAAAAATGATACTAAACCCAAATTTGTTTCTTAAAAAAATTACTTATGGGCCCTCCCTGTGGCGCAGTGGGGTAAAGCACAGCATTAAGAAGCTAAAGAGTTTGATCTCAGCCCCAAAAGTGATCCACAAGGCACAGCAGACCTCTCCCCTGAAGGGCCTGCTGCTCCCCTCAGCAGTGCACTTGGAAAATCTGCCTGTTCTGCTCCCCACTCTGTCTCTAGTGAAACCTCTCACCACCCCCCACCTCTAGCCTGTACTCCAGTTCTATATGCATAAATAAATACATCTTTTTTAAAAAATTACTTCTATTGACAAATTATTAAATTTAAAAACTAAATTTAAAAATTGAGAAAATATGAAATAGCATTACCAGGAATTCAAGATTAGATAATACTTAAGATAAGCTAACCATTAAAAGGGTAATAAAAGAATATTATAAATCTTCATGTAACTATATTTAACAACATGAAAGGAAAGAACTAACTTTTTGCAAAGTGCAATTTACCTAAACTGCCTCAAGAAATAAAAATTGAAAAACTATTTCTATTAAAGAACTTAACTTTATAATCAAAAGCTTTCACATAAATAGCACCAGTTCTAGATGTTTTCACTGGTGAATTCTATCATAACACTTAAATGAGAAATACTAGCAATCTAACAAAACTCATTCAGGCAATAAAGGAGGAAGAAATGTTTTCCAATGTAATTGATGAGGTCAACATAAATGATGAAAACAAAACCAGATAAAGATATAAGGAGAAAATAAAATCAGAGGTCGATAAATCTTATAAACATAGGTGCAAAACTGCTCTCCAAGACACTGGCATATTCAATCCAGCAATACATAAAAAAATACTTAAAAAGTATTTAGAAAATACTGGCAGTCTCATATATTGCTGATGGAAATATTAAAATGTTCAATCATCTTAGAAAATAATTTAAGTTTCTTATACAGTTAAGCCTATACCTATTTCAAGATCCAGCTAATTCTCTCCTAGGCATCACTCAAAAGAAAACACGTGACCACAAAAAAAGGCATATGTACAAATATTCATGGTTATTTTATTGTAATAACTAAATATTATAATAACTATAATTGGAAATAATTTAAATGTACAGCAGCAGATAAATGATGAAACAATTTTTGGAAAACTCAAAGTGTGGAACACGATGGACAATAAAAATTACCAGTTGTGATTTTTGCAACAATATGGATGAGTCTCACAGACACGATGAGCAAAATTAAAAAGGTTATTTACTTTATGATTCCATTTATATGAAGTTCAAAACAGTAAATTTTCTTATGCTGACAGACACCAGCTCAACTGTTGCTTTAACACAGGGCCAGGAGTAGTGTGAGGTTAATGAAGAATGCAGGGCAGATGATTTAAAAAAGAATTCACGTGCAGGTTTGTGACTGTGTGCCTCTGTAAACTGTGCATCATATGTGCCTCATTCATCTCACTGTATCTCAGTCCTGCTTTAGTGGAGATAGGGGAGGAAGGGAGGGAAGCAAATTAACTGGAGGGACATGGAGAGAGGGAAACATTCTGAAATGATGGAAATGTTCTATGTCTTTGTTGGGATGGCTAATCACACAGGTGTATGTCAGAGCCCATCAGATGGTGCACCTAAAAAACCTGTGCATTTTATCATATGTAAATTTCAAAGTTGATTTTCAAATTAAAAACTGCCAAGAACATCTTGAAAAATAAGGAATGTGATTTACCAGATATTAAAATTAAAGACAAATATACAGTAATTGGAACTAATCAAGTGGTGCAGCAGATTAGAGAAACCAGTGGCAAACCAATATGGACAACAGATATTTGACAAAGATGACATCACAAAGTAAGAAGAGAGGGTAGATATGCCTAATAAATAGATCTGGAATACTGTTACAAGAAAAACATTAATTTAGCTTACTCGTCATACCATATATACAATTACTAGATTAAAAATTCACAATGGAAAAATCAAACTTGAAACTTATAGAAAAATAAATACGTAAACACATACATATGAGGCAAGAGTGATAGTACCTTAAAAAGAAACAATAAGGCCCTCCCTGATGGCACAGCGGGTTAAAGCGCAGCACTGAGAATCTAAAGCCACTTCTGCATGAGTTCGATTCCCGCCTGCCCCGGAGGTGACCACAAGGCGGGGCAGACCTCTCCTGACCTGCCCACTGCTCCCATCAGCAGTGTACTTCAGCGATCGGCCTGTTCTGTTCCCCAATCTGTCTCTGGTGAAGTCTTTCGCCACCCCTGAGTCTCTGGCCTGTACCCCAGTTCTGTATGCACAAATAAATAAATCTTTAAAAAAAAAAGAGAGACAATAAAAGTACCTGATAAATTTGAGAACATTAAAAATGGAAAAATAGCCATGTAATACAAAGCCTGTGAACAATGGGAAAAGACAAGTGACTGAATGGGGGTAACTGCAGTGTCTAAAAGCCAATCCCAAGGTTCAAGACCCAGAGTAAAGGGAGGGGTTGGGGGAAGGGAAAGGACAAGCGAGGAGGAAGCACAGGGACCATGGTGGTGGCCCACCGATGATTTGGTGGTGGGTTCACTGTGGCGACAACACCTAGTGGGTAGGATCTTAATGTCACCTCAATTAAAGGAATGATAGGAAGAAAGAAAGAAGTAAACCAGAAAAATAAATTTTCTACATAAATGCATATCAATCCAATAAAGCAGTAATAAAAAGCAAACAATAAAGCGAGGGCAAAAATAATAAATAACCAGATCAAACATCATCAGTGAACTTAAGAGATATTGAAGCTCAGGATAATGAAAGTGAGACGATTTATTTGTCAATTTGGAAAAGTTCGAAGTAATCTGAAAACAATAATGTTTTCAAAGACGTGTTGGAAAGAATATGTGGCTGTTATTTACTACTGGTAGAAAAATAAATTTATATAGCCACTAGGAGAAGTTTTGGCTGTTTCTATTAAAACTAAAATGTCGCATAGCCTTTACCCATCAATTGCATCATTCGTTATTTGGCTAAAGAAGCAATGCCTAAAGCATGGGGTCTTTTGCATGAATGTTGGTAATATCAGTATTTGGTAACTGGAAAAATTAGTAGCAATCTCAATGTGCATTCAAAAGAGAAATGAAGAAAAATGGGGGTACACAGAGTAATCAGGCAAAAATTAAATATGTGGTCAGTGTGGATCAATGGAGTGATCTTAAAAGCAACACGAGTGAAATAAGCAAATGCTATAAACATAATTACATTTATGAGCCCCAAAATACACACAATATATAGTTCTGTGGATGCACTTAAAATGCACACTATTTTTTTAATTTTTAATATAATAGTTTATTTTTACATCATTTTGTGCCTTGTGTCATCTCAGTTGTAATTCCCATGGGCTTCCCACCACTAAATCACCCATGTTCCATCACCATAGTCCAGAAAATGCACACTATTTTAAAAGGCTTGGAGGAAATCCTAACAAGTACACAAGTGAATCCATTTATAGAAAGGAAGTGAAAATCAGATTGGAGATGGAGATCAAAAGGTCCAGAAGAACAGAACAACTGAAAGTAAATGGTTACACTTTTAATTGTTGTTGGTGACATATGAGGGATTTTTTTAAATTTTAAGTTTTACAGTATTTTTCACATTAACCTTTTTTTTTAATTTAAAATTGAGAGGCAGAAACCTAACTCATCTCTACCATTAACTTCAACAAGTAACATCCTCCCTCTTCACATTTCTTCACAGCTTCACTTAAATATGTTTTCAATGATGGAAGACTTAATGTCTATGCTGAAGTTGATGCTTCTCAGTTTCTATGGGGAGGCATGAGGAAACCCTTCCTTTAGCTAATAAGGAAAAACTACTGTTTAATCCAGGGATAAGACCATCTTTCAGGACTAAAAAAAAAAAAGGCTTTCTTTTCTTACCATTCTCATTATTACAAGATTATATACATTTGTTGTCTGCTATCTGGTCTAATTTTCCCCAACTTTCCTTTGGAAGATACCTTTTTTCCCTTACCCAACATCCCAGAGAAGGGTTACAAATAGAAACAGGAAAGTCCAAAGTGAATTAAAAGACCAGGTTGTTGACAGGAGGGAAAAAAAATAGCCCTTGCTAATAACCTGATTTGACATCTGATTTATATGGTCCTAAAAGGACAGTCATAAAAAATGTGTAAGTGAAGGAATAACACCAAATGATTTACAGAGGCCCTGGGAGGGTGGGTGACAGAATGCAGGGGAAAGAGAGCTATTAATCTGGCCAGGGAAGCCATGCCTGATGCCTTCACCTCCAAGGCCTGAGTGTCCAGTGAGTCTCTGTAGCATTTTCCATTCAGACTTTCATTCAGTCAATACATCCTGACCTCCTGGCCTGGGCAACAGTGGATATGGGAAGGTGTATTATTTATCTCCAATAAGAACAGGTTAACAGACAGCACAAGATGTGTTCCAAAGTTCTGAGGAACTAACTGCATGACATTCTGAACAGTTAAGCTAGAGATAGATGCCTTGGTATATAACAAGGGGAAGCAACAAAAAGAAATCTAATTTTAGAAAAGAAATATCCAGAGAGAAGAGATTGCTATTTTCAAGTATCTCAAAAACTTCCCTAAGTCAAAGAAGAAAATTATCTTTTCATAGACTATTGAGACCAATGAGTTTTACCCAGACATCACAGCTTGTGTTTTATGGCCATCTTAAATTCATCCTGTCCAGACCGGAACTCACCAGATTCCTCTTTCTCCAACTTCTGCCTCTCAGTTGGCACCCACAGCCACCCCACAGTCTAAGACTAAGACCTGGAAGTGACTGTCAGCACCTTGTCTTTCCTCACGGCTACATTCAGAGCATTCAACCAGAGCATTCACATTTGACGAACTCTGAATATACACTCACATAGCACACACTCCAAATACTATACAAATAAATACAAGATTTTCAACATGTTGGTGCTATGAAGGAAGGTAAAGTGAGGTAAGAGAATAAAGGATAGAATCATCAGGAAGGGTGTGCTTTAAGATGAGAGTTTTAGGATGGTGTTATAAGGGCTCAAGCCATGTAAACACTCAGGGGAGACTGCTACTGACAAAGGGAACAGTCCAGATATGGTGACCGGATATGGTAAGGAGGTCAGTGGAACTGACTAGAATAAGCAAAATAGAGAATGGAAAGAGAAGAAATAAGAATGACAAGGTTAGCTCATGTTTGACTCCATGGGCCATTGTTAAAATTTGGGTTTTCATGCAGTCTGAGTGAAATGGGAAAGTTTTATAAAGTTTCAGAGGCATGCCCTTGTCTGATTTAAGTTTTAACAGGTTCACTCGGTGAAGGGGAGCTAGAGTAAACAACATAAGTGTAACTAGGAGGCTATTGCCTATTCCCTACTTGAGATGATGGTAATTTGGGTAGGGCAAAGAGGCGGATGGTAAGAAGTGATTTAAAGTCATATCATTCTAACATTAATGTGGAAAAAACTCCAGCTAATGTCATATAAAAAAAATTAAGTTATTCGAGGATCCGGTTTTGTTGTAAGTCATCCTTTTTTTTTTAAAGTTAGTTTCCAAGAATTTATCCGAGACTTTATGTGAGGACTTAATGTATTTCAGCAGTGTAGCGCACAGACTGGATTTGATGTTTGATAAGGAAAAATTAAAGATAATAGCACTTCAGCAGTGTTTTAAATATAACCATCTCTTCCAGTTTCCACCGCCACCAGTCTCATCCAAACCACCATCATCTCTCGCTAAAACATTTGCAAAGCAAGCAGCATTGCCCACTGGCACCCCCCACCCCTTCCTGCATTATTCTACATGGTATAATCGGTGTGATTTGAACAAAGTCAGAACTGATCATGCTACATCTGTACTCAACCCTGGCATGGTGACTTTGCCTGGCATAAAAATTCAATCCTGAATGAGACATTGAGCATCGGCACCATCTGCCTTTGCCTATATCACCATACCCACCGACATCACTCTTACTTCTGCTCTGCTTTACATTACACATTCTTTCACATGCTCTTTTGTCTGCCTAGAATTTACCACCCCTTCTCAAACAGAAATAGCCTAGGCCATTCATTCATTAAGTCTTCTTTTAATGGTGACCCTTTCAAAGTAGTCTTTCCCACATTCTTTGCTCCTGTCTGTTAAACTCCTTTGTTGCCATGATCACCAGTAATTAATAGTGGAATCAGCGGTTCTGTTTTCCCCACTACAGTGTAAAATCCATAAAAGTGTCAACCATGCACATTTTGCATATTGCTGTATTCCTAGCATCTAGCATAGTACTTTGCTCAAGATAAGTGTTTGATTTTTTTTTTTAGGTAAATGATTGAATACTTGAAAATTGTAGTTCATATATGAAGCCAACAGACCAATAACCTCCGTTATGCAAAGACTCAAAATATTTGACTCATGCATTCTTCCTGAAAAATTACTCCAAGATCTACTTCAGCCAGCTGAAAAAAAAATGAATCAAAATTTAAAACTCATAAATAGTAAAGTCATGGTGTGGAAGAACTGGTAATGAGCAACTGAAAGCATTTAAGCACATAATTTATTCTAAATAACTGTGGTAAATATGGTTACAAAAACAGAATGAAAGTGTCATAAATAATTTTTGAAAGAGAAGATTGTTAATTTGTAAAATTAACAATAATTGGGGTAGAATTATCTTACATCAATTAGAACCAGTGGTAGCAGGTAAAATAAAAACAGAAAAAAGATGCATCGTCCATCTTCATTGAAGAAAACAAGTAATTACAAATGCATTCATAGAACAGGCTGAAGCCTTTCCTTTTGCTTTTTTTTTCTTTTTTTGACAAAAATAAATGTGTTGACTTCTGCTTCTGGCTATGATAGAATACTTTTTATCAGACCAATTCTGCCACAAATATAATAATTATAAAAACCAGATAATGCCAAAAATTAATGAAACCATTTTAAGTCATGAGACAACACAGAAAGGCAGGACTTAAGAGTATAAGATTTCAGAGAGAAGAGAAACATTGAGAATTCATAGTCATATTGTTGGGAGAGGGACATTTCTAATTTAGAGTGTGAGGCAGAGACACTGGACAGAATGTGGCAGGCTAAAGTGTATGGCAGGCTCTTTGTAGCTAGAAGAAACAAGTGGAGTGCCAGGCTGTCAAGGTTTCTAGGATTGAGAGACCAAGATCTCAAAAATAAAAGAATCTCAGAGAAGTAAAACTGACATTTTTTCTCAAAGAATTTATTGTATCTTGGCCCTCCCTGGTGGCACAACAGGTTAAGATACAGCACTGCAAGCTTGCTGCAGCTGTATCATTATGAGTTCCATCCCTGGCCAGGGAGGTGACCCAAATGGCGTGGCAGACCTCTCCTGACCCAGCCGCTGTCTCCTCAACAGTGCACTCTGTCAATCTGCCTTTTCTACTCCCCACTCTGTCTCTGGTGAATTCTCTCACTGCCCCTGCACCTCTGGCCTGTACCCCAGTTCTGTATGCAGAAATAAATAAACCTCTAAAAAAATAATTTATTGAATCTTAAATTGTACATAATCCCAGAAGGATCAAAATCAAGGAAACTAAGGATAAATTAATAGCTAAGAGGTTAAGATGACTAGCAGAGTTTTAGCAGAAATTGGAATTCATATCTAATAAGGAAACCCTAGACTTTTAGCTGAGATACTGGAAAGCAACCCATAAATAAACCAGCCCTTGCAGTTCCTGAAAACTACCCTAAGTAATTTCAAATTGTGGTTATATGAAGATGATTTGCTCATAGCTTTACAAAAAGAAAGAAATTCAGTGAAGGAAAATAATTCATCCAAATCCTCTATCATTTTTAATTAAAGAAAAAACATGTTTAATTAATTTGCATTTCAGAAAACAGGTACAAAAGACTAAGAATCAAAAAAAAAAAACAACTATAATCTAGTTATTTGGAGTTACCTAGCTTGAACATTTTATCACATATGATAAGTAGAAACTTCAGAGTTGAAATGTATAGTACATTAAATTAAAAATTAGATGGTTTTACAAAATATTAGCTAGAAACCAAAAATAAATAAATAAACTCAAATATTAGAAGATAGAGCTATAGAATATGCAGAATGAAGCACAGAGAGATGAAAGTGGAAAGTAATGACACAGTACAAGAGATATATAGGAAATGTGACAAAGGCCTCATATTAAAAGAGAATTCAAAAGAAACTATATTTGAAGTAATACTAGAAGAGAGCTTTCCAAAATTGAAGAAAGATATCAGCTAACAAGTTCATGAAGTTCTATGGCTCACAATTAGCACATATTTAATTCCCCACCCGCAACATACACACACACTGAGACATTCAGAATAAACATTGCACTGACTTGTCATGAGACACAAGACAAGCTCGAAGACAATAAAACGCCACCTTTGGAGTGCTAAACAGGAAACGTTACTTGTCTAGAATTGTATGACCAGACAAAATAAAAGCAAAATGAAAATATCTTCCATTAAGCAATAGCTGAGAAAAGTCATTACAACAGACTTACACTATAAGAAATACTAAAGGAAAGTCTTAATAATGAAAGAAAACAAGACCAGATGGAAAATCAAGTCATCCTGCAGGAAGAAGGAATGCTAGAAATAGTAAATACATCTGTAAATATAAAACTTTTTTCATTTAATTCTTTTAAGAGACACTGACTGCTTAAAGAAAAATAACATGTAGAAATAAAATGTACATTTATGAAAGGATGAATGTAGAAATGAAACATACAGCAATAATAGCAGGGTCAAAAATATAGGGTACTCTTGTAAGGCTAGCACATTACAATAAATTGAAATTAAGAAAACATTGTAATTTCTACTATAACCACTAAAAATAATAAAGAATTGTGGCTAAGACAGAAGAGTTTAAGTAGAAATTTTCTTTTAAAAAAACTCAAGTGATTTAAAAACATAGCAAAAAGGGGCCCTCCCTGGTGGCGCAGCGGGTTAAAGCACTGCGCTACGAAGCTAAAGCCACCTCCGCGTGAGTTCGATTCCCGCCTGACCCGGAGGAGTCCACATGGCGCTGCAGACCCCTCCTGACCCGCCCGCTGCTCCCCTCAGCAGTGTACTTCATCGATCTGCCTGTTCTTCTCCCCTCTCTGTCTCTGGTGAATCCTCTCACCCTCCGCATCTCTGGCCTGTACCCCAGTTCTATATGAATAAATAAATAAATCTTTAAAAAAAAAACATAGCAAAAAGGAGGAAATGGTCAAAACTTTGTCATCAGGAAAATTAAAATTAAAATCATGAGACACTACATTATACCCACTTAAAAAAATGCAACTGTTAAATGTGGGCAAAAGTGTAGAACTGGGAGTGTCAAGCAGAGTGATAAGTATATAGAATAATACAGTAACAATTAGAAAGCATTTTTCATTTTCCTATGAAATTATTCTAGCATTTATCATCTGACCAGTAGTTCCTTTCAATATTTGATATGAAAAAATAAAGATATGGGCTCTCCTTGGTGGAGCAGTGGGGTAGGACTCAGCACTGCTAGCCACAGCCACTTCAGTGTGAGTTCGAACCCAGGTCCCGGAGGTGATCCACATGGTGTGGCAGGCCTCTCCTGACCCTGCCTGCTGCTCCCCTCAGCAGTGTACTTCCCCAATCTGCCTGTTCAGCTCCCCGATTTGTCTCTGGAGAATCCTCTCACCACCCCTGCACCTCAGGCTTGTACCCCAGTTCTTTATGCATAAATAAATAAATCATCAAGAGAAAAAGAAAGATATATTCATAGAGACTTGAATGTGACAGGTCAAATCAGCTTTATTTTATTATATACACATACACTTTCTAAAAGTTACTCAAGTATGTAATTCACTAAATCATTTTGTTTTACTATAACAGAAGATTTAGAAAAGACTGACTTGGAACTTTTGGGAGTGATGAAAATATTTTTTTATAGTGATAAAGAAATGGGCTACATGAGTTTGCAAAAAGTCATTGAAGTACATCTCAGCCTAAATCATAAAACTTCAAGAAAGAGGGGAATAAAGCTTATAGAGCCACAGATTTATCAGACAAGGAAATTTTTAAGGCAGAGATAATTGAAATAAGGACATGTAATACACAGTGACAAAGCCAAATCCCCCACTGAAAAATAAAACTTCAAATTTCTATATACCTAATGTCAAAACTTATAAGCTTAAAACTCAAAAGAAAGAAAAGAAAAACCTGATACAATTCTTTTCATCAAATAAAGGAGTTACTATTAAAGTTCTACAACAATTAGACTAAACAATTCCAGAGAAATGGAATCTGTAATAAAGAATCAAATTGAAAGTACAGAATCAAGTGTAATAAAATAAAGAATTCTATACATGGTTCTGACAGTAGGATTTCTTAGTCATCATTGTACTGAACAAATAAGTTCAGAAATGTTAGAAGAGTACTTTGAATAGTTCACTATTATGTACTAAGTTTAAAAGGTGACATTTAGTAAAGTTAAAAAATAGCTACACTGGGCCCTCCCTGGTGGCGCAGCGGGTTAAAGCACAGCACTAAGAAGCTTAAGCCACTTCCGCATGAGTTCGATCTCAGCCTGCCCCGGAGGAAATCCACATGGCACGGCAGACCTCTCCTGACCCGCCCGCTGTTCCCCTCAGCAGTGTACTTCGTCGATCTGCCTGTTCTACTCCCCATTCTGTCTCTGGTGAATCCTCTCACCTTCTGCATCTCTGGCCTGTACCCCAGTTCTATATGAATAAATAAATCTTTAAAAAAAAAAAAAAAGCTACACATATACATTTACAACTACCACAGGGGAAAAATAACAAAAAGGAGGATGATCCAAAGAAAACAGTAAGGATCAATTTTATAATAAGCCTAATAGAACAAGAACAAATAAACTTATCAATTATGACAAGAAGTATACATAAGTTAAACTTTGCAATTAAAAACAGATGTTTCTCCAGCAACACTTCTACTGTAAAATATTGGAAACATACATGTCCAACCATAGACAAAGGTTGTATGTTTCCATCAGTAGAAATACAATGGAAAGTCTTTAATAAATGTGAAAGGCAGATCTTAAATTATTAAGCAGGAAAGATTCTAAATTCTTAATCAGTATCACATGTAAATGTAGTTTAATGAACACCAAGCAGATATATACAGAATAACAGTTATCTATAGGCCAGAGAGTTATAATCTGTTCTGTTATTAATTCTTCTCATAAATATAAACACTTAAAATGAGAAGACTTTGCTTTTATTGTTTTCTTTTTTATTTTTACTCACAGAAGTTAAACATGTATTTAATAGTGATATAAAAAGATACAAACACTGGTAGTTTCCCTTACAATTCTGACCTGCTTCTCCACTTATCCCAACTCTAGTTCTTTCTATAGGAGCCATCACTGTTATTTTTTGTACTCCCTTCCAGATCTTTTTATGTATTACTTTGATCATCAAAGGTAGTGAATAATAAGAATTGAAGCAACAAACTTCCTGAGGCTACACAGACAAAATATTACATAGGTGAGAAACACAAAGAAGATGTCTGGATCATGGAGAGTGATCAGGTGAACTGTAATCTTCCAGCTTGACTTCTACTTACACACCTTCTAAAGATCCCCTGAGAATAGTGCCTCAATTACAGCTTGAAGAAGGCATGTGAAGGAAATTAGAATTGACCAGAACCTAGAAGTTTAGGTGAAATGTTGACAGTGAAGGACAGACAGTCTTCTCAGTTGAATGTATGCAAAACTACAACATTAGGGGAAACATGGAGCATAGCAGTTCACCTGGAGAAAGGAGTATGACATAAGGAATAGGGAGAGGAAATCCTTCATGGAGACATGAAAATCACATTTCAGAAGAACTTGACTGTCTGGTTTAAATAGTTAAGATGGGTCCTGGAAACCACAGATCTTCAGAAATTCAGAGATCTAGTAAAGTCACCTATAATCGAGCCCTGTGTGAGGTTTAGTTTCGTGATTTATAAAATGGGGGTGTGTGCCCTTACAAATTCAATTAGATTATGAAGGTGAGAATACTTTGGGTGAATTGAGACCCAGTTGTAGGCTGAGCAGGAAACATAGCATTGGAGTCTGGGCTTGAGTCCCAGGAGTCTAGCTGGGTCAGAGTTCTGGAAATCATACAAAGCTCAAGGCAGTTCCTTGTGACCAGAAAGATCTTTGCCTATACGGGTGCCCACATCTCAGGAAGTAGAAAACTCAATTTTCTGATGCCACAAGGCAGATTTTGTTCTTGCTTCCCCAAAGAACTGCACAGATGGCTTGGTGTGGTTTCCTTAAAAAACACAATTGCTGTACACTTAATCACTCCTTTCTCAAGGAAAACGTAACATTAACTACTGTACATGGGTATGTAACTCATCTCTTTTAATTAGATGCTAATTAATGACTCACTAGCTTTAATCATATCAATCTGGTAATACTATTTATGCCCCCACAGAATAATGAACTACTTTATAAGAAATGAGCGTGGCACATGTTGACATAGGAATGCATCCAGCCATAATTCGTTCTGGGTAAATATCCCACCCAGACATGGATTCTCAAAATTTTCAAGGCAACCTTCACATGATGCCTGGGGGAGAGAGGCAGAGAATTCCATCTCTACAGAGAGGAAGGAGTAGGAAGCAGAGAACTGGCACAGAGAGTTTGGCCTAGGAAAAGGCCGTCATCCTGCATAGTTTTGTTACAGAGCAGGATCTGAGACAACATTCATATGAGCGAGTCCAGGGAAGAGTTTTGCTACTTCTGTGGCTCCTGAAAGAGATACTTTCTGGATGAGGAAGAATGAGACAGTAGTCTTGGCTATAAGCTCTGTTGCATCCATTCAAGCTTGTAGGGTAGAGTAGGAATTAGACAGGGTAGAACCATGTGGACACTGTTCTCCAGTAAGGAGGAGCGGCCAGCAGCCAAATATCCATGCTCTGATATATGTAGTGACCTTGGGCATATCTCAGACAAACTTTAGGAGCCAATAACATCCACATCAGCTTTGGGGAAGAATAGAAAAGTGTGGCAAGGAGCAGCCAAAATCCAAGTGACTGATGCAAGTCCAAATATGCAGTAGCTTCAAGGCTCTGAGGAAACAGAAGCCAGGAACAAGGCCTAAAAGGAGTAAGATATATGTTCTACCCCCAAGGAGCAAGGATTTGCAAGAACTGCCCAATATTGCGATAGTGAGGGGTTATTCTGTACTATGTCATTCACACACTCTCATATGGTGCATTGTGAAACAGGTGGTCTTCCCATTTAACAAATGAGGAAGTGATGTTCAGAGCAAATGAATAACCACCCAATGTCTCATAGATGGAAAGTGACAGGGCTGTGACTGAAACCTGGGAGCTCAGCTAACAGTCTGAGATAATTTCATGAGAGGAAGATGGTAATACGGTGAGACGGTGAGAACCCAAGCTTCTTGCACTAAGACTAACCCTAGAACATTTTCTGTGGAGACCAACCATGCTTTTTTTTTTTTTTTTTTTTTCTTTTTTCCCGGTAGGAATCAAGATTGCAAGATTGCTTCAGAACTTGGATGGGGAATTGAGGAATAAAGATTAAAATCCTTAAGATGATCCTATTAGACCCTCCACGATCTGTGCCTAGTATGTTCTCATGTGGGCTCTTCTACACCCCCTTTTGGCCACACCAGCCATTCTGCTGATCTGCTAATAAGTCAACATAGCCCTCCACCATGGCCTTGTGCTGGCTGTTTCTTTAGCCAGATTCCCTGCACAAAGGTAGGTTTGTGTGTGCTTGCTTCAGTGACTTGCCCCATGCTTCCACAGGTATCTGTCATATAGAAAATGTCCAATAAATATTCATTAGGGAATCTTGACTTTGCAGTGCCCTCCTAGAAGGGTCAGTTATTCTGACACCTTTTCCTGTTAGTTTTTGCTGCTCTCCTGCCAATCCTTCCACTGGCTTCTTCTCTAACTCAACCTCACATTTCTCTTCCAGCCTGTCAAGCAGCCGGCACATAAAGTCTGGTATTCCAACTCCTTAATGGAATTAAGCATGGGCAGTGCTTTGTACTTAATAGTTGTTCAATAAATATTTGTTGAGAGGGGAATGAATATGACAGATTCAATAAAAGAGGTATACTTCCATGCTAAAGCAGTAAACTCAGATAGGGACTTGGGAGAACTCAGCGAACAGAGGTTATTTGAACTTGATCTTGAGGAATAAGCAAGGATTCACTACACTGACAAGGAGGAGGAGGTATTTCAGGCAGCAGAAACTGCTTGCATAAACACATTAAAGCAGATGTGTTTCCCTCCCCCTTCCTTCTGGAGCATATTTCCTTTCTTTTAATAACAGGGACGTAATTTTTCTGGGGGTGACTACAGCTCTCTTACTCTGTTCATATGTCATGGGTTAAAGCAAATGTATCTTCAAATCCAAGAGTAATTCAGCCTGTTAAATAAGGGCATTCCTTGCCTTTGTCCACAGTGATAGATTCAGGATATTGACCTGATTTGAGCAAGAAGAACCAGGTCCAAGAACACTGCTCAAAAATAGATGCATGTTTTTTGTGTTGCTTAATTTGGACTAGAAATAACTTCAAGGAGTAGAGCCATCTTGCCTCGAGAAGGGTCACCAAGAAAATTTGCTAATGGACTCAATACCTCTCCATGGCAAGAACCGGAGGGGGGGTGTGTCACCAGTTCTGGTGACAATATTCATCAACAGATTTGTCCCTGAAATTTTGCTGTTGGGGGCGAATGGTGAAGAAGCCATAAATTCTCATTTTTCCTACATCATTTTATGTGGAATTTTCTTTTTGTTACATTACTTTATATTTTCCTTTCTTTTTCATCTTTGGTTGTAAACTTTTGTGGTAACATTGGCTTACAACACTGTACTTGATTTAGGTGATTGGTTCAGGCCTTTTCCACTATATGTGACTGCACCACACCAACTTTTGTTGAATCAAATAGTACAAACATTTAAAGGACTTTATTACCACTCATCTTGATTTGCAAAAGAGGAGCTTGAAGCCCAGAGAAAAGTGGTCCCCTCAAATTTCATATCTGGAGGTGAATCAGAAGTATCTAGAAAGAAAAGCCAAAAAGGAGCAGACCTTCAGAGGCAAGAGGTGACAGACATTTAACTGTCTTCATTTGTCTTATAAGCAAAGGGATTTAGAGTCACAGAGCCACGCTGAGTACCCTATCCCTAACAACACCTACTTCCTTGTAAGAAGCTTCCATGACACTCTGACACTCTGTCAGTGTTTAGCCAATAGTTGCTGATGAGCAATGTTAGCCTGACACATGTCAGTTCTCTCAAAGCTTTCAAATTTGCTTTATATAATCGGGACATGAAATTACAGACCTTTTGCTTTATGAAACTTTTTTTTTTTAATTAGAAGACCCTCACACAAATCCTGCACCAATCCTTTCAATAATATATATATTTTTAAAGCTGCAAATGGAGAACCAGGATGATTCTTGGAGCTTAATGTTTTTTTTTTTCAATAGATGGATAGACAAGTGACTTATGCAGATGTGGTATATACATTCCGCACAATTTGACCATGGTTAAAGGGTATTTATATTCTGATGCAGATAAAATTGAACGTGTCAACACTAATGCATTTTTCGAGGAGAATCACTACTTTCACCATAATTTCCATGGAAAATTTGTGTGCACACGCAGTAATAGACACATTTATAACATCAAAAGGATTCAATTTTCTTTTCAATCATACCACAGTATGAATCGCTTTTCCTATTGAATTTAACAATGAAGCACATTACCAGAGTCTAAAGGATGGGACACTTCGTCTTGCTCCTGTGAAAGTACGTCAAACAATGGGTAATACATCACACAATGTCTCGGGTTAACTGAGCCTTTACACAGGCTGGCTGCTAATTTGCTTGGGCCAGCAGAATGTCACTTTTATTTAATTTTGCCAATAAGATCAGCAGGGATCCAAACTCTGTTTAACTCCCAGTTATTAAAAGAGGTTTTTCTTGTTACATGGAGAACTCATTAATTCATGTCTCTCTTAATTCAGAATTTGAGATCTTTGGAACAGGAGGTGGGAGGTGCTTTATCTCTGCTGTGAAGGAAGCAATTTCATCCTGTACACAGGCTTCTGTGCAGATGCTGAAAAGTCAGAGGAGACAGTCTTTCAAGGCCTGTAGAAGAACGTGATGTGTTAATTACAGTTCTTTCCCAGGTAGTTACCAGAGCAGATCATCTAAAAAATTCCAGTAGGGAAAACTTTGCTATCATCATACCTTATTTCATTCATTCATTTGGTTTTTCATTCAGTAATTTAACCACCATCCATTCACCATCCCTGCATCTTGTTCATTTACTCAGAACGTATTAAGTCCTATTTGTCAGGACTTGAGTTTGGGGCTCAGGCTACAAAATGACACATTCCCCCTTGCAAAATGACACATTCCCCCTAGCAAAGGAGTCAAGTAGTTCGTGCTAGATAGCTCATCCCACCATGCCCTACCACCCATATCTTTGAGACTTATTTGCTACTCTTCTTGATCCTATTCAATGCTCTGGAAGGCTGCAGAACCACTGAGGGTGTTTGTGATCCTAAGTGTCCAGGCTTCTGGATGGGTTTGGTCAAAAGGGGGCACTGGCACACAGCAGAGTACAAGGAAATTTATTCCCAGCTCCCTCAAACCACAACCCTAAGAACTGTCTGGCTGAGTAGCTCTGTTGGAGGTCACAGCTGCTAGGAGATTACCTGTCCCCTACTCCTTTAGCCCTGGGTTGACAATAAGCGCTTCCTGTTGCTAATGGGTACTGAGCCTATGCTTGCTGGCCTCCTTAAGCCTAGCCCACATGTTTTAAATACATCATTTTGTTGTTGTTAAACTCAATTCAAATTACCCATTCTGAGCATGTCATCTTTTTTTTCTGTCTGATACACAGGTAAACCAAACATTGCATTGAAAAATAGTGCATGATAAAGGTAAGCCCAGAGGCTGTGGAAACGAGGAAGGAGGAGAGGGAAAGTTACAGAAGAAGTTTCCTAGACATCATTCCTCTCCTTGTCCACATGCTAATTAATCAATCTGTATATGTTTTAAAAATATAAATCAATAATTTGGCCCTTCTAAAAATTTCCACTGCTGTCTGTACTGAGACCAAGTTGAGATCTCTTATGTAAAGGTTATCAGTCTTAAAAATCATAACACTCAAATGGATGATGAGATTTGGATTTATAGCTGCAGAGTGAATATAGATCAGACTTTTCAAGTAGTCAGGTCAACTTAACTAGAGATAAAACTTTAGATGAGTTACAGGTATATTAATGTAACTAGATAAACATTGTAACCTGGGAAGTCAAAAGACTTCTAGATGTCCTCCCAACCCCAGAGTGGGATTTCTGAGATGACTGTAAACCACTTTAAGAAGGTTATTTCAATAGCTACCTGGGGAAGTTGGTATGTGGCACGAGACTGTCAAGGTAGTCATTTGAAAATAGCTATTTGGAGGGGAAATAACTCACACAAGTCTAAAAACCAACATGAAATATCTTCTGGCTTGGATGGAAAAAAACCCAAAGCTGCCCCAAGTGAGGTTTAACCATGGAAGACTAAGGATATCTTCTGAGTACATTATTTAAATTCAAAATACAAGATACTTTTTTTTTTTCCAAATACGCATGTTTTTCATTTTGAGTACACACTTTCAAGGTTCAAATCTTTGGCAACATCTGCCCTCTCTGGAAGAGTTCTGAAGGACCTTCATGTCTAAGTGGTGGTTCTTTATTCTCCCATGACTGACTCATACTTTTTCTGGAAGACGTAGCTATAACATGGGGCAGGGAGACTGCAAGGGTCTCAGGGTTGTTACAGTCCCAACTCAACCTCCTACAACTGACTCTACCTACCACATTCCAATCATTTTGATTTATGTTTGCTCCACAGACCTCTCCTGAGTCAGGGCTTTTGCATGTGCTACTTCCTCTTTCCAGAATGTTCTTCTCACTTCTTCCTCTGGCCAAATTCTGTTTGTCCTTCAAATCTGAGTTTAAAATTTCACTTCTTAGGGGAAGTTCCTTAAGTAACATCCACTACCCCCAATCTTATCACCACTCTCACAAAGCCAAGGTAACCTAGTTTACGCTCTCATAGACCACCACTTTGGCCTTCTTAGCACCTGTCAGAGTTGTCCTTGAAAAACTCTTAGTGCACTACTGTACTTGTTGGCTATATGGCTAATTTGATTATAAGCACTTTCTGGAATGGTGACTGTCCTGTTAACCCATCTCCAATCCCTACTGTGGTGGCTGCATATTATAGAACAGATACTCAACAAACATTTGCTGAATTGGACCTAGGCATATTTCTTATCCTTTGATTTCAAGAGCTAAGCTCTACCCTGTAACTTAGAGCTAGAACTCCAGTTCAGATGCTGGATGGGTTGATTGTGTGGATTACATTTTACACCTTATACAGGGTATGTCTTGCAATGGCTGTCCCTGTGAGATTGGGAGAACACAGAATACATACTCAAAGTTGGTAAGACCTGAATAACCTATTTTCAGAAGGGACCAATCCCTTGTTTCCTTTTCCAGCCTTCTAGGCCCTTTTCATTCACTAGTCAATCTCCATTAAGTATGAGGAATGATAAGTGAAATTATGATGGTTTCAGATTAATTTTTGGAGGAAATAAAAACTTAATGAGAACAGAATAAAATACATCATTGAAGTTCAAAGTTCTACTTGTTTTTTCCACTGGGGTCTGTCTTTTCACATATGAACTTGAAGTAATGGGGTAAAAGTACAGCAAGAAGAATGAGTGATAAAATAGATAAGATAAAATAAAATAGATAAGATAAAATAAAGAGGGCTCATGAGAGCACTTTGTGCCTGTCTCCAAGTACAAGTGTGGATGTCGTGTTCACACCTAGGCATGCACTGGGTCTAAGGAGAATCCACTTTGCAAGCTTCAGAACTGAAAAGCTGTCCTATCTTGAGTTCCAACTATTCTGGAAAAGCCCAGAGGGTGGCCAGAGAACAATTAAGCTGACAGAATCCTCAGCATAGGACTTAGAACCTGGAAACCTGGAACCTTAGGGGGAAAGAGTGAGCATTCCCACTGGCAACTCATTGTCAACCCTTACAAAGGAGGAGTGAAAATTCCTCATCCAAGTAAACTCAGAACCCCAAACTTTTAGTGATAAGGGATTTTCTGTGAATGGCTCTCAATCTTGGAGGAGATGAGTGAAATAAAGAAAGACAATGAATTATAAGGAGAACAAATAAGCAAGAGCGGGGAAGCAAGCCAACTAAGAAACAAGATCTCAAAGGGACTTGCCCCACTGTTCTTTGTATTTGGAGTTTGGAGGGCTTGGAACTTGAAATTTGGACTAAAGGAGGCTGGTGTATGTGGAGGAAAACCTGGAAGGACAATGAGGTCTTAGGCACAGGTGTCTGTGAACACACACACACTGCCCTTGCAGGTTCACACAAACATCTATTTGTGTATAAGGAAGAAAGATGCATGTATCCACACATGCATACATATGCGTTTTCCATACATATACGTGTGTGTGTGTGCACTAAAGAAAGTAGCACTAAAACCCAGGATATTAAAGGATATTTTATATAAAACTGGTAACAATATTGGCTGTCATTTTCTGTCTTGTGACAAGCATATTATGTCCAAGATCTCATTTAATTCATGATGTCCCTTGAGGTTCAAATTAGAGCCCTGTTTTGCAGCTAGAGCCTCTGAGTTTCACTGAGGTTAAAGGACTTGACAACATCACACAGCTAGTAAGTGACAGGGTTAGGATTTGAACCTGCCTTTCTCATGGACACTGGCCTTCTTTAAATGTGCTTTCTGAGAGTCTCCACTTCTTTCAAAATTGTAATAGACTCTTCCTTCTCCATGGAATCAAAACAGTTCCCCCCAATAGAGCAGAAGCCCAGAGAGCAGGGGTCCTACCCCCTAATTCTTTACTGTGCCTTCTGTGCACAGTCCCTCTCACTGAATAAGAGTTCAGTAAATATTTACTGAGTAAATGGATGAATGAGTAAGAAATGTGAATACTTACTTAAATTATAACATATTTTTAAAGAAATTTCATCTAGTATCTTTTAGGTACTCACAGCAACTCGAAAACATACAAATTCCTGAGGGGACCTACTTTAATACAAAAAGATACGCATAATTTGCAATTAGCATATCAAGAACACTGCAAAGCAGTAGCATTCCCCTCCAGTTCTTGTTTATATTTCTTGTTAGCTACGTAAACATGTCAGAACAAACAGATTTCCATTCAGTCTCTATCCACACGTTTACAACTTCTCACTTAATGAAGCCTGATGGAGATAGTTTTGTACAGAAGCAAGGGATGCTTTTTCTAGTATCTCAGTTGGGGGTTAAGGTCAAGTAATGTTCTCAACATCAGCTGTCTTGTCCCAGCATCAGATAAATGAGAATGACTCCAGTGTCTCTGTACACTTGTGAGGTACAGAATTCAAATCAGGGACTACTGTGATTTTTCACAGGATAAAACATCTCAATTTCCTGTCCTAGGAATGCCCCAGGCCTCCCTGAATCTGGAGAAAATACTGAGTGGTTGACAGAGAGCCAGGCTGGCAGAGGCTGGCAGCATACTCAGGACCAAGAGTGAGGCTGGCAGTCTCACTCTACTACATCAAGGGGAGTTCATGATTCTCACTGTGGGTTGTCCAGGTGGTTGTGGGTTGGCCAACTTACCAGGTGGGGGGCAGCCTGAACACCACCATTTAGAATCTCAGAGGGATTAAGCACCAGGGGAAAAGCAAGGAGGGAAGGGGAAGATGGGACGTGGGATAAGGGTTTGTATGTCCTGGAAAAAGTGTTTCAAATGCTCTAAGAATTGTCCACCTATAAAATGAGGCTGCTCATGGTAATAATTGTTTCACTCAAAGGACCAGCATTAACTTCATATCTGGTCACTTCTGGCTTTTGACTTGAAAACTATAGCATTAGCTGCCCCAACTTTGCCTCTCAACATAGTCTGTAGCGATATTTTCTAGTTGGCGGTGACCTCATCAGGGTTGATGCTCTTATTCAGTACTTTCACATTAAAGAAGTCCTGTGGAAGTTTCTGAATCCTGGGGTAGAGCTCCTACCATAACAATATCATGGGTCTGGAACGTGTTTAGCCTGGCACCCCCCAAGAAGGTTTATCTACCAGATTTACAGTCTATGAAACAAGTCAGCATTCAATTCTTCAAATCAGGCATGGGTAATGGAGGTATAGTGTCAATTTCTTTTTTCATTTTATTTAATGAATTGATTGAGGTAATGTTTTACAATACCATATATGACTTAGGAGCATGGGTTCATGCCTCCTCAAATGTAAGTAAATTCCTTCAAAGGGAATTAATCTCAATACTGGACTGGGTGCTGGAAGAGAGTGCACTTAGCGTGATCACAAACAGTGTGCAGGTGAGAAACAGGCTTCTTGTTCCCACCGATTTGCACCTTATGCTTGTGCTTGAGCTCTGCACCATTTGGCTGTCAAAGTCTTCTCTGCTCAAGTGGTTGTCTCCAGCTTTAAATTTGACCTCTAAGATTCCACCTTCAATAGTGAGGATTGACAAATTAAAAGTTGCTTCTCCTTGGGGCTCTCCCTGGAGGTGCAACGGGTTAAAGTATCGCGTTGTGAAGCTCTCCAAAGCCACTGCAGCACAAGTTGGCTCCTCGGCCAAGGAGCTGACCCACATGGCATGGTAGACCTCTCCTGACCTGCCTGCTCCTCCCCTCAGCAGTGTATTTCAGTAGATCTGCCTGTTCTGCTCCCCACTCTGTCTCTGGTGAGTCCTCTCAGCCACCACACCTCTGGACTGTACCCCAGTTCTGTAAGCATAAATAAATAAATCTTAAAAAATATACATGTTGCATCTCCAAGGTCAAAGATCAGCCCAGAGAGGCCATCCTGGGAACCTGGGACTCTGTAATCCATGAGGCAGTAGATTTTTCATTCTGGAAAGTCACCCTATTCCCCAAGTTAGTCTGGCCCCTGACTCTACTTCTTAGTGATCCTCAAATTTCTGTGCCTTTTATTTCTCTCCAACCATCTTGGAGGAAGGACAGCTAGAGTCCTTTCCCCTTGTCTGGTGGCCTTCCCCAAATCACTTGTCCTCAGGCCTGCCTCTCATCCCTCAGTGACTGCCCGCCCTGCTGGTCCAACCACCACAGGCTCCCTCTGAAGAAGTATGTGGCTGCCCTTGCATCCCAGGTGGTGCTGAATCATTATTCTCGCTCACGTTATTAATGCTTGGGTTCAGGTTGATGGTTTCTGATTAATGAGGCATTTGTTCTGCACCACGAGACAATTGAAGAATACCCTTCATATTCCAATGAATTGTGCACAAAGTTAATTATCAGATGACCTTCCTTGGTTCCAGGCAGAGGAAACCAGGTGTCCAGGTCTCACCTGACAATTGTTTTCCTGAAATCTTGATGAGAGGAAACAAAGATGCAGAGGCATGTACAAGGCAGCATCTAGACCAGAATCTGACATTCAGTCTCATATCTCATACCCCAAATGCTCTCTGTCCTGCAATTAGAATGCAGTGCCCCCCCACACACACACCTTCTTTGTCTCTCCCTTACTTTGTCATTCCTTCCCATGATGGACAGTATTTCTAAGAAGAAAGTATGAGAGATCTAGATTTAAAATCTACATGATCTTGAGCAAGTCACTTAAGGTCTCTGAGTTTTCATTTTCCATTTAAGGGGAGACAATACCTACCACATAATTTTGTTCTTAGGATTTGTGGTGATGTAGGCAATTAGGAATGCAGAATCTGGCACAAAACAGGACCAGTCAATAGTTCCTTCTGCCTTTCCTTTTTCTTTGGGCCTGACTAAGAAACTCAGTGTCTCTACTCTGAGCCCTTCACCTACTCTGAGCCAAGAGACAGACTGCTATCTGTGCAACTGACAGAAATCTCCAGGGAGAGGCTGGCAGATATCTACAGGGGCCTAACCTGGGAGTTTCAGTACCAAGGAAACATCTAGAAGAACTGCCTGTTAACATTAGTATTTCCTTCTGGGACTGTGGCTGAGTCTCAGCTGTGCCAAGATGGAGCTGGAAGAGGTTTCCACTAAGCAAAGTAAGCCCAGAGAAAATAGATAGATGCTGGATAGCTTCACTTATAGGCAGATTACAGAGAAACCAAAGTATCGGGAGAAAAAAAGACAAAACTCACAAACTGACTATAAGTTGATAGATCAGAGACATAGAGGAGAGAGGAAGAGGGGCTAGGGAAGAAAGAATGCAGAGTATGGTGATGGCGCACAGGTGATGTGGTGGTGGGTGGGTAACTACAGGAACTACACCTGAGGGGAGAAGTTGACAAAGATGTAAGAAAATAAATAAATAAAATGTAAAATAAAATATATGAGCAATTCTCAAATTTATTTTTTGAATTAAACAGAACTTTCTTTTGAGTGGCACCCACCTCAGAGGCCCCATCACGTCATTCCTGATGAAGCTGTGACTCCCCCTGCACCTTGATTCACCACTATCAAAGGAGCCTCTGTCTCCCCTTTGTGTTTCCAATAGCCAGAAATACCAGAAGCTAAAGAAAAAATTGTAACTACTGAACAATGTGGCCAGAAGTCCAAGACAACATTTGCTTTATGAAGAGAATTATGGGTTAGACGAGATCTAAGGGTTAGGTATGGGGCAGAATAAACCCAGTAGAGTGATTTAGTGTGCAGGGTGACCAGGCACTGAGAGATGAGAGAGACTGGGAATCAGAAAGAGGAGCTGAAAGTCCAAACTTGAAGAACAAGAGTGGGATGGGGTGTTCCCAGAGTTGTGCAAGTTCAAAAAAGGGACACTTTGCAGTGAGAAACAGCTCTGTCTCTGAAGAAGACAGAATCTCAGCTCCACTTCTCACCAATGGTGTCATCTGGATAAATTCCTTAACTTCTTTGAATATCAGCTTCTCTTTTTGTGAAATATTGGTGGCTCTGATCAAATCACGAGGGGTCAAATTCATTGTGTCTGACAGTGCTTAACAAAGAATTTGGTTCACAGAAAGTATCCAGGACAATAGTTTTAAGTACAAATTTTTGAGCATTGATCGTGGCTGAAAGGCATTGGCTAGGTGTGGGAAAAGGTGCATGCTCAGACTGCAGTAAAATGATTTCAGGCTCACATCAATATAGCTTCCAGTCCTAGAGGGGCAGGGATGGGAATAAGGCGGTTAACAGGATAGAACTCAGTCCTCTGGAATATCGATTTTGTCAGCAGCCTGGTGGCCAGCAGCGGGAGAGTTAGCTTTGCCCTATACCCACCCCTAGCCCAGTTGGATTTTCCCCTGGAACACCGAGGCTCACCCTCACACTATGAAGTCTCTGCTCAAGCGGAATGTCTGAGCACTAGATCTAGTGACAGACTGTGGTCAGTGGCCTCAGTGGAGTGGCTAGAAGGGAGGACAGATGTTGGCGATGCTGATGGATGCAGCCTGCTGCCTTCTCTACCTCCAGGTCTGTTCACTTGGGATCCATATAGCGTCACAAATAGATTTCTCATGTCCTCTCTTCAAAGTTCCTCCAGCCCCCAGCTTCAGGGGGAGGCAGGGATTTGTTGAGGCACATCCATCAAACCAGTGGAATCACTGCTGCTCATTTGTGATTGGATTCATAAATTTGTTTTGCCACAGTTGTCTCGTTCAGAGAGTTGACAGGCTCTTCCTGAATTCATGAATTTGGGAGGAAATGAACCAAAGGGACAGAGGAGCCCAATTTCAAACTGAACTGTGGTATGTTAGTCTCTAACTTTCATTAACAATTTCAGAAGGATTACAGAGCTGTGAAAAGGACCAGCACATTGTTGAATTGAAACATCTGCACCAGTTATTAACCATTTCAGTGAATGAACACAAGAACGAGCAAACACGGAATCAGAGATTCATATCTAGTTTTTCATTCTATTTGCATATTCATCCACTTACAAAGCAAACTAATAAATCTTTGATTCATTTTATTCCTCCACTTAGCAAATTAGGTGATTTGTTTAATGTGAAACACAGTTTTATGTGAACACAGTTCTAGGCACTTGGATCTATGAGTGAAAGAGAGACAAAAATTCCTTCCTTTAGTTGAATTGGAGAAGTGTGTGTGTGTGTGTGTGTGTGTGTGTGTGTGTGTGTGTGTGTCTGAATTCTCAGATGTCCTCTCCAATTTCTTACCCATTCTGAAGTTACCACCACAGGGTCTTTTGAAGTATATAAGCTGAAAGGATGGGCATTTGGAAATAATGGGGTGGTGACGAGTCCAGGGTTAGAAACAGAGTTATGTGTATAAATCCTACTTCTGTCATTTACTAACAATATGATTAGAAGCAAGTCACATGTTTTCAAATCTCAATCTCTTCGTCTATAAAATTTAGACAATGATGATACAATATTTTCATGCAGTAAGCCTATTGCTGGCACATGATAGGAGCTGTCACAAGTTCTGTCCTAATCTTAGCCAAACAAAGAAAAATCTGTTATTTCTTGACTGGCTAATATTTTATGATTTGGAAATATATGTGTGACAGGAAGAAAGAGAATATGTATATCTAAGTGTTCCTATGCGTTTACTCAACAGATAAGAGTCCAAGAGAGGCAAATATTGATTTCAGATTTCTTGAATGTCTACTTTGATTCTTCTGCTAAAATCTGAATTGTAGCTAAGTAAAAGCTGGTATTCCTGACATATTTTCACAAAGTCAGAACTTTAGGGATTAACTGGTTATGTGAATATATGACCAATAATCAAAATCCTTCACTGCTCTGTATATTTTACTTCTTAGCCAATTACTTTGATTAGCTTTAAATTTAATAATATGAATATTATGCATTTGTATGTTACCTTATAATTTTTTTAAAAATATTCAACTATCTTTGGATCCCTTCATCTACCCTGGGATTTAATCAAGGCAGATATAATTACTCTAGTGCAACAGATGAAAACTCTGAAATCTATAGAGGTGAAATAACTGCCCCAGTTTCACAGAGTTAGGGACAAAACTTAAATCCCAGTGAGCCTGGGGCCATTGCTAATATGCTGACCACTAGAAACCTAGACCCTACAGTGAAGAGAGACATTACTCTAGGAGCTTCCAAATATTCTGTGAGTACTAAGAACCTGCAGACTATCAGAGCCCAGTTTACTTGCTGAGAAGAAAGGGAATGATCATGTGTGTTTGCATAGCAATGCATAAATTCAATATGTGGAGAATTAAAAGGGCAGAAAACGTTTAAAGACAGAAAGGAAAACAAGCAAATGACATTAACTCTTGGGAAATCTTCTAACCAGAAAGAATGCCTTGTAGAGTGAGATCCACCAGTAGTGAAACGTGAGGCCAGGCTGGAAATGGGGCTGCTGTGGACAGGTGCCTCTTATTGTAATTGCTGTGACAGCAGCTGAGCAGTGTGGAGTTCTGACAGTCCGAATAAAAGCACTTAGCAGGGCCTCTTTGGCGGTGGCACAGCAGTTAAAGACAGCACTGTCAAACTATCTGCAGCCACTGCAGTCCAAGTTCCATTCCCAGCCGGCCAGGGAGCTGACCCATATGGTGCAGCAGACCTCTCCTGTCTCACCTGTTGCTCCCCTCAGCAGTGTACTTTAGTAGATCTGCCTGTTCTGCTCCCCACTTTGCCTTTGGTGATTTTTCTGACTCTCTGCTTTTCTGGCCTACACTACTGTTCTCGTACGCATAAATAAATTAAAAAAAAAAATAAAGGCACTTAGTAACCCAAAGGATTACCTGAGAAGTAGCATCAAGGTATAAGCCAAGTAGGTATTTCAAATATTGGTCACTAATTCCAAAGATGTCAGTCTGATCTTAAAGATAATATCTAATACAATATAGGGCTAAAATAGAGTGCCAATATCTAAGGCTAGCTAATATCTAATACCTACAGCTAATACCTAAAGACAAAGATATAATGGGAAATCAATGAATGGGAAATGTCTAAACAAATAACATGCTCCTGTGAGCAGAATCTCTGCATTTTCCAGGACTAAAAGAGGTGGACATCGTAGAAGATACATGAGAGCTGCTTTCTTCAGAATGAATGTTTTTAGAGACAATGGCAGAATAGTTGTGAATCATAACTATGAAATGATATGAAATATATTAGTATCAATATATTACATACACAAATATGTAAGTATATGTAAGTATTTCCATGTGCTAATATGTGAGTATACATGAAGTATATTTGCCATGGGACATAGTCAAGGAGCACTAAGTGATGCCTCTCTAGTGTCACAATGGCCAGAAGAGAGATGGACCATATCACTCTAGTGAAAAGATGCCATTGCTGAACAGTTTAAATATGCTGTCTTATTCAACACACAGGGCAACTCTATGTTAGTTTCTATCTTCATTCCCATTTTACAGATAACTGAAATTTGGAGATATTAAGTCACATAGCAACTAAGGAAAAAGTAGGCTTCTTCCGAAGTCTCCTGGATTTTAGAAATTTGTGGTTCTTTCTTCCTTATCAATGAGTTTCCAGAGTGACAGGCCAGTGTCCCCCAGTGGACCCCATAGACAAGATTAGCCCAACTATTGGGAATCACAGTACCCAATGATCAAGGCAGCTTTCAACTGATGTCAGTTTCTTATTTATAGGCATTAGTTCTTTCAAACCCACTTCTTCTGCCTTGGGCTTTGAAGGCGCTCACTGTGTGCTTGACAGGAACCTTACTAAAACCTGAATGAGCCGCAGACTGAGGCTGACCTCCCTCATCTTTCTGTTAGGGTTTGGGGCAGCATAGGAGAATAAGACCCAGGTGACTCCTTAGTTGCAGGCCCCTGGGGCAGAGCTTGCCTATAGTTGCTAAAGTTCCCTTGGCTGCTTCGTGGTGACTAGGTTTTTTCTCACCTCCCTACTTCTCTGAAGAATGCTCTATTTTCTCTACTTCTGTCTACAAACACCTCTAACCAGATCCTTCAGACCAGACTTGTTTCTATAGCTCCCTTTGGCTCCTGGAAATTGAGCCCATGGAGGTAAAGTCTCTAATATTCCTATAAGACTTTCATAACCATGGACTCCCCCCACATGGGAAAGAAAAAAAATACCTACAAGTATTAATCATACTAGTCTAGGGTTTAGCTCCCTAATATTTAATTGCATAATTTCCCAAGGTTATATTTACTTTTGATTAAATTCTTTAGGTTCTGAATCTATGTAAAATATGTTCCAAAAATTTTATCATCTTTTTATGTTAATGAATAGCTAAGTGAACAAAATTGTTTGCAATCAAATAATCAACATGCCCCCCCAATACCGTTTTATGGCTCTCTAGTATTTATTTCAAAAAAACATGGAACAGCTATGTTTTAAATGTATTTTAAAAGCCTTTCTAGAGAAAAGTTTTTACAAGCAAATGAATTCCAATGGAAGCTATTACATTTCCATTCTCAGGAGTTGGCAGTAATCTGGTCTGTGTAAACCCTTGCTTCATATTTGATTCTGAAGCTTGGTGAATAATAGGCACTTTCTTTATATGCCGAATTTTATTCTTCACTCTGCTGAGAGTCCACTTCCCAAGGGAAAGTCATAAATTTAGGTTTCTTCATCTAGGTGGATTGAGATCTTGGCTGGGCCAAGAAAGATGGTCTAGTCAACTTTGTCTTTGAGCTCTTCTCTTTGCTACAGGGTAATTCCTTGATGGAGTGCTTGGACAGCTTCCCACCTAGCCAGAACTCAGAATGACCATGTGTGTACTGGAAATGGGTGTCAGATTGAGGAACAGTGGCAGAGGCTCAACCACAATCAAAGAAATGGAGGAGGAGGAGGATAGCTGGGCATAGAGGCATAGAGCAAGAAAGGATTGAGAGCAAATAAATCCCACTTTCCTAAGGAAACACTACTGGACTGGGACAAGTAAAACAGAACTGAAGGTGAAATAGGAATTAGAAAAAGAAATGGGATAGAGGCACAGGGGAGGGGAAGTCTTAGAAGAGCAAAAGATTAAGAAAGAAAGAGAGGAGAGGAAAATAATGAGAAAGGGTGAAGTAGATGGGAGGTCTACAAGGAAAAGAAACTCTAGACAGAAGGGAGAATCTGAAAGCAAGGGGAGGAAATCCAGGAGAACACCAAAGCCAGGAAATTAGGTTTGACCCACTCTGTGATATTTCACAGGCCATCCCTCACCCAAACCTCAGCCCTCATACTAAGATAGCTAACCTGATGGACCAAGGACAAATTAATTGATAATGCAAACCTAAAGCACCAAAAACAGTGCCCATGAGGGCAGATGTTCCATAAATCAAATTCTCTTTTTGCCAAAAGTAATTTCTCTGTTCTCTAGCAGTCAAAATCTGGTAGTAGGAGAAGCAGGGAATAAAGGCAAACAAATCACACTCTGTCCTGTGAGAGAGAACTCAATGGCAAATAGAGAAGAAAGATACCCACACAATACAGTGTGTTGAGTTCTAATTAGAAGCTGTACCAACTGCTGGGGAAGCAGAGAAAAGGCAGCTTTTAATCACTGCAAAATTATGGGGACGTTTCCCTAAAGACAATTGAACTTCAATGTGAAGAAAAGAAATTTCCAAAAGGAAAAGAAGAAGGCAGGACATTCTACCTACAGTCAAAGGCATGAGCAACGCAGAGAGAGCAAAAACTAGGATGAGTTCCATGAGAAAAAAAAAGTTGGATAAAAGGACCCTCAGCTGTAATTGAATCCTGAAGGGCTTTGGAGAGAGATTATGAGTTAAATCTTATTTGTGTCCATCAGGACTGACCAAAGGATTTTAAAAGGATGAATGATGCTCCTGAATTTAAACATGGTCTTGGAGCTCTGTGGATTAGAAACAACAGAGCTTGGAAGCAGAAAGACCTGCTACTTTATTCATCCAGAGAAGGGTCTGAGAAAAAGCAGTCGCAGTGGGACCAGAGAAGACAGGAAAGATCTGACTTGGGTAAAATTATGATCAGTACATTCACAAAATCCCCATGGAGGGGAAAACTTCGACTTTAATAAGAAGGATGGAAGACCCCAGTGAGTCCCTGAGAAGCTGATAAACCGTGGGTGACATTTGTCCCAATATTTTTACCACCACTTCTCTCTCCAGATGATTCTTCCTTTCTTGAGCTAAGACCAAAAATGAGTCCTGTATTTATCAACATTTGGTTAATACGGTATTCATTAAACCATTTAAAGAAGTCACTATATCTTAGTTGTTTGTTTTTAGGTATGTTGCATAATTCATTAGCAGCAAATGCTTGGAGGATGAAGCTGTTCGAGAAGCAAGAGGAATGTGTTAGGATAAAGCAGCAGATACTTCTTGCCACTAGAAATTTCTAGCAGACCCTCAAGATGTGCTCTCTAAAATTAGGCACATCGGTTGTATACTCCTTCATGGCCTTCCTCACCAATCTATTTTATTTTTAAATAGCTTTTAGATGTGGTTCTCTGGCTGGTTTCTGGTGAAACATGACACAATCTGTGTGATAGGTGTGCCCATTCTATTACCCCAGGGGTGTTCCCTGAGGTAGGAAGAGTCAAAGGGACATAATGCTTGTCTGACAATTTCCATCACATGGAGGAGCCACAGGTGTAACCTTGACCTGTCTGGTGTCCACAGACAGCACAACCACCAGCAGTGTGGCAGATTCCTGCTCATCCTTGTATAACTGGGGAATAGGAATCTGTCCAGCAGGCCATGGACATGTCCTGCTCCCAGACAGGCCACACTTCCTCTAGGCCCATGGTTTTCCAGATACTGTGCTAGCTCTCAGGCAGTCTTGCTCTGGAAACCTCCCCTCCCCTCATTAGTTAACTATGTTTTTCCCACTTGGCAGGGGAGAGATCCAAATGCTCAGAGGTTAAGTGACTTGTCTGAGATTGTACAGTGGGTAAATGATAAGGCCAATTGCAGACCCCAAATTGAGGCTGTGTCATTGTTAGCCTGATGCCTTCCTGGGGGGTCCTGGTGCCCCCAAGAACTACAGAAACATTGTCTGAGAAGCTGTGGAAGAAGTGCCATCTGGGGTGGGACCCGAACCTGGTAATCCCACACTGCCATCCTAACTCGGAGTAGCTCTAATGCTCAAACAGCAAAATGCACCTGAAATGAGTCTACCTGGGAGTCCCTAAATGCCAGGAATGACAATCCCTATTATAAAGGGACGTTACCTGCAACATAACTGCTTTTATCCTTAAAAAAAAAAAAAAGAGAGAGAGAGAGAGAAAAAAGATAGAAATGATAAGAAAAAGCAAACACTTATTTTATAAAACATTTTTCATCACGAAAAGTTCTGTTTTTGGTATTCTTTTTGCATGTTTTCATGCTGAAACCTATTTGCAAATTATTTTCTCACTTTTTTTCCCCATGAAATGTACCCTCGATTATATGACAAGAAATTATATGGTGCTAATAATTTATTTAAAACCAGATCCATGTCTCACATTCATTCTGTGCTGTGAAATCAAGTAGATACAGAAGGGGAATTTTTTTTCTCTGAACTTTCTGACCATCTCTATTGTGGAAGAGAGAGTAATAGCAGGTATCGAGGGTGCCAATTATGCGGTGATGTACAAACCCACTGGAGAAAAATCTATATGATATTTTAATGCTAGTCAAACAGAACGATGAAGTTTAAATTAGCTTGAAGCTACTAAAAATTCTAACTATGGCTCTGCCTTCATTGTATGGGAGGGTGAAAAATAGCTATACAGAAAAATATATGTCTAGCTTCTCCACCGACGGGCTGCCGATGCCTCTTTCTTTTGCTTACATGCCAGACTCCATTTTTTGTTGTTTCTCATCACTCTGCTTCACTTTCCATTTCTCCTTCACTTCTTTTTCTCTCCCACTCATTTTTCTTGCTGACCTTTACATCATTCTACCTGTTCCTTTCTTTTATATTTATGTATCATCTTTATAAGCTCCCAAGAACAATGCTACAATTTAGAATTCTGTTTTTTTGTGTGTTTGTTTGTTTTTCTAAGAGAGACTTGGGGGGCGGGGAATGCAGCCTTTGCACACTAAGTGGGTTGAAACATAGGAGGGATGAGGACTAGAGAGAGGATGGACCTTGCTCCAGGTCACCCAACAAATTCGTGCTGGAGTCGCATAAGGGACTGAGTCACTGAAAAAGGGAATCTGTGTATAACAGAAATCTCAGGCCCTCCCTGGTGGTGCAGCGGGTTAAAGCTCAGCACTAAAAAGCTAAAGTCACTTCAGCATGAGTTCGATCCCCGCACAGTAGACCTCTCCTCTTCATCCGCTGCTCCCCTCAGCAGTATACTTCATTGATCTGCCTGTTCTGCTCCCAACTCTGTCTCTGAATCCTCTCACCACCCCTGTACCTCTGGCCTGTACCCCAGTTCTGTTATGCATAAATAAATCAAAAACAAAACAAACAACAGAAATCTCACCTCCAAAGACTCTGCACATTGTTCAAGAAAATGTAGCTGTAATAATTACATTTCCAAAAGAATTTTTTCTTTAAAAAAAAAAATGTAGCAAGTTCTCTCCAAAAGTCATGTAACCCTGTCAGAAAGGGAGAATTTTTTTGTGTGCAAGAAAATGAATGGGATAGTAGATTTATGTTTGATGAATACTTGTGGGTCAGGTGGTTTCATATTCCACTCAATCTTTAGTCAGACCTCCACTGAGCAATTACAGCACTATTGTATAGTCAGGAGCAGTTTTTTTTTTTTTTTTTCTATATTCAAAAGGCCAGATTTATTATAAAAAGGGAAGGGAAGTTAAGGATGCTTGCTCACACATAAGTGGGTGGAAAGAGTTGTCCCCAAAGGGACAGGTTTGTTGAAAGAGAGGCCTGCATGTCACAGGTGGGCAGGGAGCTTGCTTCCAGGAACCTGAGGTTTAAGAGAATAACAGGCCACCACTGGAGAGAGCTGAACTCAAGCCTTGTGAAAGTCTGTGTCCTCTGGGAGATGCGACGAGATCCATTAGTTTGTTCCAACAGGACCGTGTGTGTTAGGGACAGAGATTCCAGAAAACTTTCCCTAGATTGCAAGAAATAAGCCCAGAGGACTGGCATGGCCTCACCAGGACATAATGGAGCAGCATTGATCCATTACTGATATTGACACTTATGACCAGGAAGACAGAGTGACAGGTCAGGACAGAAGAATCAAATTGAACATGAGAATAATGTATAATTCACTTTGAGAAACTGGCTGCATGAAAAGAAACCATAAGAATTATGTTTAAAAGGCAGGTTTTGTGTTTTGTTTAGGATGGTAGATTTTCCTCATGGCAAATATCTGCATTGCTCATAAAAATCAAGTAATATAGAGCCCTCCCTGGTGGCACAAAGGGTTGGGACACAGCACTGCAAGCTGGCCGCAGCTGCCTCGGTGCGGGTTCGATCCCTGACACTGGAGGTGACCCCCATGGCACGGCAGACCTCTCCTGACCCACCCTCCCCTCAGCAGTGTACTTGGCTGATCTGCTGGTTCTGCTCCCTGCTCTGTCTCTGGTGAATCTTCTCGCTGCCCATGCACCTCTGGCCTATACTCCAGTTCTGTATGTCTAAGTAAATGGATAAATCTTTAAAAAGCAAATAAATCTTTAAAAAAGAAAGGACCACTATTATAAATTTTTTAAAAAATTGAACAATATAAAAAAACTTCAAATAAAAGTTATCTACCACCACATAGTAATCACCAAAAATGGTTGACTGCCCATATTCCCAGACTTCCTTCTTGACCTAAAAACATAGTCCAAATTTCTTCTGTGTATTTTGCTACACTCTCCAACTTTTTATAAATATTATGTACTTATTTTATAATGTATTTAAAAATTTGATTAAAAAGTTATTACTGGGTTAAATGCAGAAGAACTTTGGAATAGTAAGGTCAGTGTTGGTTATCTATCTGGATTGGCTCTCTATTTGTCTGTTCCCAAACTTTACCTCCTTCCAAAAATGACTGGAGATGAAAGGGTAAGATAGGTAGACTCCATTCCATAAACAATGGCAAGCGCTGAGCAGGTGTGTTGCATGGTCACATTAACAAACTAGAAAGATTCCTCTAGAACAGTGTACTTGGGCTACACCAAAATTAAATCTCTGGAACATGAGGAACTTACTACATATGCAAATTCTCAGTCCTATCCCATAGTTAATGCAAGATTCTGGGCACTGAAATCTAATTTTGAATAAGCCCTTCAGGGATGCATATTCTAGGCTGAGAACCTCCACTTTACACTTTCCCAGTATTTAGAGAGGGCTTTAGAGATGAAGCCCTGTCAGTCACCACAGTGAGGTATGAATGAAGCAGGACTGGACATGGATGGAAAGCACAGCTCTCCAGAAGCATCACACAGAAAAAAGCCTGTCAGAAGCCCAGTCAAACATGCTTCTGACCACTTTTCCTCCCTCAATGCTGGTAATGGTAATGCTTGTGAGCCTGAGCCCCCGAATTATCATCCACTCTGTACTTACATATAACCACAGCAGGACTTAGAAATCAATTATTTGTTTGCATTGGTGTGACTCTTCCTCAGAACAAGACAGGTTGGGTTTCAACAAATTCATTTTTTAAAAAATAGGTTTGCCTATATTACTAAATCTTAGTGCTTGCTTTTTGGGGGTACATTAATACATGCATTTTTAATTTCCAGTTTGTCATCGAATGGCCATATGTTCTAGAAAGAGAATGATTTTATGTGGCCATACACTTTGTGTTTCTCAGTCCCCTAACTATGAAATATCTGCAGAGCAATCGATTGTGAGTCCTTCATCAATGCTGAGGGGAAGCCCTGATTTTTTGTTGGAGTTCTCTTCCCCACACACCCTCCCCCAAGTTGAAAGATGACATTGTTCGCCACAACTATTCCCCCAGGATTCTCCCAAGTCATGCCTGCCAAGTCCCAATGACAAGATATAGGGGGCAGTGAGACTATTACATACTCTCCCTGCCACTTTCAATCAAGCCTAATGCAATCAGAAACACATGACTACATCAACACATCTCCTTTAATCAAATGTGATTAAGTCAGTCATTAGTTTTTCAAGACAAATAGAGGATACAAGTGCTTGTATTATAAACGTAACCGCCCCCCTTCTTAAGTGATTTGTTAGGAAGGAAGCCCCCCGCCCCCAGCACAGAACTTAGGAACTGCAGAGGGCTTTGTACTTTTTCTACTGATGCTAATTATAATAAAGCATCCTGGGTTTGTATGCACAATTTCTTCTTCTCTGTCCCCCTTCACAAAAGCCTCACCATGTTGTCAAGCAGAATTTGGCTTCAGCTTGATCAGGATGATTTCATTATCCCATTGTTACCATTATGACTTGGGCAATTAGTAGTTTATAAGTATAAATTTATGGCAATCTGTGATCTAGGCGCATCGACAGTAGTCAGGGCATAATAAAAACCCAATCAATTTCTTTCATTTAATATGTAGGCTGTGACCCTAGTTTTGATTAGAACTCTTAGCTATTTCATCTTTAAATAAAAAAGAATGTCTGCAAGCAATTATATGGTGTGTTAATTGGATATTCCTTTTTATCTCTTATACTGCTGAATGCATTGCTAACGAAATCCTTGTTTTCCCTTTCTGTCTCTCTCTCAGTAATGTCCCTCTCTTCCTCCCTGTCTCTGACTCTGTTAATTGTCTTTGTTTCCCTACTTCATGGTCTCTACCTCATTCTTTCCTCCTACTTCTCCACTTCTCCATTCATCACTGTGTTCTAAGTAACCCACTTTCCATCAAAGCATTCAAGCATAATGGAGATGATGTGACCAGCTTATCTAGACAGCACAGCACACAGCAGGTGCTCAATAATTGGCGAAGGAATGAAGTAACCCACACCCTATGTGTCACAGGATTCTGTTCCAGAATACCTGGCTGAGGCTCACTCTGTTTTCCCAGAGATGTCCCTAAAGTATCTACGCGTTTGGTCTCCACTCTGAAAGGTGGCAGCACTGGGAGAAAAGAGGACTACCTCCATCTGGAGAGGGGTGAGCCTTTGTCTCTCAACCAGTGTAGTAAAGCTGTGTTTACTCACTTGGGAATTATTAAAGAGGGCTCTAATCCCACAGAGGGGAGACCAGGTCTGCCAGAATCTGTCTGCCAGCCAGAGGCTGGGTTTCTTATCTGTCACAAACACATGCCTTTAATAGAAAGATTATGTGAACTGGCGGGAGCCAGTGCCTAGAAAGTGGGTGCAAGAGATTTTCCAAGATTTCTTTAACAAATACTTTTATATCCTTCATTTACTCACAGACTGACCAAACTGTCAACCTTTTTGGTGTAGATACATTAGGAGATGTGCTGGTTTGGCTTTCTCCATCCTGGATCCCTCCAGCCACCTTCCCCATGCTCTACTCCAGCTCTTCAAGCCCTTGCTCAGCATTGTAGGGTTTTCTTGATGAGTCTTTGCTTTCTTTGCCTACATTTTCCTCTTCTGTTTTATGCCTTTGCAATAAAGCATATTTTGCAGGAATCTCCAGAAAAAAACAATTCATAGGAGGTAGTTTGTTTTTTTTTGAAATCTAATATCTGAAAATATTTTTGAAAATATATTTGGCTTTCAAGGCATCAGCACAAGTCTTCTAGCTTTCCATGCTTCTGTTGAGATGCCTGATGCACGCCTCATTCCCAGTCCTCAGATGTGAACTACTTCCCCTTCCCTATAACCCCTATTAGCTTTTAGGATCTTCTCTATCTTTGCGTCTTGAAACTTCACAATGACATGCTTTAGACAGTGTTCATTTGATCTCTCAGGAAAATCTTGCAATCTACAAAGATTCTTCAGTTGTAGACAGTTTTCGTGTACTGCTTTTTCCTGATAATCTTTTCTCTTTTCTGTTTCTGTCTCTGTAATTCATATTTACCAAAGGCTAGACCCCTATTTTCAATCTCTAACTTTCTTATCTTTTCTCTCCTAACTTCCATCTCTTTGTTTTGCCTTTCATTTTTTTTTACTTTTTTTCTCCCAACATTTATTGTTTTTATTCTTACTATATAAGAATGTTTAATCTTACTATATTTTTAATTTCCCAAGGTGCCTCCTTTTTTATCTTCTCTTATTCATAGCATACTTTTCCTGTTCCAGATGCAGTAAGTTTGGTTTTCTATCCAAGATGATTAATACAGACCTGCCTAACCCACCTGAACATGGCATCAGCACCTGAACATGGCATCAGATTACAGCATTCTCCCAAAAAACCATCTTTTCTTGATTTTCATAGTCTACATCCTTGTAAGATGGAAGTGAAATTTCTTTCTGATATAGGTCACAAACTACAGTGTGAACTACACCAGGGCAGGAACTACACCTGTTCTGTTTGCCAATATATACCCTGTGCTTAATACAAGCCCCCATGCAAAGAGGTTTCCTATGTATATTTGATGAATGAATGAATGAATGAATGAATGATGCAATAACTGGAGTTTTCTGATTTTAATAAAACATGCAGATAAGAAGAAAATAGATGCTTTCTAGTTCTTATGTTGTCACAGCCATTCAGCAGCTCTTGACATGATAAAACAATTTTTGAGTGAGTGTGGGCTATCCCCAAGTCTACCTAATGGAAATGGAATTTTCTAAGAAATTGCAGAAGCAGGAGGTGTGAGGTGTTTAACAGAACTGCCCAATGAGTTCATTTATAATGTTAACAAGCCAAATTCCAGAACAAGCTCAGAGACCCCTATTGGGCCTGTCAGCCAGGAGAGACAGCTGTCCGTCAAGATTCATTGTGGACCCTCCCCCTCCCTGCCCCAGGCCCAACCTGGCAAGGGGGGCTGGGTGGGAGAGAGTGGGAAGATAACAGAGATAAATCTAAATTCATTCGGGAAGCAGTCACACTCAATGACATATTCACTGACTTCTTCAACAGCTCATTTGATAATGTTCTCTCTGCACTATTCATTTTTCTGAAAGATGAAAGCTGGCTGAGGATCTCATCTGCTCACTGATGCAGGGAGAGGATTTGAAATTAGCACACACACACACACACACACACAATCAGAAATGGGTGTGTGTGAGGAAAGGAGCAAATGTTCTAATGGCCAGTTTTGTAGTTGGCCCTGACACAAGAGACCCAGCCTGTGATGAGGTCACCTTTAATTAGTTATGTATTCCAATTCAACAGCATGCCAATGGGCATACATGAGGCCAAGTGGGGGTAGGGTACCTAAGTAATCCCATAAATAATCTGCCTGTCGAGGGACAGGTCATGACTTGCAATGGGAGAAGGGAGGTCAGAACCTTGGGGCTAGGTGTTCCAAGTATTATTGTGTTCATTGACATTTATCGATGAGAAGTTATTGAGTGCCAGTCAGCACACAGCATCAAGCAGGACAAGAAAAAATGAGACATAGGTCAGGATATTCCAGTACCATCTTCCAGTGAAGAGACAAACATATATACATGAACTCATATGCTCATATCTGGTTCTATTATGCCCAGTGGGGCGGGCATTCCTTTGACAGTACCCATTGTCAGGGAGAATCAACTGTTTATTTCCATGGCTTCTTCATTAAGTTAAAATTTTTGATGGTATCAGAAGTGTAGGGACTTTACACTCAGGCACTCTGCTACTATATAACATTGGGACCAAAAGCAATTGTCTCTGTGTGTATCAGCACATTTTCCTCATTAGTAAAACAAGGGTAATAAAACCTAACTTCCAAGATGAAATAATAAAAAGATTGAATCCTAAGATGCCAATGCCAAGGTGCCCACCCCATCCTAGTTATCAGAGCCCGCTGAGGTTGGGGGAAGGAGGAATGGTGCCAGGTCAGGGCAGGCTATGGAAACAGTCTTGGCTTCTCTCTCCTAAGGTAGTGCTTGGTGCCCCTGGGGTTTTGTTGAAAAGAACAATGCATCCAAGACTCAACAGTTCCTGACTCAAAGAATGGAATATGTTCTTCATCAAAATTTGGGTACTCTTGATAGGATAATCAATTCAAATAAAGTCAGAGAGAAGAGAAGCAGAAAGAGAGCTCAAAAAGCCAGCAGGACAGAAATGAAGAGAACACAAAATGTAAGGTGTTCCAAGCAAGCAATTCTTGAGGCAAAGTTTAGATGACTGCAGCATTTTCTTAATCCAGTTCCACTGATAAAGGTGCCTTTAAAAGGACAAGCGGGATGAATTCTCTTGGTTGGCAAGAACTAAAATGTTACTTCTTTTTCCAAGTTCACTTGACAACCCAGGAGCTGACTAGGGACACAACTGAAACACATATGGAAAATTTAGCTCTGGCTTCCAAGAAAAAAAACACATCTGCAAATATTCAACTCTTCCCCTTTTGCTCTTCACAAGGATACCCTAGCCTTACACCTGAGATTCGGTTGATTAAAAAACCACAAGCACATTAGGAACAGGAAGAAGGAAGCCTGTCAGGACAATGCTTATTGTGTTTCAGTCTGTGCACACCAGCTTGTTTCCTACAAAGGCACTAGCCTCAGGCTGGGGTTGGGGGTTGGGGGGTGGGCAGCTCCAGCTCCTGGAAGGGAGGGGGTGTCATTGGATTTCAAGTTATTTTAGCTAATCTTACATTTACATGGTTCTCCACCTCTTCAGGTATAGGGAAATCTGAGTTGTTACTTAGAGTTTTGTTCTGTTTTTTTTTTTTTTTAATTAGGAATTTTTAGTGCATTTCTATCTGATGTCAGGACTATTAAGTATGATATAATCAATGTTATAGTTAAAGCTTTAATGTTTCCTTTTGCTAAAGGATTGTGCCTTTGTTTGAAGAATCTGATTTATAAGATGGGCCCTCCCTGGTGGTGCAATGGGTTCAAGTGCAACACTGCAAAAAGCCACAGCTACTTCAGTGGTTCAATCCCTGGTGGGGAGGTGACCCATATGGCATGGCAGACCTCTCCTGTCTCACCTGTTGCTCCCCTCAGAAGTGTACTTAGTCCACTTGCCTGTTCTGCCTCTCACTCTGTTTCTGGTGAATACTCTCATCGCTCCTGCACCTTCAATCTAGACCCCAGTTCTGTATGCATACTTTTTTTTTTTTTAATCTTATTTGTAAGAACGAGAAATCTGTTTCTCAGAGGTGAAATGGTGCTAAGGACACAGAGAGGATTTCTGTGGCCAGGAAGTCTGTCATCCTTGACTTGTGTGTGTTTCCCTTGTTAGCAGCCTTATTATTGACATGCACTCCTCTGACCTCCTAATCTAGCTTTCTTGGGGCGTAGGCACCCCACAGTGCCTCTCCAGCCAGTGTGACCAGAGTCCCCATGTGCTATTGTTCAAGTTCTCAAGCTCAAGAATGCTGTCGGTTCATGCTAGTGTCTGAGCTTGTTCACACATGGCGTGATGACAGGAAAATGTGCTGAGAATGTGTCACTCGTGTCACGCTATCACTGGAAAATGGGAGCAGGTGGGGGTGCCTGGGAACCAGACATTAAGCTGATGACCACATCCATTCAGATCATCAGTTAGGACACACCCAAGAACCAATGAGCCTGGAGAGCAGAAGTCTGGCCCCCTTTTTTTCTGAGTGCAACAGGGTGGCCCCCAGGGAAAGGGGGGGGCTTCCAGGTTACCTGCCCCACCCAAGAGAGGGTAGAGCTGAGCTGGGAAGAGAAGAAGCTGGAAAGGTTACTGAAGAACAAGGAAAGGAGGAGGACAAGGAGCCAGGAGGAGACTTGGAGGAAGCACATGGAACAGAGAGACTTGCAAAGAAGCTGCACTTGCATTTTTTCTAAAGATTTATTTACTTGTGTATACAAGAACCTAGGTACAGGCCAGAGGTGCAGGAAGTGAGAGGATTCACCAGAGACAGAGGGGGGAACAGTCAGGCAGATTGATTGAAATACACTGCTAAGGGGAGTAGCTGGTGGAACAGGAGAGGTCTGCTGCACCATGTGGGTCAGCTCCTGGCTGGGGAAGCTGGGAGGCTCCGTGGCTGTGGACAGCTTCATAGTGGCCCATTTCACCACCAGGATGGGCCCTGAACAAGCTTCTTATTCTTGGACTTGCTGAAACAGTTGTAGGTTAGATACAAGTGGGGAGGTTAACAATAGCAATGCTTATCTTGATTTTGATTTTGATTTTGCTCTTTTCCTTTCAGACTTGTCTGTTTCTGACCCTTTTTAATGGATACCCATCAGAAGGTGCTTTAGACTTATGGCCAGCTTTTGGGTCTGAGTCGTCTTGCTTTAGTCTAACCCTGTTTCACTAGGGGACATTCACCCAGATGGGAATGGATAACTTTGGGTGCTTGATTTGGAAATTTTATTCCTCCCCTTTCTTTGTTTCACTAATTGCATTAAAGCTCCTTCCCAAGAAAGTTCTTATACACTAGGGTATGTTTTGTCTTGATGCAGCAGATGACAGAACTTATCTAGAGCAAATTTGGGGGCTCTAGGGTGTCCACTTTGTCCTATAACATTAGCAATGTCTTTCAATAAACCTGCCTTTTCTGTTCTCCATTCTGTCTCTGGTGAATCCTTTCACCACACTTCCAGCTTACACCCCGATTCTTTCCCAGAACTACTAGGTGATTTGTAAATAACATAGTGAAATAACACAAAGCTAGATTGATACACCCTACTACACCCCAAGGTGACTTGAAATAGTCTTTGGGGACGACTGTTGTACATGGGGTGACTTGCTGAACAAAAGGCCTTGTCATTAAGGGATACAGATTATATCCCCCTGAGGTTCATAATTCACCCTGGTATGTGGGTCAAATGGAACCCTGGCAGGTAGGACTCTAGGCGGCTGGAGCCAAGTATTTCCAGAGGGAACATGTACAGGGAAGCTTTGAATGATGATTGTTGTTTCTAATAAGTCTTTTTTATTTTAGTCATTTGATGCGAATTATTAGTTTTTATTCTCTTAGAGCTTATCTTCAAGTTACATTTTATTTAAAACTTTTCATCAAGGTTGAAGATTCAACAGTGTTTTTGAGTGCTGTCTACACTAAATGAAAGGCTGAGTCTGCTTTAAATTTTCCCACCCATTTCCCTCCACTGAGATGATCTTGAATTTCCAATCCTAATTATTATTGGATTATTATTGGCATTAGTATCATTGAAAAATTATATATATATGCATGTATATGTTGTATATAGTATGATGTCTCCATTTTGCTGACTTTCTTTCATCACTAGCTATTTCATACTGTGATATTTCACTGCTCGCATTCTGTTGCCAACATCCTAGACCAGGGTACCTCAACAATAATAGGTCTTAGTTTCTAGGTGGCTTTTTACACCTCAAATGCAAATTATCCATTGAAACTTTTTTTTTTCATATAAAAATGTCCTGCAATTCCCCTTATCTTCAGGATGTATTCCAGTGCTGTTGATCCAGTAGGCCCCGTTTAACATGTTTCCTCAAGCACCACAGCACCCCTGGTCAGGCCAGTTTGCTGGTCTCCTGCACTGCAGGTCACCACCTCCCCACTTGGTCCAGGTCTAGCCATGGCCTGTTACCTCTGTCAAAAATACTCCATCACCCATCTTTCTGAATAACAACAGTGCTTTAGCTTTTGCAAAATATGCCTCTCCATCCCATAAATAATGCTCCTAAAATCTTGTACAAAATGATCTAAAAACAATGGATTGTTTTGGGTTCAGTGGTGACCCCAAAAAGCTAGGTGTATATTCTAGCCCCCAGAACTTGTGATTGCTGTCTTATTTGGGGAACTCTTACTTTCTGCCCTCCTGATGAAGCTAAGGATCTTGAGATCATCCTGGGTTACCCAAGTGACCATAAGTCCAAGCATCCTTGTAAGAGAGAAGAGGAGGCAACACAAAAGAGAAAGCAGTGGTGCAGACACTCAGAGACTCAGCCACAGCCCAAGGAGGCAGCAACCACCAGAAGCTGGACAAGGAGCAGAATGTCCCCTAGGTCTCCAGAAGAAGTGTGGCCAACAGACAGTTGGACTTTAGACTTCTGGTCTCCAAGTCACATAGAGAATACATTTCTGTTGTCTTAAGTCACAATAATTGCAGTAATTTACTAACCCTGGGAAGCTGTGTAGTCCAGGGGATGCGTGGATTTATCTGTGGTAGAAATTCTTGTGAATTTTACTTCATGCTGTTCTTTAAAGGGGAAGGAACTGGAATCCAATGCTGACATTTTCTCCCCTCCTCATCCTTTATTTTTTTTATTTAAAATGTTATTGTTTAATATGATCATTTATTTTTACATCATTTTGTGTCTTTTTCATCTCAGCTGCAATCTCCATGGACTTCCCACCACCAATTCACCCATGTGCCATCACCATAGTCCAATTTCCACCCTCACTCCCCATTTTTTACCTCATTCCCCATTCCACCCAAATAAAATGTCTCTGGTATAGAGCTGTTCATTATTATTATTATTTTCTCTCCTGGTCCATTGTACTCCTGCTATGAATGGAACCAACCAGTATTTTTCCTTTTCTTTCTGGCTTATTTCACTGAGCATGTTCTATTCCAGCTCCCTCCATGTGGCTGCAAAAGGGACATGTTTCTCTTTTTTGATTGCTGAGTAATATTCCATTGTGTATAAGAACCACATCTTTTTAATCCAGTCATCTACTTTTTGGAATTTGGGTTGTTTCCATGCCTTTCCTGTTGTAAATAAGGTAGCAATAAACATGGGGGTGTAGGTGTCTTTTTGAATCAGTGTTTTTGTGCCTTTTGGGTAGATACCTAGGAGTGGGATTGCTGGCTCATCTGGAAGCTCCATTTTTAGCAGTTTGAGAAACCTCCAAACAGTTTTCCATCGTGGTTGTACTAGCTTGCATTCCCACCAGCAACGCAGGAGAGTTCCTTTTTCTCCACATCCTCGCCAACATTTGTTGTTGCTAGTTGCTTTAAGATGTACCACTCTCACTGGTGAGGGTGGTATCTCATTGTGGCTTTAATTTGCATCTCCTCTATTACAAGTGATGTTGAATATTTTTTCATATGCTTGTGGGCCTTATCCTTTTTTAAAGGTCAACTGAGCCCTCTATCTTGGCACTAACCTCAGCATCAATGCAGTTATATTGGTCTAATAAGATCCTTTTATCTATTATCTTCTCTGTCTGAACCAATGTTCACTCAACCCTACTGACTGGAATCCTACATCTTTTAAATCACCTCTCTTTCTCTCTTCTTCTACTTTCTCATCTTCACCCTTCTCACACTTCAGCAGTTTCCCTGAAATGAGAGTACACAGCCAGTGTGCCCTGTCTCAAGTGGCGAGCCAAATTTCATTACCACTTGGAGCACTTTAAATCAATATTTGGGCATTTAATGATTTTGCTCATTTTATTTGAATACATTAGAGAAGTCTGATAGGCCTATTAGGGTCCCTGTGATTAACATCTTCGAATCAGCAAAAGGTGCCAATTTTAAAAAATCGGCTTGTTTCAAGCCCACCATAAAAATCTGCATAATTTAGCAATTATTTTATCATTTTGAATATATATTAAAAAGTAGTTTTCAGTGTTTAATTAAAAGATATCGTCAACATATTTTAAAGCTAGCTACCTCCTCTATGTACTTAGAGTTGAAAGGAAGAAATATTTGGGGCCAGCTCCAATTTGTAAACTAGCTTCACATCGTATTTCTGCCCAAAGCACACATGACCCTCATTCATCCTGTGGCCCTCATTAGGAGCAGATTTACAACTAATCAGATGAACTGGAATCTCCCCTTGAGACTCTGGGTAGTGACACCACAATTAATGAAGACCCTCTATTCTCAAAATTAGGTAGCTTCTTTAAAACCTGACAATCAGAGGTAGGAATCCTAAGGGTTTTCTTGGTCAGACATTAGGAAGCCCAGGCTTAGCCTCGGTTCTTGATTTCTGCAAGAATTAGAGTTTGAACATATGCCTATAATCTATCCATTCACCCTTACCTGAGGCCCATGATGTCATTATATCTGTCAACCATAGGCTTATCATTAGATACAAAAATATATATGCCATAGCTATCTGGACTTTTGTTCAGTGAGGCTTGGACAGATCTAAACTCTACCAATAACACCAGCTGTACAACATCAGTGGAGAAATTTGGATCCAGCCTTAGAGCTAGAACATGGAACTGACCTGTTAAGATGCCATGCTTTAGATGTTGAGAACCAGAAACTGTTATGAAGAAAAACACAGGGACACCTGATCATTGAATGCTGGGAAGCAACACACAGGACTGGAAATATGAAACAAACACTGGACAGATTGTAGCCAAACATCAACAAAGCTGAATGGCTGGTTCAGGATGTGAACCACACTGCCTCATGGGCAATGGGCCATGACCCATTAGTGGGTTAGTTACATGTAGCTAATCTCAGCAATAGATGTGAGCAATTCTCACCCAGCTGATTCCATCAAGTACTCTGCTCCTGCATGATCCCATCCTCTTCCTTGCTCCCATAATTTGCCTACTATACCCAGTCCTCCTTTCAATGCTTAGTTAATGAGCAGTGTTCTTGTGTTTTTTTTTTTTTTTCTTTTCCTGAGCCTCCTGGGACCTCAGTCCTTTTCTCCAACACTCAGCAGCCATGACACTCTAGAAAAGTGATGCTTTCAAACCACTCAAGGACACAGGAAAACAAGCAAAACTGTAAGCTGCCATGATCTCATCTGAAAAGATAAAGAAAGAGCTAGGATGTATCAAGCAAGTGAAGGTGTTATAGGTGAGCAGGTAAAGCATATAAACAAAAGTTTTTATGTCCAAGTCAGCTATTGGTGTCAGTGTGCTAGTAACAAATTGAACTAGACAGGTGGATACTACCCAAAATATCACCGTAAAAAATTGTAGGCATTAATAGAGCAGGGTAGAGCCAACCAGTCATCTGGGAAGGAGAAAAATGAAAGAGTTAAGAAAGAGAAGACACAGAATTCTGTCAATAAAGACAAGATCTTCTAGAGTTGTGATACCTCCAACCTCCCTTGACCTAAAAGTTCTCTTTCTAGCTAACCACCCTTGTTCATCTGTGGGTAGAGAGCACATGACCAACATTAGAAAGATCACTTTTAAAAGGGAAAGAACAGGCAATCCTGAGCTTGGTACTGCAGAGGTCGCTTCCTGTGAGATTTACCCATCTCTTGTAAAATAACAAACACTAAACCCTGTTACTACTCGAAATTACATCTTCCAACTGTCTCATTAGAATCACAGATACCAACCTGTGAAAACATAAACTGAATTCTGTTACCATTTGAATCCACTAATTCAACTTGGACCACTGGCTATTTTCCTAGGCACCTACTGTCCCCACAGCTCTGCCTCTCCCATCTGCCCCAAGCACAGTCAGAGCAGGCACTCCCCTCTATTTCATTTCATTTTTGGAAGCAACCAAAATAAGTTTGAATACTTAGTAAGCACCAGGCCACAATCTGGGCATTGATATCAATAACTTAACCAGACACAGGTGGTAGTGCGGTTTTGAATTAAAAACTAAGAAAAGAACAGGATACACAATTTAAGAGCCCTAGAAATTGGGCTGTAGAATCCAAGCTATGGGGTCAGGGATGGGAGAAAGTGGAAGAGGGACTATGTCAAGCATTAGAAGTGGTAACCTGAAAAAGTGTGAACCTATACCTCTAAATCATATACAGCACAATAAACCAATGTTACCTCAATAAAATAAATAAAGGTACAGTCTGTCATAGCATCACACTGTAATTGGGTTTATGCTACTATCATTGGGCTTATGCTATGACCACCTCACAGTCAGAGATAGTGTGACCCTCTATTTATTGTTCAGGTCCTAAATGTGATCTAAGACAGAATTGGATTCAAATTGCTAGCTTCTGTGATCTTGTGGAAGTTGCTTAAGCCCACTGTCTAGACCATTCTTTTCCATCCTCAATATGTAGACCAGGAGACTTGTACTTCCTTCATAAAAGATTAAAAGCTAAGAGAATCATTCTCCTGCTATATAAAACTAGGGGATTAGGAATATATGCAAAAATGGCTTTCAGATATTAGACAACAATAGGAGGCAGTGACCCCAGAGAAAAGAAAACAAAGATGAGTCATATGACTATAACATCTTAGTCTCTGGAGGTGTTTCCAGGCTGCAATGCAAAGCGAGGAATCCAAAGCTGAGCTCAGCAATCTCTCTGAGTTGAGGAGACAGAGATCAGAATTTGAAGAAGGACACGAAATCTAGAATTTGTGGGACAGGAAAATCAGAAGAGGGATTGGCATATAGACAGAATTTAGAGATGTTCAGTAGGTTGCTTACAAGTCTCAGCTTACTGATCTGTGAAAGCATGAAATGAAGTTACTAAAGCAGGGGGAAATAAACACTAGAATACAGTGAATCAAATTCTGACTTCATACATGGGGGAGAAGAGTTTGGGTTCCACTTAGCCCAAGGGAAAGACAATAGGTAGAATCATCCCCAAAGTCGAAAGAACTCCTCAGGCTTTGCAATTGCAAAGCAAAAAAAGCAAGCCTCAGAAGTATCAAACTGAGTTACTATGTACAGTGTTGACTGCCAGAGCAAATCCCAACATCCTTTAAATAAATGTATCAAAATCAATTGCCAAAAAATTGTAATCATGATGTCTCATATCAAATCAAAAACTTCCAGGCACATAAACAGCAACAAAAAAATATGATCTACAAAGAAATAACAGATAATAGTGTTAATAAGTAATTACCTTGAATCAGTTACTTAGATGTTATTCATATGCTTAAATGTGTAAGTAAAACTTACTTGATACTGCAAGAAACTGAAAAGTTTTTGAAAAAGAAATTGAAAAGTTTCTGAAAAAGAAACTGAAAAGTTTCTGAAAAAGAAACTTTAGGTGATTTAAATAAGTGAGAGATAAAAAACATACTAAATATGATTAGCACTATATTAACTACTACAGCAAAAAGCTCAATGACCTGTAAACATAACAACTAAAACTATCCAACAAAAGAAAATAGAATTTTAAAAAATTTAACAGCTTCAATCTTCAATGAACTATGAAAAAAGATCTAGTGTCTAACATAGATGTAACTGATGTTCCAGAGGAGAGATGGGAAAAGGGAGGTCAGGAAAATATTTGAAAAAATAACAACTGAAGTTTCCCAATTTGATTAAAACTATAACTTGAGATCCAAGATGTTTAATGAATCCAAACAAAAGAAATAAGATAACCTACACATGACATAAATTCCTAAAAGAAGTAATAGAGAAAAAGAAATCTTAGATACAGCCAAAGAAAACAGATAAAAGAAAACAAATGATGACAGATTTCTTGTCATAAACTATAGAGACCAAAAGATAACTTAAAGAAACAAAAACAAACAAACAAAAAACTTTAAACCAGGGGAAAGATTGCTTCAAAAATGAAAACCAATAAAAGCTTTCTTAAAATTAGGGGGGGGGGAAAAAGAATCAACTTACTGCCAACATTTCTAGAAAAAAATTTAAGTGGGACAGACAATTCTCCAGACAGTAGAAATGTAATACCAGATGAAAATTTGGATCCACATAAAGGAATTAAGAAATTGTAAATACATCAACAAATATAAAAGTCTTAAAATTTGAAAAGCAAAAACAATAAAAGTCATATTGTAATATTTATACCTCTTCCATATCTTCCTTTACCTACAGAGGGTGTTTTAAGACTACCAGTCAATTACTGAAAACACAGTAGTACCAAACCTTATGTACACTATGTTTTTCTCCATATAAATAAAGTTTAAGAATTAGAGATAAGAGATTAATCATAACTAATAATAAAATAGAATAAGCCCAACAATATACTGTAATAAAGTTGTGAAAATGTGATCATTACCTCAACATACATTTTTGTGGTGCAGCTTCTATGGAGAATGGTTTTAGTTTTTAAAAACCAAAACTTTATGGCCCTCCCTGGTGGCACAGCCGGTTAAACACAGCACTAAGAAGCTAAAGCCACTTCCACATGAGTTCCATCTCCAGCTGCCCTGAAGGTGACCAGATGGCGTGGCAGACCTCTCCTGACCCGCCCGCTGCTCCCCTCAGCAGTGTACTTCGTTGATCTGCCTGTTCTGCTCCCCACTCTGTCTCTGGTGAATCCTCTCACCGCTCCTGCACCTCTATATGCATAAATAAATCTTTAAAAACTAAAAATGTAAAAAAAAAATGTAAATGTCATATGATACAACAATATCCCTCATGGGTATTTTATCTGAAGAATATGAAAACACTAAAAAGATTGTACACTGCTATGTTTGCAGCAACATTATTCATAACAACTAAGGCATGGAATCTGCCTAATGCACAACAGATGACTGGATAAAGAAACTGGAATACTATTCAGCTGTTGAGAAAATGAAATGGTACATTTGGGGACAATGTGGATGCATCTCAAGGTGATGATGCTAAGTGCAAGAAGTTACTGGGTGAAAGACAGTGACAGGATGGTTTCACACATTTGTGGAATATAAGTAACTACAAAGACAGAAAACAAAGCACCACAAAAACAGCTCTTATACTGAAAAAGATAGTAGTTACCAGAAGGGAAGGCAGGGGGTGGGGGGAGAAGGCAGGTAAAGGGTAGCATGGTGGCTCTGGAGCTTTGGTGGCAGGAGAATGAAGCTATACTATACTAAATGATAGTTTTGTGAACAAATGGAAAATCAATAAAACTGATTTTAAAATAACTTATTGTTTATATATTTAGTCGTTGACTATACCGGAAACTGCTGATAAGGTGAAACTATTTCACAAAGTTATATACAGATTTAGACACAGAAATCCCCAATTCAGCAAAACATTGCAGAAAGTAATTAAAGAAGACCTAAATAAAGGAGTAAATGTTATTCAATATTATTAAAATGTCAGTTCTCCCCAGTTTTATATCTACAATCCACGTAAGCAAATGCACTGTTAAATCTAGCATGATTTCTAGAGAAATTAATATGCCAACTATTAAATCTACATAGAGGTATGAACTTTGGAATCAGATTGCTTGATTTCCAAATATTGTCTCCAATGCTTGCAAACTTTAGCTGACCATGAGAACTGTTTATCCAAAACTCTATCCTCACTCCCCTTCCTTTTCTTGTTGGCAGGTCTTTATTTACTTATCCACCCACTCCTCCCTCGTGGTCCCATTCTTGTTTCCCAGGTAAATCTTCAGATGTAACCACTGATTGGCCTAGACATGAGCATGTGATCCTGTGCAGCCATTGAGGTGTAAGTGACGGTCTACTGGGTGACATCTAGAAAGACCTCTCTGCTGATATGAGGCTTATTTCTTCCCTTCTTTTACTGGATCTGTTCCTAGTAAATACCAGCTCTAGAACTTAAGTTTTCAGGAGATGAGTATTTTAAAGATCAGTCTGAAAAAATGGGAAGGTAGAATAAAAGCATGGAAAAAGCCTGGATCCTACATGAAGCTATTAGCCTATGAATTACCCAGTCCTGTGGAGCCATCTTATGGGGGGACTGATGTACGAGAAAACAAAGTGCTCTTATTTCCTTATTTTACTGTAGACATTCTGATATTAACAGTCAGAATCATCCTATCTGATAAAACTACATGTATTTTTGGAAAGCTAATTCCTAGTTTCCATACTTCTAAATTAGGAATAATAATCATAATGATAATATAACACCTCACAGCTTTTGTATAATAATAATATAATACCTCACAGGCAGAGTCAATGAGCTAATGGTTGTATTTAATGCAATATCTAGTCAATATTTAATACATGTTGATGGCCACCATCATTATCAACATATCATATTATCATTATCATTAACTAATATGTTGGCTTTAACCCCTGAATTTGAGGGAAACCCATGAGTATATCACGACATTTAACTCAATTCACAAATATCTACTGGCTGACTGCTGTATCTCATGGCCCTTCATGATAGTTGTGAGTAAGTCCCTATCTCCTAATCTCATAGACCATCCCTAGAGGAAAGTAGGAACCAGAAAAGGGATGATTACAATTTATTTTTTTTGACTGATTAAGCAGAGGGTGTCTACGTTATGCTAAAAAAGACTAACCATGTAACTATGACATAGTAGAATATTAAATCAATATGAGCTGGTAGAGGAAGTAACAAATAAACTATGACCTGGAAAACAACAATGAAATATCCAGATGAGGAGAACCCAGTAGAGCATAATGGAAGGTGTTCCGGGCAGAGGAAACAGCATAGACAAAGGCCAGGAGAAAAGAACATAGATTCTTCAGTGAATTTCAAACAATTCAGCATAGCCAACCCAGAGACTGTTAGCTTAAGAGATCAATGGGCACATTGAGAACCCGTATCATGTCTGTCTAAGTCAAGAAAAGGAGGAATCGGCTGTCGCCTTGGAAAGGCCTCTCAATTAGAAACCAGTATAAAGTAGGACTTAGTAATAGAAACTGCTGCTCCTAGTTCATGTTTCTAAATATGAATTTGACCTGTTATTTATTTAAGATGTGAAGCTCTTGCCTATACATCAAAGACCTCAGTTTCAAAAAAATATAAATTCTGACTCAAGTTAAGATTGAAACTTTTAAACTGGGGCAAATTATAAATTAACAAGTTTCTCACTGTCTGCATGAATTGAAGGCTCACACTGAACTAGGTCACAGACCTGGACTGGACTAATTGGTTTGGATATTGTGGGTCCCCCCACTGTGACAGATATTCTGGATAAGACAGAGGGAGGAGTTGTGGAATATTAGGAAAGTCAGAAGGTACTGCCTTACATAGTAATCAAATCTATATAGCGTCTCATAGAGAGTCTATGGTCCGAGTTCTCAATCTTTTACAAAGATGACACTCTTTTTCAAATATTCAAGTTTTCTTGGTACATTGCCAGAATTCTTTGTGATTTGGTTGCTTAACAAACCCTACCAAGAGATAGTCTATGTCTTCACCTGTTAAATCTCAGTTTGCCTGTTACCTGTTTTGGTCAATGAGACATTAATTAAATATGATGCACTTAGAAAGTGCTTGCTTATTGCATTTGTCCTATTTTTCTGCTCCTTGGATGCCTACGATTGTGATGTAAACAAGCTTGCACTTACCTACTAGCAGAAAATAGGCCATGTAGACAGAAATCCAAATACTTTAGCCATCCTAGCCAGAGCTTTTGTGAACTGACTTGACTTGCAGCCTACCGTCTCCTGTGTGAAACTAGGAGAGTCCACCGCAGACTGCTGACCCACAGAATCCTCTATTAAAGAAATAGCTATGTTTTCAAGCCACCACATTTTAAATTAATTTGTTTTACAATAGAAGCTAACTGCTACATTCACTAAAACGCTCAACACTAAAAACAGGTGAAACAAAACCTTATTAATTAGAACTGTGGTGAATGAAAGGGAACTTTGGACACTCTTCCAACAAGTCAGGAACATATCCTTCTACCCTTTCTAGTCTCTAAAGGAGCTCTACAGAATCACCAGATCACTGAATAATAGCTTGAGCAGTTTTTCAAGTCCAAAGGTGATTTTATAGATCAGGACAGTGAGGTCCAGAGAGGAAACTGTTGCCCTGAGTCCATCAGGCACCATGAATGTTGGGCCCTGGCTCATGGGTGGACTGTAAAAACCAACTAGGAACAGGGAGACATCTGTGCTGAGAAGAGTAAGATGAGAGGCAGAGTCAACCATCTATGAGAGATAAGTCACCTGAGAACAGAGTCATCATAGCAGGTGGCATAAAGGAGAGAAGAGATGTCAAATCCCAGAGACTTAACATGAACCGAGCTAGAAGTGAGACCTCCCTTTGCATTTCCCAGTTAAATGATGAAAAGTTCCCATTTGTTTCTTAAGCTGTTATGAACATCATTTCCTGCCACTTATAACCAAAATTCCTAGTGGACTCACTTTTTTTTTTTTTTGATGCACTAATTCACCTTCACTAGGATGGTCAGTGAAGCTCAACACACTTGCCTCCAAATCTTTCCTATTTCTCTCCAACAAGACAGGATAAAGGCAATTCTTTTATCATTGCCAAAGAACAGGAATCTGAAACCTTTCTTATATGAAAAAGGTAGATGTGGAGATCAGGCTGGTGGAGATCTTAAGAGCAGAGCATCTGGAATAGAAATACATGGAATTATACAAGGGTGGACTGGCAGTATAGCAGAGTCAGCAGGTGGAAACACTAACCTGAAGTTGAGGATAGCAGTTAGTTTGAGTTAGTAAATTGTATTTTTTAATATCACTGATCTGGAATTAGAATTGGTCTCAGGATGTAGGTAGGAAGAGGAATCTTGCTCTTGGTGGGGTAGAAGGGATCTGAGGAATGAGAGGAAAATGGTGATCTAGGGACAAGCAGCCAGTTTGAATAATAACAAAGTAGAAGACATGAAATAAACCATTACATGCAGAATAATGTCACCAGCCTGACATGGCAACATTTAGAGCAGATCCTGTCCCTGGAGTGTGAACCCACACCACAGTTGGACAAATGTATGCTCTATTTAATCATCGGAAAGTAAAAATAGGCCTTTCTTTCTTCTACTTGTTTGCAAATTGAAAGTCTAACAACTTTACCACTCAACTGCTTGATGATTAGTAGGCGGTAATTTAAACTATACACATTATGCTAAGTATCCTTATATTAATTCAGTCTGAGTGAGTTTTTATAAAATGCTTTGTTCTGCTCAATAAAGTTAATTATATGTTCTATGTTTCATAACTGAGTGTCTTGATTTTTTTAAACATAATGGCAGCTTCAATTGCATTTCCTTATCAAATCGGGTGTGTAACAAAAAGCAATCCTTATAAAGATACAGTGCTATCTGTTCCCTAACTCCCTGCCCCACTTGCCCCCAAAAGTTCTATAAGGATGGGTCAGTCCCAGATGCTTATTAAGGGGCTGTCGTACCTAGGAACCAAATTCCTAAGCAATTAGTCCCAGGGAAATGTCTCTAATGTGGAAGAAGGTGAGATACAGTCTAGGAGTTGTGAGAATAAGCACCAGAGCTGGTTTTTATGGACTTTGGGAACAGGAGATTAACAGTTGGCACTTAACCCAATATATGATCAGTTCCACAACACACGGGTCAGTCTGGAAAGTGTAGCTCGTGCTGGTGTTTATGGATCCCATGTAGATTTCTACGAGAGGAGCTGAGTTATATACTGCACCTACCTGGATCAAGATCCTAGGAAGACAGGAAAGAAAACACCACTTACATAGATCATACTAGAATTATGAATGACTAGCAGTGCTGGGCACTCACACTAAGTACTTCACATTTATTGACTCATCTAATTCTCCTCAGAGTTCTATGAGGTGGGTATGATTACTTCCCAGAGTAGAAATGAGGAAAACTGAGGTTTGGAGAGGCTGGATAATAGGCATGAAGCCAAGTAACTGCTTCACAGTCAGAGGGTGATCAAACTCAGCATCCGGGGAGTGAAATCAAAACAAGGCTATCATCGTAAAGGGGCTGGTGAGAAACAGCACTGCTAAGCCACTCCAAGGGATCCCAGGGAAAGGCAGTGTTAGAGGCACATGGGGGCGGGGGGGGGGTGACAGAAGCTGTGGGTTTTTCAGAGTAGATCCTCTCTCTGCACTGAGCATCACACTTCAAGCTCCTGCAGGCAGGTTGCCATAAGGGTCAACAGATGCTGCTAAGAGACAAGAAAATAGAAGAACCAGAGAAGGAAAGGGGAGCAATCCCTGTTCATCTCATTATTACAATGGTAACCTATTTAAGCAACTCTTTCTATCTGTATATATACACACACACACGCATATATATGTAACATACACATACACACTAAACATATATACAGGGTTTGGTATATGGGTAATAAGTGAGTAAATATTTATTAAATAAAAACCTACTGATGTAATTACTACAAATAAGTTATAGTGACACTGCAGGATGCAGTTTAGTGGAAAGAATGGACAGAATAACAGCATTCAAATGTAGATTTTATTTATTTATTTATTTTGCCCATGTGCTGATGGGCAAGTCATTTTACCCTCCTTCAGCTCACTCTTTTTGACCACAGAAAATAAGAGCAAACTTTCCCTTAGGCCTGTTTTCTAAGATCAAATGAGATAAATATGAAAATGTTTTTAAAACTATAAAAATCCATATCTACATTAGGCTCCATTAACCTTCTTGTTTACAAATAATCCAGGCAACTCATCAAACAATTGATAAATGTTCAAAGCACCAGTGAGTTCTCAAAATCTAATTAGGAAAGGGAGGTATATTTCATCCAAGGGAAAGTTACCACAAGGAATTTAAAATATTAAATAATCCTCCCTACTACCATCAAAAAAAAAAAAAAAAAAAAAAAAACAAAGAAAGAAAGAAAGCACACTTTACTTAACACCTGTCAACCTAGGAAACGTTGATAGTAGGTTCCCCTGGCCACATTTCCATTTCCAATGCTTGCTATCAGTTAATCCTCCCAACAGCCCAGGAGACCAAAGTTCCCCACCTATGTATGGAAGAAAAAGCGCCAAAAAATGGAAGATGCTCCTATCAGGATGACAGTCTCCAGGGCAGAGCCAGGAGTCCAGGAGGGGGGAAGAGGCTGGACAGCCCAGCTGACCCTTCCTCTCCAAGGCTCAGTCTAGCTACCTGTAACCCCAGGTGTGAGGCGTTTGCCTGAGGCTCTCTCTGATAGCCTGTGAGTCTGAGAAAGTGGCTGCCGTTTTCTATTCTGCTCTGTGAAGAACTCCATTTACGATTTACGGCCAAAGCCTACTCTTTATCCCTCTTTGAACTTATTTTTACATATGGGTTTGTTCAATTATGGGCTCTATTGAAAGCTAACTTCATCAATCCTGCCCTGGAAACTCAGGGAAAAAAAAGACGCAGACTTTTTCACTCAATTCTCTTCTCAAGGAGAAATTCCTTTTCCCTTCACCTTCTAGGGGAAAAAAAAAAGAGTTTTAACCACTAATAACAACTAATGGAGGATGCACTCTGCTATTCTTGACTACAATGACTTGAGGCAGACCCCAGGGAAGTCAATATTAGATCAATTTGCGGATGGAGGCTGAGGAAGGTGTAAAAAGCTCCCACAGTGGGTCCATTGTAGAGCCCTGTGAGGACTGCACTTGACTGGGAAACATTTAAATCTATTTTCTTTTGACCTCTGAGGACTCTTAAGTGAAGGGGGAAAAAAAGCCCTTGGCAACAGGTCTGGTGTTTTGACATTCATTTCCCAGGGTACAGGGTCTTTCTGAAGGAAGAGAGGGCAAGTGCTTACAGTTAATGGAAGACATGCTGGGCAATTGGTGTCATCAGAATCCCAGACTGAGCTCAGAGGTCAGGCCAAAAATTCAAGGAGACACTGAGGGGCGGGACAAGTCTGTACCCCATGGTGGGCTAGGAAAAGGAAAGAAGAGTGGACAACCTCAAGTAAATACAGTGCAGAGAGGAGTCTTCCTTACCCGATGAAAACACTTGGCTTCCAATTTCAGCTGTCTTTTAATAAGCACTTATTATGGCCCTGGAAATAAAGGGAGGACTAAGTATTTTACCTCACTCTTCCTATAACTCCATGTAGGTATTATTGCTAATGCCATTTTAAAAATAAGGAAACTGAGACTTAGAGAAATAAGATGACCTGTCAGCTCACATACCCAGAGAATAACAGAACTGAAGCTCATACATGATCTGAATTTAATATCCTGCTTTCTTTGTCACTAACTCACAGCACAAAGAGCAAGATTTAATTTATGTGAGCTTAATTTTCCTAAATATTGTGTAAGCCACGGATCTGTGATGGTTCATTTTAGGTGTCAACTTGACTGGGACAAGGATGCCTGGATAAAACATTATTTGTAGCTATGTCTGGATCTGAGAAAATTAAGAGACAAGGCATCAATGTACACATATGTGTGTGCATTTATGCACATGTGTATGTTCACGCATACATGTGCACATATGTGTGCCTATTGTATATTATGTGTATTGTGTATATGCATGTGTATACATACATTATAGTGTATCACATTTACTGGTCATTATTGTCACCTCCATAAAAGAGCAGATACAACAGTTTTGGGGAAAGAAACAGCATTTGAATGTGCTGAGCGCACTGATGGCAAGGTGGTGGCAAATTCAGCAGGAGAAAGCTCAACTGAAGCATTCTGGGTGGTGCGGTGTCCTCAAAGCCATGCCACAAGGAGGAGAGACTGATCTCTGTCTTACTTTCAGCAAGTACTTCTTGGCACTTGGGCTGACAAAACAAAAGCCCAGAGAAAAGAGGACAATGCTGAGAGGAGAGGGCAGGCAGACCTGGGGAGGAACTCGTTTAGGGATAATCTAAACCCCGATGAGGCCTGTCAAGTGAGAGGACATTTAGCACACTCCAGTTCTGTGGTGGTGAGTGAAGGCAGCATGGGGTGGACTTAAAGGATGGTTTTTCCACCATGAATATGGGTGGCAGATTATCAAGTAGGGATTTCCTCTATAATGTCCTCCCTCCCTATTTGATAACAGATTTAATGCTAGTATAGAATTGACTCTACCCCAACTCCAGGACTGGGGCAAATTAATCAAAGCTTAGGATCAGCACAATTTTTCTGTAAAGAATGAGGTAGTAAATATTTTTGCTTCTGTGGGCCAGATGGCTCAACGCTGCTGCTGTATCATGAAAACAGTCATAGGCATTAAGTTGCAAAAAGAGCTGGCTATTTTCCAATAAAACTTTATTTACAAAAACAGGCAGCAAGATAAATTTGGTCTTGACTGGTCTAAGCCAATCTAGGTAACTCCATCCATCCTTTTCCAAAATGATTCCTAAGCCAAATGGTGCATAACATTCCAGTGGATAGAGTGATTGGCTCTGATATGGTCTAATCAGAGTGAGTATCGGGAATTTTCTTGATGGTTGGCACAGGGTAGATTGCTGCTAAGTTCTCCCTCCCAACACAACACACACACATTTTCTCCCTATGCATAAGAAAAGGATCATAAGGAAAGTCAGACTGAGAAAAAAAGTCTATAAATGGAGAAGGAAAAAGCTAGGAGTGTGTCAAACAACTAGGCTGAAAGGCTTTGTTGAGCAATACCTACCTAAAGCCTATACCACGTCTTCGTTTCAAGCAAATAAATTATTTGCTTATCAAGTAAGCAAATAAACTCTTATTTTTTATGCCATTTTGAGTTAGATTTGCTAGTACTACAAATCTAAAGCATCCTAAATGATACAAAGTGAAGGCTGCACTAATTTATGGAAGCAAAAGAACACTGTTTGATCAAAATTAAAGCCAAACAATAAAACACTAACAATGTAGTAATTTTATATGTCAAACTGACATATGTCAAACTGTCATGGGGTGCCAAGATATTGGTTAAACACTTTTCCAGATGTTTCTATGAGGATGCTTCTAGATGAGATTAATATTTGCATCTGTATGAAAATTAAAACCATAACGAGATACCACATCACCCCAGTGAGAATGGCACACCTTCTAAACCTTCTAACAACTAGCAACAACAAATGTTGGTGAGGATGTGGAGAAAAAGGAACTCTCCTGCACTGCTGGTGGGAATGCAAATGAGTACAACCACTATGGAAAACTGGAGGTTCCTCAAACTGCTAAACATGGAGCTTCCCCTCGACCCAGCAATCCCACTCCTAGGTACCTACTCAAAAGACACAAAAACACTGATTGAAAAAGATACCTGCACCCTCATGTTTATTGCTGCTTTATTTACAATTGGAAAGACATGGAAATAGCCCAAATTCCAAAAAGTAGATGACTGGATTAAAAAGATGTGGTACATATACACAATGGAATATTACTCAGCAACCAAAAAAATAAAATAAAATAAACATATGCCTTTTGCAGCCACATGGATGGAGCTGGAATAGGTTATGCTTAGTGAAATAAGCCAGAAAGAAAAGGAAAAATACTGGATGGCTTCACTAATAGAAGGAATATAATGGACCAGATGAAAAAATAATAATAATGAATAGCTCTATACCAGAGACATTTTATGGGGAGGAGGGAAATGCACTGGACTATGGTGATGGCACATGGGTGATTTGGTGATGGGAAGCCCACAGGGATTACAACCAAGATGAAAAAATTCACAAAATTATGTAAAAATAAAATTTTTAGACTTAGATTGAAACTTAACATCAATGGATCTCCTGGCTCTCAGGCCCGGAGACTCAGGTTGGAACTATTCCTGATATCCAGCAATTCTGGATCTGGATATCACCACCTCCACAACTGAGCAAGCTAATTCCTAATAATAAATCATAGAGAGAAACCCAAACACACAAAATTGGTTCTGTTTCTCTGGAAACCCTGACAAATACAAATTGATTTTGATGCTACAGAATCAAATTGGCCTGGGTTCCACCACAGTTTCTGGGGGAACTCCTCTGTCACCCCAAGTTCTAAAAGCACACTTGGAAAACCACAAGTTTAAATGATCTCCACTGGACCTTTTTTGAGCCTCTCAATGGAACTCCACTTCCTTACCCATAAAATAAGTATCACAGTAAAATGAGCTTCGGAAAAACTTCCCTCCCGACAGATCATCTCCCTGGCAAAACGAGACTTTAGATAGCTGCAACTATTTATATTCCTTAAACAAAAGTGATAAAAGTTCCCTGGAAAGATTTAGAAATAAACATAAGGGTGAAAAAAAGAAACAGAAATCACTTGAAAAAAATGACTGAATATTTTAGTGGGAATATATTTAAGCTCATTTCTCCCTCCTTCTCCCCCTCTGTCACAAACACACACACACACACACACACACACACAAAATCAAGAAATCATACTGTGATGCTATTTATAACCTGTTGAATCTTCTTAAAAATATAATAATCAGCTTTCCAAATCAATAAACATTCTTCCAAAATGTAATGTTTATATTATATTTTCAAGAATTTCAGTTGTACAGATATACCAAAATTTATTCCACTAATCTCTTTCTGTTGGGAATTTAGGTTTATTCAATTTTCTGCTATTTTAACAGTATGATGAACATTATTGTAGCTAAATTTCTACACATTTGCATTATTATATCCTTAGGATTTATTTTTAGAAATGGAATTACTAATTCAAAGGGTATAAACCTTTTTAAATTGTTTGGTGCATTCTACCAAATTATCCAGAAAGTTTATGTAAATTTAAACAACCTTTGCTTGTATATGGGAATGCCTGTTCCCTCTCATTGTTACCATTATTAGATTACTATGTTTTAAAAATTTAATGTCAGTGGAAGTGAGAAAAATGTGACTGTGGAATCCTTATTATAAAATACTTTGGGCTTTATTTGTGTGTGTGTGTGTGTGTGTGTCAGGCAGAAGGTATGAAATCTCCTTCCAACACTGATTTTTAATTAGACCTGGGAGCTATAGAGAGCTCCCAGGGTAGATATGGGTAGACATGTGTCCACAGTATAGGGTAGTGACACAGGAGGGCAATTTAATTTACCTTTCAAAGCTATAAGAGGAAATTTGACCTCATGGATGGAGAAGAAAATATACACTGTAGGTCCAGTCACTAATATATATTAAGGACAATTCCAAGTTATTTTCAATATGCCCACATACAGCCCTCTAATTCCTAGGGCCCCCATTTTTTTGATTGGTACCTTCGCTGGGATATAGGAACGGAGCCTTATTCAATTGTGAGGCAAAATTCACAAGCGCCATCTTGATTTGGTTATCTTTCCTGTAGCTCTTCACAATAATTTCTCTAAAGCACAGTCATATAATGCTTCCAGTTAAATATCTTCCTCTTCTGCTGGCCTTTCCATGTGTGCTCAAGCTTAGAAGTATATTCTGTTCATAAACCAAATGAAAGTGTAGAAACAGAATTGTCTCCACTGGAGCCTCTAATAAGCCCTCAGCCCTGGTCACACCTGGATTACAAACTGATGGGACCCTGAAACAAAGAACCCAGAGAGATCATGCTCAGATTTTTTGACTTACAGAAACTGTGAGGTAATGAACATGTGTTATTTGAGGCTTTTGAGTTTGTAGGAATTTTTTGTGCAGCAATAGAAAACACTCACATATGTCTCTTTCTATTACTAATTGCTGTAATATGGCACAATTGCAAACCAATTCTGTCTGACTGAAACATAAAGAGATTCACTGAAAGCATCCCAGATAGTCCACAGGCTCATAGAAAGACGACAGCACTGGTCTTTACCAACAAGAAGAAGTACAGAAGAGCAATAGCAGGGCAGATGGTCAAGGTGGCTTCCGCATCAACGTGTTAAGACACCAGCACTGCCAAGTGGCCTGGTACCAATGAACCTTTGCTGCTACAGGACTCGTCAGTGCTACTAGCACTGGGTATGTTCACCACGCTATTCCAACAATGCTCTCTCCACTGCCTTGCTTTTTTCTCTTTCTTTATTGATATTCAGAATACTACATGAAAGCATATTTCTGGTTGCATTTAGTCACACACCCATCCTCTAACTGATAGGAGGGAGTATTTGCTCAATGCCACAGAATTGCTCAAATCTAGAATATGTGTTCATGTTTATGTTAACCGTATCTAGACTTTTGGGACTGCTTTAACAAAAAGACCATAATAGGTGATCTATAAGCTACAAAAATTTATTTTTCATAGTTCTGGAAGCTGGAAAATTCAAAATTAAATCACCAACACTTTTGGTGTTTAGTAGAAGCCTGATTCCTTGTTCATAGATGCCCATGTGTTCACTGTATATTCAGTGGTGAAAGAAGCAAGATAACTCTCTGGAGTCTACTTTATAAAGGTACTAATCCCCTTTATAAGGCTCCACTGTCTTGATTTGATCACACTATAACCACTGCAGATTAGATTTAAACAATGGATTTGGGGGAGACACAAACATTCTGTCTTTAGCAAGTGGTATGTCCTGGAGTAATAAAGAACTCAGCTACTCTGTGATCACAGTATATCTGATGCTTTCTAGAATTATGAAATGTATAGTTCTTCATAGATATCAAAGTCATAATAATCCTTGGAGTTGTATGCTTCACACTTATCCTGCTCCCTCATAAACCATGTGGTGTGGAAGCAGAAAGTTCCATCTTATTAAGACTTAGACAATGGAATAGTCCTTCAGTAGGAAAGTGTTAGCATGCAGAGCAACCACAAAAAAATAAATAATGATAAATGACTTATATCAGTAAATAAATGATGACTGAAGCCACATGTGTGGATAAAATTGCTTAATACAAGACTAAGGTATGAAGATAGAAGAGACTCTCTTGGCAACAGCCTGAAGGAACTCCAACAGCACATGGCCAGCGGGAGTATACTGTGTGACAAGCTGGAGTCCTAATACACATATCTCCTAGCTGTAACCCTGAGGAAGATTTCCCCAAGGGTCTTCAATTACACATAACAAAGAATTATTTTTGATGAAGAATTATCAGTAAATGTTTCATTAAATATAACTTTACTTTTAATAAAATAATTGTAAAAACCAGGGGAAATAAAATTCTTTCCTTTCAGACTCCATGAATGATACGGGACTTGTTCAAACTTCTACCTGTAGCCTGGAATTTGAAGGAGGGATCAGAATCCAGGATTTGTGGACCAAACATTTTAATGGGTTCAAAATAACTTTAATCACATTGTAGTCTATTCCTAGCACCAAAAAACTTGCAACATAGTTGTAATGCTGAGTGTGAAATTTCCTAACATAATCAAAATAAGCTTTTTCTAGTCATTGAGAACATGCCATGATAGAAACCTGAAAAGTTAATCAAGAAAAGTTGTAGAACTTCACAAATTGGATATGACAGGCAATCACACTTCTTTATAGAAAAACAAGGATAATATCAAATTTTAATCACTTGTGTCTGACTTTTTCTGGTTCATAGAGAGAGGTGGAAAATCTATCTGTAAAAGTTCATTATAAGGAAGAGGACAGAAATGAAATAGATACCTGTGTGAAGGGAGCTTATTCTTGCTAGAGGGTGGATTTAAAAAAAAAAAAAATTACAGTGAAGAAATTCACGAAAAGGTGGCAGAGAGGAAGAACAACTTGCCCAAGCTGGTAAGAAAGGGACCAGGGAGAAAACCCCACACAGGACGGGTAAAGAAGACAAGTACTCTAGCCTGTCAGTTGGCTAAGGACACGCTCCAAGCATAGGCTACTCTGACAGGGTAAAACTTTTGCCCCCAAATTATGTTTACTGAGGTGAAGTAGATTTACATTTTTGTATCTGTTCCTGAGGCTATAGGTTCAAACCTTTACACGTGTTCTTTCCCACCATGCCCACAGCAGTGCCCCAGAAACCCTCTGTCATGCTCCATATCCCTTTCCTCTCCCATTTTCCACCTCAACACTCTCTCCCTCTAGTTGCCTCCGTTTTGCAATCAGATGTTAAAAGTCTATTATTGGTTTGGTTTTCACTGACCTTTTGTTATGTTTCTCTACATATAAATGAGACCATGTGATATTTGTCTTTCTCCTTCTGACTTATTTTATTTCACTTAGTGTTATCCTTTCTAGTTCCATCCATGTTGTAGCAAATGACAAATTCAACTTTCCTTATAACTGTGTAAGCATGCAGTGTGTGTGTGTACACTAGTTAAGAGAGTCTCTGTATTAGAAATCTCATGGATATGCAAAGCAACATCTTTCTTTGTCTAGACATAAATACAAATACCTTGTTTAATCCTCAAAACCCTCTACCAGACTGTCTGTATTTCTCTTTGCTCTAACTACAATGTGGCCAAATATGTTGCTTTTCCAGACCACTACCCACACCAGAACTGTCTTGACATACTATTCCAAACATCCATTTAGCAATTTTTTACCCTTAAAAATTCCATTTCTATCCAGTCTCCTTGCAAAGATGCCACCTCTCAGGCTGCTGTGCCACAGATATCCTGGAATTCTCTGTCCTAAACCAGATAAACATTGTTATTAACAAGGGAAAGGTATTGGTAACCAGAACAAACAGGTGAGCAGAACATAGAACCAAGTAAGACTATTTTAGGAGAACTATGTCGGCCATGAAGCTGGTCAGCTAGGTTACCCAAGAAGCTTGAACAAGATGTAAAAAGAGGTCTGCGAATTCAAGATTAAGACTAGCACTTGATCACAAGAAAAGGTAGAATTGATACTCTAATTGGTCCAATTGATACTCTAATTGGTCCAATTGGTCTAATTACTTCTAATTGAAATGAGAAATCAACCATGGCTGGAAAAGACACATCTCGCCACAAGGGGAAGAAGCTAGGTAAACCAAATTCCTGAGAACAGAACTTACTCACTACAGCAGGAATCCCTCACTTGTGGGAAAAGCAAGGGAGCTGACAAATATTACTTACAGCACTTATAGCTACTGTCAGTTGAATATCTTTTCTGTATTAGGCTCTGTAGACAACTGCATTATTAATTCTTCACAACATCCTTCAAGTGGCATATTGTCATCTCCTTTTTGCAGAAAAGGGTTATGTAATTGGATCAACTCAGCTTCAAAGTGACAGAGGCAAGATTCAAACCAGGACCATCAGACACCGAAGCCCACACATTGTGCTGTAAGTCACTCTGCTGCTGCAAAACCTGTCAAGCTGAAATGGAAGCACTGGCTAAGCTGAGCTCACAGGAGGACTTGGAAGCAGTCTTCAACTAATGGGAAAATGATGGTTTAGTCTCAGGGAAGCCCAGGGACACCGGATCTCTGGCTCTTGGCAACACAACTAATTCCTTTCCCTTCATGCTGGAGGCTAAGCTGTTATTCACATATCCTGCCAGTAAAGACTGGATTAGGAACTGCACTTGTTGCGTCTGTAGTTAGTAGCTAGGAAAGGCAAGGGCTGGCATGTTCTGCCCATCTTTCCAGTCAGAGAAGTTTCTTGATAACAAGGACAGGGGCTTGGACATCTATATCATGTCAAGGGCTGACCCATAGGCCCTCAGTATGTCCCTGCTGATGGATTGGTTAATTGATGGATTGGTCAACTGAATGAATAAAAAGGCATTAGGGAAAGTAACAATGGGTTTAGTTCTTCCAATATCCATTACTCCTGTATGCTCCCTTAGACCTGCCTCACAGGGATGTGACTTATTGCTCTCCTCTCCCCCCCCCCACACCCCCCTCGTAGACAGAATATGACATGACCTTTCTAGTTCCATAGAATATATTTACTTTTCCCCTGGGCACTTTCGATTTGCAGTAAGTGAAACAATGCTTACTTTGCTTTCTCCCTGTACTTAATAAATGGGATCCCTGACTATCCTTAGTGTCATAGACAAATAAATGATCCAAATCACATGAGTTCTCAGCAGATCTGCTGGGCCAGCTCAACAGAGGAAATGACTGTACGTACATCCCACCCCATCTCATCATCACCCCCCACCCACACCCCATACTACAATACTCTGGCTAACTTGTCTAAGACACAAAGAGTGATGGGTTAAGATGAATACCTACAGGATAACATGCCCATAATACTGACCAGAGAAGTGGTCAGGCACCAATGTCTGGAAGCTGGAGGTCTAATGGGACAGACCTTCATGACAACAGGTTGTCACAGCAGTGTAGGCATCAACTGAATGTGTTTATATCCGATGAGCTTAAGCTCTTTTTAGTTCAGTGCCACAAAAATCCTCACCACTGGGCTATCCCACTCAATACAATGCTGCAAGGCCTCTCTGTAAATTAAGACTGTCCTAGGCAACCCAAGCAGCTTGGTAATCCAAATCCCAATCCTGGCTTCTCAAATTGCAAACTGCAGTGAGCAAGAGCAGGGTTTTTCCTCCTCTGCCACCTTCTTCCCCAAAAGTTCCAGTCCTAGTTCAGAGTGGGGTTACAGAACACTCTCCACACCTATTCTACCTGCCCCCCTAACTTGTAGGTTAGACATATAAGAGTGTTATCTCCAGGCCCAGGGACCCTTATCCTTATTTGGAATATGAATGTTTCAAAGAATATCAAACACATTTTCTAGTTCTCTTTTTCCTAAACTCTTGAGGAACTCCAACTTGGAACTTATTTTTCTCACCCTATCAACAGTGGTCAGGGAGGCCGATACACTGCAAAGGTACTATAGTAGGTACCAGAATTGGAACAGTGGGTAGCTGGGTTGCCAAAGCACCAAGTTGGGCCTTCCCAAAGTATTGACACTGAATAGCAACTGCCAAAGATAGACAAAGCCCAGGGCCCGTCAGCTAAGTGTCCAACCACTACTCCCCCACTGCCCCCTAGAGCCGGCTCCAGGGATTCTGTGGAATGGTCTGTGGAATGGTATACACACTGTACAGTTCCTGCAGCTCCTGGCCCTCCTCACACAACAACAGGAGGCTTCAAGAGCAACCATGGGTCTCGCCTGTCTTCCCAGCCTCAGCAGAGCCTATCCTGACAGTCTTGCTCGGAATCCTCCCCAGGAACTATCAGAGCACCCATGGTCAATCCACCCATCTTCAGAAGTGCTGCTCTTTCTTTCATCTGCCTCCAAAACAAAGACTGCTGGTGATTGTTGGTTGACAGAAAGACACCCATTATGTCTCCATCCCCTGAAGTCTACGGTGACCTGAAGTCTATGAGACCCTGGGGTCCCCCGAGCCCACTTGAGTGTTCTCCTAATAGTACATTTAGACACTGTTGTACGCAGAATGCCCACATCATCTTACTCATCCTCTGCCAGTTCCATAAGAGAAGTGCTGTCCTCTCCTCTCTTTATACTTGGGAGACCTACGCCAAGCAAGTTTAGGTAGTTTGACCAGAGTCATAAGGCTTCCCACTGTACTGCTGCTACAGCAAAGTTCTTGCAGAAAAGACTGAACGTTCCTGCTGAGACACAAATAGGAGGTAAAATAATAGTCCCAGATAAGTCACCCAAGAACCCCAAAAGAGGCCTGAAAAGGAGCTACAGTTTGGGTCTCTTCCACAGAAAGATACACGATAGATCTTTTTACCCCTGTAGCCATCATTCAGCACCAGCCCCCCCAAGGAGGCCTGCAAGAACCTTGGCCTCAGAAGTCTCCACATACAGAGCTTCCTTAACTATCACACTATGTTCAGTAATGAAAGAGAAACCCTTCGTTCCAAGAACTTTGGCAAAGTTATATCTAAGAAAATATCTCTTTAAGCAGCATTAAGCTTCAAACTATGCAATTACAAAATTGTATTCAAAAAGACACAAATGGAAAAAGTCAGCAAGAGAATATATCAGATAGCTCTGTGGTAAGGATCATCAATTCTTCTAAAAAAAAAAAAACTTGTTTTTACAAACTTTTTACAGTATAATTTTTTTTAAGTGTTGTAGAGAGCAAAGCCTGGGATTCAAACAAAAGGGTTCCTTCTTATTGGGTTTGTAGTTTTATTTTGAATCTGATATCTCATTTTACAAACACAACATATCACAGTTGTGTAATTCTCAGTGGAAATGGCCTAACACTGCATCTGATGGTCACTGGTCTTCTCCTTCCCTCCTAACACTAAGGGAAAATGTCCCACCCAGATCCACCAGGTCAGTGATTTCCTGCTCGCTTCCTAGAGGAAAGTTCTCCCAAAGCCAGGAGACCAGCATTAGGACCCAGTCAGTACCCAGAGATGCATTTCCTTCCACCACTTGCAAAGCTTCAAAAGCACAGGTCTATCCATGAAAATCATAACACCAGGAGGAGGGAAATCAAACCCAAAATTAATCAAACAGGATGTAATTCCCACAGCAAACATACATCAATTAGGGGAAATGTTACCGTCAGGTACCGGGCCTGGAATTTCACGGGGGACGCATAAGGTGAAGAAACTAAGCTCTGGCATTGATTATGGAAAGCAGCAGCCATGTGATGTCAGGGCTACAGTGATCATTGCAGCCAGACTTCACTTTTCAGCACCTTGATTCCTGGGCTTACCTTTGTGCTGACTGACAAGCAAAGAAGGGAAAGCTGCACTGCTTCACACTTTCTCTATCAGCTCATCCAACAGCCAGCTGATAAGTCTTGCTGATTCTTTTTGCCCATTTTTCAGTGACACGGGTTCTTTAAGTCAGAGCAAACCACAGCAAAAATAATCCTTCACTGCTCCTCCATACCAGTTCACCAGGCACTACACTGACCATGGTGAAGGATACAGAGATAAGAAAGTGAAAGGAGAAAACAGGTGATTGCCACTGGGATCAGGCTCACACTATTTCCCAAGATGCAGGTCTATTATTATCTAATTTTTTTCTAAATAATTATGTGAGGTAAGTGCCTTGTTCTCATTCTTAGACGAGGAAACTGTCTTAGAGAGGCTATTGATGTGAACCCTGGATAATTCAATCTGACGTCTTTCCCCTCACAATTTCATATCCCCAGATCAAGGTCTCACAATCATCCTTTCTCTGCACAGACTGTTACAGGCCTCCCCAAATCTGTTACAGAACAAAATCTGTTACAACAGGGAGAGAGGGGAAGCCTCAAAACCTGCCTGCTCTACGTGGGTTCTGCCATCCGCCGCGTCAAGATAAAACATATAAAACTTCAATGAAAAGGGACTTTAATACAGTGAATATACAATATGGAACACAAAGAATATAACTTCTACATCAAACACCTGAAGTTACCCATCCCCTCGTAGGCAAAAGTCCACCCAAAAGGGATTGGCCCAAAGCAAGGCCTGAAAGCCCGCCACAAGATTAAAGCACCTTCTGGTTTGGACCCATGGAAAAGGCTCAGAAATGGCCAGACAAGTCTGGGAGGAAAAGAGCAAAATCAAAATCAAGATAAATGCTGCCATAGTCAACTGCCCCATGGGCCTCTCACCCACCTCTGTTTTAACCAGTCCAGGGCCAAGAAACAAGTGCGGTTTCTTCACATGTCTCTCTCAACTCCATGTGTCCTCCTCAGGTCAACTCTGGCTCTTCATCCTGCTTCCTTCTTCTCTGCTCAGCTCCACCCTCCTTCTGGGTGGGGCAGGGAACCTGGAACTTCCCCTTTCCCTGGGGACCACCCCGTTAAAGATCAGCTGTGAAATGTAACTTTTCCCCCTATAACTCACTGAAATTCTTCTCACGTCATTTGGCCTTCAGAAATCTCTCCTTGCCAGCAACTGTCAATCTGCCCCCCCACCAGCCCCATTTTTTTTTTTTTTTTTGAGAATATTTCAGGTATCTTTTTATTACTGAATTTTTTATAACAGTTTATTTTTACATCATTTTGTACATTTTTTTTTTCATCTCAACCCCAGCCCCATTTTTATGATCTGGGCAGTTGGTGAATCCTGTGTTTTCTTCTGTGCTATGTTGGGGTTCAGGAATTGTTTGGATTCTCCCTTTGTCTTTATCTCTGTACATGCACCAAACAGCTATTTTACCTGTGTTACTGCTCTCCTCCAGCTCTGCCAGAGTAGGGACCCTTTACTTTGAAATCCCACAAAATTATATGGAATCTGACTTCTTCACACTGAAAGTCAGAGTCCAGAACCTGCCTCTCCAGGATCTAGCATCACCATTTTTATGCATACAGCTTTTCCTTCAGTTTTCCACTTTCCCAAGAGCAGGGGAGGCTTCCAAGTTGAGAGTCAAGGAATGGGAAAGAGAATCCTTTTTTCTTTAAATCATCTAACATTCTGACAGCACCTATTGTGCTTGCCTTTCTCCACCGAGCACCAACATTTGAAAACTAAGGATAGTCTCATCTCTTTTGGACAGAAATGAACACACAGAAATGGCCTATATGATTAAATAAGGCAGGAGAAGGGAGCCAGGAGGAAGTGAACTAGCAGCAAAAACCAAAAAGCCATTGCTAGTCTTCTCCTATTGACCCTTGCTCAGGGCGGCCCAGTCCTTGCCTTTGACTCTGCCTCCCCCAGGAAGAGCAATTTCTGTCTTAATCTCTGGTGCTAAAGTTCAGGGACAGCCTGGGACAGAAGGAGCACTGGCAATGGGGCATGGGGATCCTGGGTTACTTCCTGTTCTGGATTAATAGGAGGTGACCTTAAGAGGGTATTTTCTTCTCCCTACGTCTATGCACAAGCCACCTGATCAGAGCATTGGGCCAGGTGAAGTTTCCTCAATCCTTGGTCCTCCTCTTGAAACCTTCATAATTTTGCCATGTCTTATTATCATTCACACTTTTTTGCGTGTGTGGCCACTCACACTTTTCTTATTTAATATGTTTCTTTCAATTGGTTCACTTTTGTTTAGTTAATAAATTTACTGCAAAAGAAAACCATATATTACTGACATACCACTTAAAGAACTCGAGAATAACAACAACAAAAAATTCAGTGAAAACAAAACATCATCATTAAATTCTAACTGGGCAATTTGCCTTCCAAATGTGCTTTTTTCTTTGTTAAAAAGGGAAGAAAGCACCCATCAGAGAAGAGATAAAGACACAGTAACAATAAGCTAAAGCTTCCCTCTCCATAAATAGGAGACTTAAAATAGATCTGGAAATGAAGCAAATTTCTCTTTTAGTAATTCAGTATCACTCAGACGTACACACGTACACCCTGGACTGGACAAGAGCTTCTTGTGCTAACAGGGATGGGAGTTTGGATTGAAAGCACTAGACTGGATAATATTTAAGTCTCTTTACAGCACCAGCATTCTGACTGGCCCTGTTTTCTTGCATTCTTGGGTTCTTCACATAAAATCTGTTTCTCTTCTGGATTCTCGTATTTCACTGACACCCTCAGCCAGACTTCCATGTATCAATTTCCTCCACCCTTAGTGCCACCTTGAGAGTTTGGAGTGTCAGGGAGGCCCCATTGTGCCTCCTAGTCTTACAGCTCCCACACGTTATCTCTGCAGGGTTTGTACTCTCACTCTGGGCCCACTCCACTCAATTTCCATCAGGAGGCAGTCAGCCCCCCAGGGTTGCAAGGCCAGATGAGCCCCTGCCACACCTGGCTGTGCTGCTGAAGCCTGTACTTTTCATATCTCACACTTGTCTGCCTGTGTCACTCACACCTGTGGTCAGCACTGCCTTGAAAACACACCTGCTCCACAGCCGAGCTTGCAGAGAAGGGATATCAAGTGTGGCTAATGCCCCAGCAGGCTCTAGATGACAGTTTTTAGGAACGTCGCAAGCATTGGTTTTGATCCTTTTTTCTCCTCAAGACCAGCATGAACCTTCCCTTCCAAGGCAGAAGAGGAAATAGTCCAGCATATTCCTAGTGGCAGACAGAACACAAACACAGCTAAATCTCTATCTAGAAGGGATCAAAGTAACCACCTACTACCTCTTCAAGTTCCTCTTTGACCACTATCACTCTCATCCTTTTTGGCATTGTAAAAAAAAAAACAAAAAGAGCAACCTAGATTTTCTAGGGTATAGCTGACAGTCAGATTCCAAAGAAGCTGCAACCTCTGATTTCCCAGAAGAACAAATAATATTTTTCTGGCAGAAAGCATCCTAAATTTAAGCCTTTCCCAAATTTATAATCAAGGGACTATTAATTTACAGTAAAATACCATTAATCATACAAGAAAATAAATCATTGTGAATAAGAAATACTAGTAAACAACACATACCAGTATATTCTAACCAGACACCTCATATACTAGTTCTGATGCACTTGACCTCACCTCTCTCACTTTCTGCTCACTGCTCTTCTGGGAACTCTGACCAGCCTCATGCAGATGCAGTCTGAAAGTTGCTATTCTCATGACCATATTGCACAAGGTCCACCTCCTGTTCCTCTTGTTTCTCTGTTGCTGCAAAATAAAATGGATACTGAGTGACCCTGTCCATTGTCTACACATGTGGAAACTGGGAATCTGGGGGGTCATGTCACACAGTGAAACATTTTGACCAGTGAGCAAAGGAACCAACAAAAAAATGTTCTCCTATCTCCTTCTATGTAAAGATTTCTGGAAAGTAGTTTATATGGATTCTTAAAAGGCTATTGCATAGCACAATCCTATGTTATGAAATAATCAGTTGCATACAGTGGCAACCAGCTAATAACACTACCTAATTTAGCTTCTTTCCTTCCCTGACTCATTTTTGTCCTCACTCCTGCTTTCTGGGATTGTATTCCCAGATAAACAGTCACACTCTGATCTCTAAACAATGTAGATTAAGTCCATCAGGACCTTTCAATATCTATATGATTAGATATCAGATAAAATGTACAACAACTCTATGTGAATCACTTTGAAATATAAAAAAGCAAACAGATTAGAAAAGTATAATAGGAATAAAATTTTTGTAAATGTTTTTTAAAGAACTCATTTAGATATGGTCAATATAAATATGATAAAGCTGAAGGGAAATTAATGAAATGATATTAGAGAAGTGATCATTTGTTCACATATATTTTTTAGATAACTACACAGAATGTAACACAAAGAGAAGATTAAAAATATGGAAAGCTGGCCCTCCCTGGTGGCGCAGCGGGTTAAAGCACTGCACTAAGAAGCTAAAGCCACTTCAGCATGAGTTTGATCCCCACCTGCCCCGGAGGTGACCACATGGTGTGGCAGACCTCTCCTGACCTGCCTGCTGCTCCCCTCAGCAGTGTACTTCATTGATCTGCCTGTTCTGCTCCCCGCTCTGTCTCTGGTGAATCCTCTCACCCTCCTCATCTCTGGCCCATACCCCCGTTCTGTACAAATAAATAAATAAATCTTTATAAAATATATTTGGAAAGCTAACAGATATGGAAGAAAGAACAAGAAAGTTTATCATGCAATGAATTAGAGTTCCCCAAAAAGAGAATAGATAAAGGGTGGAAAATAATTTTTGAATGGGTGAGAATTAGGCATAACTAATGAAAGATATAAATCTATAGATGCAGAAAGTTCCACATTTACCAAGATAAACAAAAAGAAATCTACACTATGTAAATCAGAGTGACAAGTACAAAAAACAAAGGTTATCAAAATCATCCAGAGGTGGCAAAAAAGAGCGGTCACCCACTACAATCAGATTGACTGTATTAGTGAGGGATCTCCAGGGCAACAGGACCATATTATAAGTATCCATATATATTGAGAGGAAGAGACTTAATATAAGAAGTTGGCTCACATGACTATGGAAGTTAGTGAATTCTAACACTGAGAGGTAAGTCAGCAAGTTAGAGATCCAGGAGAATCAATGGTCTAAGTTCTAATCCATGGGTTGGCAAACTCAAGAACCAGGAAAAGCCAAAGTTTTAGTTCAAGTACAACAACAAGAAACAAACCATTGTCTCAATCTAAAGGTCGCCAAGCAGAAAGAATACTCTGAGAATCATTTTTCAGAGAAGGGTCAGTGTTTTTTTTTTGTTTGTTTTGTATTCAGGTCTTTAACTCTTGGATGAGAACCATCAATTTTAGGAGGGCCATCTGCTTTACTCGATTCACTGTTTTAAATATTAATCTCACCCCAAACCATCAAAAACATTCAGAATAATGTTTAACCAAATATTTGGGAACTACATGACCTACTCAAGAGTGCACAGAAAATTTACCTTCTACTGACCATAGTGGCTTAACTGAAATGATGGAGACTGAAAGACAAAGTGTTATATAAGATTATTAAGATCAGTAGTGTTATATAAAATTGACTATGAGCTTAGATTTGTTAATAGGTAGCAAAACACCTTCACTTGAGCATGTAGATATAGATTTTTATATTAGAATTTATTGTCAATAGGTATTCACTTAGGACAAAACTTCAAAAATATTCCCATATCCTAAGAGGAAGAAAGAAAACTACTCCTGAAAGATGTTTGAAAAGCAAGAAAATATGGTGAGAAAAAAGAAATGTTTAATATTAAGTAATATTAACAAGTATAAACAAATCTTTTCTGCTTAATAGTAATTTTTAGTTTTTGTACAGAAAAACAACTAAAATAATAATGGTGTCATGAAACAGGTAAGTGTGAATTGTTACAGAGCTATGTTCAGAAGAGGGTTATATATTAATTGCATACTTCATTGGGTTGTAAATGGTAAATATATTAGGTTAACTATCAAAAATAGAAATAGAATATATAATTTCCATATTTTTCAAAGCAAAACTACAAAAAAAAACACAAATAAAAATCCCATAGTAAAAAAATGGAGAAAATAATGAAATACCTATAGGTCAAATAAAAAAGCAAAATAGCAAACAGAAATTCAAATGTATAAATAATACTGTTAAGCATAAAAAGATTAAACTTACTAATTAAGACAGAAATTCTCTATTTGGATAACAAAACAGTATCATGTGACATGCTTTTTGCAAGACCTAACTAAAACATGAGAAATGGAAAGTTTAAACTGAAAGGAGAGGAAAAGAGGTGTGAGGCAAATCGTAACCACAAGAATGCACTGGTCACTGCATTGTTATCAGACAAGACTGATGTGGTGAGAGCATCCTGGAAAAATGGTCCCCACCTCTAGGTACTCGCAACTTGTGCTCTCTTTTCTCCTGGCTTCTAATCAATAGGCCACACAGAGTGTAGGGCCGCCATAATCTCAATGATTACAGTCTTGCTCTTCTCTTCTCCCTGTTGTTTCCTTGACTTCCATGCCTTGAAAAAACACTTTGCCATCTTAGAAAGGAAGAATCTCTGCCCAACTGCCCACAAGTAATAATTGAATGCTGTCAACAAGCATAGGCTGATCTTCCCTTCAGATCAGGCGGCAGGCCCTGCACTGACACTAGGAAGCAACTTTGTTAAGAGACTGCAGCTTGGAAGCAGCCAGGCCTTGCTCAGATCCTGGCCCACAGCAGATAATAAATGGGTGGTTTTAAGTTTTGGCCTTATTTGTTACCTAGCTTCTATCACAGATGGAATATTTGATATGGGTATGGGGGCATTATTGCTGAACACTACTTGGGGTAAAGTTTCAATTATATGTCAATAGGCAGAAATTCTAACCTTATAAAGCTAACATAACAGGTTCCAGCCACAGAACAAAATTAGATCTTCGTGGGTATGCAGGGGCAGTGCAAAGAGAACTGAATCAAGGACAACCCAGGCCCTAAGTTATTCTGCTACTTATTTTTATATAATGTTATGCCAAACTATGTCGTTTTCTTGAGCCTAAAATCCCTACATTTCTGTGACTATCTGTCCAGTATCTTTTGTTTCCTTTTCAAATTATTCTTTCAAGTCTATCAGCATTTCCCAAATTAAATAACTCCTAAATATTATTACAAATGCATGTTTTTCTTTCACTAATTAATACTGGTGCAGAAGCTTTTTGGGGTTCCCAGACCAATCCAAGAAAAACACGCTACCTAGCTGACTATAGTATACTAAAAAGCAGGCCAGGTGTGACTACAGAAAGTAGGAGCGTTCAGTCCAAAAGACTAAAACAAGCCCTCATGAGACATGTTCCATTCCTCCACTCCGTAGGAATATCATAGAAGATCTTTGTGCCATTTGCTCTGCCCTACTTACCCAATAGGTTAAGTCATCATGATTGAAGAACCCAAACCAGAGAAGCAGCGAGTGAAAATGCCATATTCGTGGTAGGGTAATATACCCCAGGGAACTGACTTTCAGAAGTGAAGTAACAGAATCCTCTGCAGAATTTCAAGACTAGGGAAATATGATCACATTGAGGCTGGTAGTACCTTGTCCCTCCCAATAGGTAAGGACATTAAATAATGCAAAAGTCAGTCTGCCAGGTATTGATTTGGCATGAAAAGTCTCACTGGTAAAACTACATATTTATTTATTGTGTGTATGAGTGTGTGAATGTGTGTGTGTGTGTGTGTGTATGTGACAGAATATATTCAGTAAAAATAAATATTAAAAACTATATATTTATTGTTTTTTTTTTCCTTCTGCTTTGTAAATGTAAGTCCTGAGTCTTTGTCTTCAGGCAGAAATTTAGCCATATTCTCCTGCAGGTAAGTCGTCTACAAATTCTAGCCAGAGGCTAGACTTTTTTACTTTGTATTTAATGCTGTTTGAAGATGCCTGAGTGGAACTTAGGAAATTCCCAGCATCACAGAAGAGGTTTGTATTTTCCATTTAACCCCTAAGTTCTACCTGCTTTTCACAAATTGTCTCAATGCTGAAGGCAGCCCCCTCCAGCCTCGAGCTGCCTAAGCTAAGAGAGGCCTGTCTGAATTTTTTAGGACATCTTAGAGTTTGGCATAAACATTTTTACCACATGCAGTGCTAGGTGGATATGAAATTTGGAAATATTTGTATGAAGCCAGAGCATATTTCTATCTCAGGAGCAGAAGCTGACCCTTCTATCCAAGGCAAGGAAACAGTTTAATAATAGCTCCTGGCATCAGGCAGGCTGGTTTCCAAATCCTGACTCAGCCACTTGTTGACCATTTAACTTTGGATAAATTCATAATCTCCTTGTGCCCTCGGTTGTCTCATCTGTAATGCAGAAATGATAGTTGTGCCCACTTCGAAAATTTTCTATGAAAAATAAACATTAATGTAAAGTGCTTAACAGAGCATCTAGCATATTAAAAAATGTAATAAAATCTAGTTATTCATAAAATAGCATTATCACCCAAACATTTAACATGTCAGAACCCCCCCACCAGTTGTCGACCAGCCATTCCTCATCCTATTATTTCACTGACCAGAAACCTGAATTCCAGAGAAGTCAAGCAATTAGCTCGTGTTCACACAGCAAGATTACGCTTAATACAACAGACAAATAGCAGGATTCATATTAACCAAACAGAGTCAGTAAAGATCCTGCAAAGTTAATTCAAATAACTCACCCCTAAAGTTAATATATTTTTAGGACCGATAAAGCTCATGTAATGGGGAATACTTGGGAATCCAAATCTACTTGGCATTCTCAGAAGCGTCCTTGGGCTGCTTGAAGATTCGCAGCCTATAGCTTCTGGCAGTCCCCAAAGAGGGAGCTCTTTCCACTAACAAAATACAAAATGCAAAATTAATAAAAAGACCCTTTGAAACTGACAAATGTGCCTCAGGCAAACTATCTGCCCAGCAGCTGGTTAAAATTTAATCAGTTTTTTTTTTTTAATTTTTTTTCAGGCCAGTGCATCTTTTGTATGGAGTTCCTCAGTCTGAGTGTGGTCAAAGTTTGTTAAACAAGAAATAACACCCAAGGCTTTTTAATTCTGCAAACAAGCAGCGGATGCTTTAAGTGGCTCACCAACATTCAAGAAACTAATTGCCCAGGTCTCAAAAAAGCTGGATAATTCTTTAATAATTTCTGTTCTTTCTCTTAGAAAACCTAAATTGGAAACTATACACTTACAGTGAATATTAATATCAATTTAGGCTTAGGAATTCCATGTGGCTTTTTTCTTGGAAGTTGAGTGAGCCCTAGGTATAAGAAGGAGGTATAAGAAGAGGAAAAGAAAAGAATGAATATAATTAATTGATTGGCATAATGATAGAGATTTTACATAAAGACTCTTAAAGAACTTAGTGAAGGGTTTACTATTGCTACTGTCACTAGAACTTTAGGAACCAGAGAATTTTCACATCTTGGTCAAGCAAGTGTCTTTAATCAGGAGAATCAAAACAAAGGGCCTAGTCCTAATTTGATTTGTTTTATCTACTCTATTCCCATATACATGTATGAAATTAAGACCACAGTGAAGCCCAGATAAACAACCATCTAAAATGGAAACACTCCACCAAGAAATAAATCATAGAAATCCATAGTTACCCACAAACTGTAGCAATCACCACATAATTTTTCTAGTTTTAAATGTAGTTATTCATAAAAAGGAGAAAGGGGATTAGAAGTGAGCATCCTTATAGTCGATAGTGAACAAGGAGTTATTTGTGCTGGTTCGTCTTGTAAGAGATGAAGGAACTGGAGAATAAAACCCTGGAACTGAATTCCTAGGGACTCAGTAAAATAATGTGTGTTTGGGGGGGAGAAGGCGTCAGGGGAGTGCTGAGGGAGGGAATTTCCTTAGAATATTCTCTAATTGTTGCTATGGCCAGGCTGGGGCGTCATATGGGTTTGTTTGTTTGTTTGTTTTTTCCTGTTCAATTGAACACAGTGAATAATTGCTAATATCCTATCATAAGAAACCAAGTCATTCATATATTTGTGGTCATAACTATATGCCATGATGCCCCAATTAAAGGCTAGGTCTCACAACTTTCCTAATAAAGGAAAAACTAATGCCTATAAGATCCAGGAACTGTGGATGAAAATTGCAATATTACAGAATGAAACTCCTGAATTTCCCTCTTCTCATGGACACATCAAATACACTGCAACACATGGAGAAAATCCCTTAGAGAGAAATCCAGAAACTAGTCAAATTACTCCTACTGCACTATAGCAAAATAAAAAATATTGATCAGTTTTAGTGATTCCACTTAGGAAGTAACCATATCAAAATGGGCAGGATAGACTGAGATGTACTCCTTCACACAATGCAGAGTTGTAGAATCAGGAGGAAACACTAACCCTCAATTTCTCCCTAAAGAGTGAAGGGTTTGCATCACAGCCTAATGTCCCAAATTTTAATACTGACATGAGTGGAAGAGTTCCTGGATCACTTACCTCTGAAAGTCATTTAGCTTGTATTCACAAGCCTTATAGAAACTATAACACAAAAAAAGAACAGCTCTTTTTAGGTAAGAAAGCACTTGTCATGGCAAGGAGTCAGTGCAAAATTAACAAATAAAAACACTAATATACTGAACAAATATGTCCAAAGAAGAAATACAGATGTCAAAAAAGAAATAGAAAAGTTCAACTTCACTTATTACTAGAGAAATGCACATCAAAATCACAATGAGATATCACTTCACATGTATGAGAATGGCCTATATCAAAAAAATTTGGCAAAGGTTTAGTGAGAAAAGAACTCTTACACACTGTTGGTGCAAATTTAGATTAGCAGCCTCTATAGAAAAAAGCATGAATATTCCTTTTTAAACTAAAAGTGGAAATACTGTATAATCCAGCAAGACTGCTCCTATAAATTTATCCAAAGAATATGAAAACACTAAGTCAAAAAAATATATGCACCCTTATTTTCATAGCAACATTATTTATGATAGCCAAAACATGGAAATAGCTTAAGGGCCCATATCAACAGATGCAGGATAAAGAAAGTGTGTGTGTGTGTGTATAATTGTGTGTGTGTGTGTATATATATATATATATAATTGTGTGTGTGTATATATATAATTGTGTGTGTATATATATATATATATAATTGTGTGTACACACACACACACACACAGTGGAATAGTGCTCAGTCATCAAAAAGGTGAAATGTTGTCTAATGTGAAACATGGATGGAACTTAAGGTTAATATGCTAAGCAAAATAAGTTTGAAAATAATTGATAATTGCCAATTCTTTTCACATGTGGAAAATAAATAACCAAAGCAAACAAATTAACCAAACACAACAAAAATAACTTAGACTCTGAATATAGATCTTAAATAGAAATAACTGACTTACTCATTTATCTCTAAAATAAAAATTACCAAAATAATTTTAAAATCATCATAAAAGATGCCCAATGGAAGTGAGGAGAGAAAAGCATAAATAAAGTGAGAATATCAAAAAGAGACTTACTATAGCAAAAGAATAAAAATCATAGAACTGAGAATGTAATAATTGAACTGAAAAAACATGTAGAGGGGTTCAACAGCAGACTGAGTCAAATGAAAAAAAAGATGAGTGAGCTTGAACATGGAATGTTCTGATCAAAGGGCTAAAAAGAATAAAAAAGAGTGACAAGAGCATAAGTGACTTATGGGATACTGTCACATTTTGCATGCACTTAAAGCTATGAACTTAAACTATTATAACTATAGTTATTATAAGCCTTGTGGTAATTACAAAACAAAAATTTACAATGCACAAAAGAGAAAAAGCAAAGAACCAAAGCTTACTGTACAGAAATTCATCAAATCATAGTGGAAGAGAGGAAGAATGGAAAAAAAATGAACTGCAGCCAGAAAAAAATTAACAAAATCGTTAATTATAATTCAATACCTATAAATAGCTATTTTAATATGTTAACTCAATATTCTAATCAAAGCCATGGAATGGTTGAATGGATAGTAACAAAACAAACAACACCTACCCAACTATAAAAAAAAAAAAAAACTTCACATGAATCCGTGTAATTCTTTATGAATTACTTCTTTATGACTTGATTCTTTATCATTGTGAAATATCCCTAGTATTCATCTCTAATTCTACCCCTATTTTGAAGTCTGTTTTATCTGATATTTAATTAGCTGCATGCACTTTCTCATGCTCATTCCTTGCAAGATAACTCTTTTAACTTTTAATATATCTATGTCTTGTTTTTATCTAAAGTAAACAGATGAAGAAATAGAACATTCCCAGTAGTCAGAAAGATGATTCTATTGGTCCTTTTCAATCACCTACTCCTGAAGAGAACTACTAACGTGGCTTCTTATATCATAAAAATAGTTATGTCTATTTTTAACCTTTATATAAGTGAAACACCCCATAAGTATGTACACTTTGGCTTCTTTTTCCTCTAAATTGTAGGATGCATTCATATTATTATGACTTACGTTTATTCATTTCTATAAATGTATCTATCCCATTGTATAAATGTTATCATAGTTTATCAATCCTATTGATAATATTTTTGAGTATATGATCTGTTTCTAGATTTTGTAGTTAAGAAGAGTGCTATAGATAGATACTTATTTCCACATGTTTTGGTATGGAAAGTGTATGCATTTCAATTGGATATCAGAAAGTTCTTTTCAAAACATTATAAATATCTTTCTTTTATAATTCAGATGTTCATTTTGGATCAGTATTGCAAGGGATTCGGAAAAGTGCTTTTATTTCTTCATGAGTGAGAACACTCACAGATACTCTATCATGCAAGTTGTGGCTGAGGTTCAAACAGTAAGAGGTCCCCATTAGCCCGCTAATCTTCATATTTACCAGAAGCAGTCATCACAGTGTGAAAATTTCCAGAGGGAAAGCCCAATTTTCTTGGTGTTGGATGCCATAAGGATCAGAGGCACATATGAGGTGCTAATGACTGCTGGTCTTTAATCGTGTGGATTTAGTGATAACAGGGCTGCCAGTTTGGGGTTGTCTGGATTTAGCATTATCCAGACCTCCCTGGCTATCTTCCAGAGTTCTAATGGTTTTGCACATGCTTCCGTACTAGGCTGGCTTTTAAAATTCACAGGAAACACTCTCTTAGGGGCTCCCTTTTTTTTAGCTGCTAGGCTTTCTCCCTCACCCATCCTACTCCCCACCTATTTCAGTGCCAAGAAAAGGAAAGTGTGAAATTTTACCCAGCTGGAGTTTCTCTAACTACACATATCAGATGTCATTAGATGGGGAATAAGTCCTGGGGGGCCTACAAGTCTATAGAAAATTCCTAGCCTGGCATCTCTACAATTTGGCTCCCACATAATTTTCAACATCATTTCCCATTGTTTCCAATATGCCCTTTTCCAACAGTGTTGTGATATTTTCCTTACTGCTTCCCATCCACTGATGGTACGTTTCCACCTCCCTATTTTTTTCATACTTTTCTCCCTCTTGGAAGGTCTTACCATATCCTTCCTCTTATTCTATTTAAATATTTCACCTAGAAAGAAATACATATACAAGTACATATCCCTAGGCTTGAATCCCTCTGCTAGATATGTGAAAATAAACATGAGTGCAGTGTAAACATACTTTCAAGGCATTTCTATTTTGATGAGAACAAGGGACAGGTAAATGAGCCACTGGTATGGGGGAGGAAGATACCCAGCCATAACAGGAGGGCTGCTGTGCACTTGTCTAGCTGAGAACAAAACAAAGCTCTGGTGGACAGGACCAACTACATAATTTGGAAGATATAATACAAATTGAAAATTTGGTGCTCCTTACTAAGAAAAACTACTAAGAATTTACAGGTAAGAATGACAGTTCATAAAGTCATGCAGAGGGTCTGCCTAGGTTGCGCAGGAAGCATCCCCATTGCTAGAGGCTACTTTAGGCATGAAATCCAGAGAATACCTCATGCATCTGCCTATTTCAAGAGAAGATTTAGACAATCAGTGAAAATGGGATTCAATTAGTGATGAGTAAATAGAAGACTAAATAAACATCAACAAAATAAGACAACTCTTTCGGCTAGGAAATAGAAGGAGTTGGGCAGATAAAGAAAAGTAATTGTTTATTTTCATGGCTCAGCTGTGAATACAGTTTGCATAGTATATTAGTCAGGATTCTCATCAGAGAACCAGTAGGATGTGGAAAAGGAGGCAGAGTGAGGAAGGAAGGGACAGGGGAGAGAGGGAGAGAGAGAGAGAACAGGTTCATACAGTTGTCGAGAGTGGCCAATTCTAAAATCTGCAGACTAGCACACAGGAGACCTAGAGAAGAACTTATAATGCAACTCAAGTCTGGAAGCAGAATTTCCTCTTCTTCAGAAAACCTCAGTCCTTTATCTAGTAAGGTCTTCAACTGAATGGATGAGGCCCGCCCACATCATGGAGCATAACCCAGAGGCTAGTGGACTTATCCAGCAACATCTAGCCTTGCCTTTGACCAAATATCCCAGTGCTAAACCCTACCCAAGTGGACACATAAAAAAAAAAATCACTGCCATACATGGACATAACAATTTAAATATAAGCTACTATCTAACCAAAATTATGACAAATAATAATGAAAGGATGGAGAGGACAGAATGTATTCCTGTGTGTGTGTTATGTGTGTGTGGTGGTGGTGGTAGTGGTGGGATGGGAGGAGAAAAAACTAAAATTCATCTTCCATCTTCCACAGTACATGTGAAAGTAGAGGAATGATGATAAAACTGATGAAACAGGAGGAGATAACACATTCATGTCCCTGATAGAAAGGATATAGGTGCCAATTTATAAGAGTGAAAGGTTTGCCTCTGGAGAGGAGGAAAATGGGTTAAAAATACAAGCAATTTAAGAAAGAAAAAAAAGAGAAAGATAGCCACAGAGAAAAATAACACAAGTCAATTATAACAAGTCAATTATAAAACAGTAAGCAAAATAAACGGGCATAGAGAGAGGCTTGTTTACCAGAGCAAGGAAATGCCTAGTAAGGTCTGATTGAATGATGGGGACATTTCCTTCAAGGAGAACAGTTGAGGGAGAACCTGCTTGAAGACCACACTTGGACAGGGCATTCCAGGCAGATGTCTTACTTGTAGAGACCACTTCTTTTAAGTTCCACTTTACTCCTACAGAGAAACTGAGGGTTCTGCTTAAATCTCCCATATCCTTGGCATCTTTCTGCATTCTTCTGTAGAAGGACATTTTCTTCCTCTGGACTCTACAGCATGTAAAGTCCATGGGCATCCGCTGGAATGTTTTCTTAGTGGCTATTCTTTCCTTGACAGACCCCAAGAGTTTGGGGTCAGAATTCTATGATATATGAATTCTATATGATATTAATAAAAGTCAAGGTTACCCTTTCTTGAGCAGCTGTCTGGGCCTAGGCTAAGTGCTTAGAATCTGTATTACTTTAACAGTTGCCCTGTAAGCATGGAGGTGTAATTTTCTGTTTTATGGAAAAAGGAAATTGAATCCTGGAGAGTTGACCCACTCACTAGAAAGTGGAAGAGACAGGATTCAAACCGGTTGCGATTCTAAAGCCCATGCTTTTATTCTCTTGGCCATATGCTTTCCCACTGCCTCAAACTCCATGTTTTATTGCATGTGTTTATACAGAATCAAGCACATAGTAGGTGTATGAAAGCAATGGTTGATTGGGAGGGAGGGAGAGCAGTTCTTTGGAAGGTACCTTCCTGCCCCCTTGCAAAAACACATGGAGTCAAATTTCCATAACCAAACTAAGCTGTCATGGCAGCAGAACATGGCTCTCCTGACCTTATACACACATCTAACGACAGCTCACTGTGTGTAAACACATGTCAGGTTTAAATCAATCTTGCTTCCTGACACCTTCCTTAAAAACAGTAATTATGTGCTCATTTTTGAATATGCAACCCACGGTAAATCATCTCTCTCCACCCTCCTCTCCAAGTTTTAATTTTTTAATATCAATTAAGGTTTGCTTTTTTATTTTTCGTTTATGGAACTCACAAGGGGGCTACAATAGCAAGGCCAAAACACAAGAGCCTCTGCAGAGAGTGGACAAGAGAAGAAGCCAGAGAGGCAGCACCAGCTGTGACAACAGAACAGAGAGGTGTGGGAACCTGGGCATCAAAGCACACAGGCAACAGGAGGGGCATGATGAGAGGTCCCGGCTCTGCACAGGTGGGCTGACCTGTGAGAATATGAGCAACTCCAGAGGCTGCAGGGAATGTTCTGATCACCACACACTAACAAGTGGAATCTGTCAACGTGGGACTACTCAGTACTCCCTTGTCTGAGACAGGATCACCCCCAAATGATAATGATGATACCTCATCCTTGCCTCCTCGCCATGCTGGTGTAGAAGAGGCATCCTCTCATCTCCTGGAAGAGAACAAGGGCTTTTGCTTCATTCAGATCTAGGTTTGAACCTCAGTTTTCACTAGCTGTATAATCACAGACAAATACTTAAGCTCTCTGAACTATGGAAGATTAACTGTGGAGCTGAGAGGCTGTGCTTTAATTTAATGCTATGTAACTTTCAACAAGTTGCTGAACATGTGCAAGCTTCAGTTTCTTCAGCTGCAAAATTGATAGATTAATTGTTCCTCGCTTATAGGGTTGGTGCAGAGAATAAATGTAGGACACAGAAATGTCTTACCATATGGTTTACTACTAATAATAAAATAATAATTTTCATTCTTTAGACTTTTGATGAGTTTTAAATTAGACAAAGATGTATTTGAAGCATCCAGCTCAGTAAATGCCAGCCTCTTTCTCCTTTCTCTAGATGAATTAGAATTTCAGGTGCCCATGCTGAGCTCTGTCAGATGGGAAGTCCTGGTCAAAAGCAGAGATATCCAACCGTGACCATCAGGTTTTTGTCCTTGGCAAATGAAAAGCCACACACACAAAAGAAGCCATATGGAAGGAAGAGATACTAAGAGAAATGTAATGGGGCAGATTGACAAACAATGACAGGAGATAGTTTTAAGTGAGATCCTTGAAATCTCACTGCAAAATTAAGACTAACCAAAAGGGGGTAGTGACTGGATGCAAAAGAAGGGCGGGGCCTGGGACCATATGGGAGGAATGCTTAGGTGATAGGTGTGGTTTAATAATGTATATCTATTGGGGTGAAACCTAGACCCCTAAAACATACATAGTGTTGCATGTGAACACAATAAAAACAATCTACAGGGAGTTGCCTAGAGGTGTCTCACAGAGAGGTACCCAGGATTCTCCCAGACCAGCACAGGCTGCCTTCCAGGGGCTGAAGGGCAGTTTTATGAACATCCCCTCCCACCCCTCCCAATGGTAATGAGAAAGTCATTATCATTTCACACGCCTTCTTTCTGTACCTCTACATGAATCTTGTCCTTGACCAGGCCAGCTCAGTCCCCCTGTGAAAGAGCCGCAATGGATATATGATGGTGAGCCCTCTGATTTGGCCACTCAGTCACTTAGCAGATGCAAACTAGGAGGCCTTTCCCTTGGCCCTTCTCCACTCAGAATTGGTGACAACCTGCCCCATGGGCTGTCTCTGCCAGGTGATCAACACCCTCTCTCCTGTAGACCCCCAGGGGTGGCTGAGAATGGGGCTACCAATGGTCAGCAGAGAACTAATGCAGTAGAGCAAGTATATTCTAATCACTTAAAGATGAAAAAAAAAAAAAATAAAAGTAAAACCTGAACTCACTCTGGCCAATTAAATCAACTCTTTGGGAATGAGACCCAAGCATTATTGTTTATTTCAATTTTCTCCAGGTTCTTCTATTGTGAGTCAGGGCCAAGAACAACTGAACGTTATTTTCATTATTGAATGAGATGGCTGTATGTCCCAAAGGCTCTGGAGCTTAATTCCACTGCTGAGCTCTGGTTCTGGGTCAGAAGACACAAACCCCGCACAGCAGCTATGAAGGGTAGCAGAGACAGCACAGGATCTACTTGCAAAGGTGCTTAAGATAACAGACTTGCCTTATACTAAACAATTCTTTAAAAATCCTTCAGAGATAAAGGGACCATTAGGTATTACCATTAGGTAATGACCACTAATTATTTTCTTGAAATGGTAGGTGGTAAGATCCAAAGACTGGAAGTTGTACTGTTGATTAATGATTGACCAGGCCAGTGGTAAAACTAGAGGTACCAGCTACTATTGCCCACCAGACTCACAGCTGAATCTGGATTTTTCTTGGCCCTTCCCACCCTCATGATATATCCCACAGCACGGGTACCACCTTGGTGTTACCAGGTCTAACCTTTGCCAGTTTCTTAAAAATCAGCTATTTCTTGACCTACAAACCCTTGTGTTCACACCAGCGAGATCACACCTGGCTAACCAACCACCTGGCTGTAGGGAACACCTGTCTCCTTTGACCAGGTCTGTGACTTGCATCTCACTGTCCTCAGCTCCCTTCTCAGTGGAGGAAGAGATAGGTCCTCCTTTTCGTCTTCCCTCA
>NW_004567116.1:28824036-28868637 GCF_000260355.1 Condylura cristata
GAGGGATGGACAGGGGAGATGACACTGGAGGTTTGGGCAGGAATATCCTGTCGGTGATGATATCTGCCACTCTACCTATGGCGTCTGTCCCCTTAGTTGCTTCCTTTCTCCTACATTGGCTTCATCAGCAGCCTTCTGAACTGCTGTTTTCTTCCCCTTGCACAACTCAGCACCTTGCTGTCTTCAGTTCATCCTGCATAGAGCTACCAGAATATTCCTAAAGCTAAACTTTGCTCAGCAATAGTAATGCACTCCTTTCTCAAATTTATTAAAACAAACAAACTTAGTAGTTGGGCAATCCTCAGACTACAAAGCTCATGTGGTAGTGTGGAGATCATGAATCAGGCCTCTGGGGAGGATTGGAGGGGGGCGGTGGGGCATGGAAGGAGGACCTGAGAAGTAATTTTCAAGGACTTCGAGAGAATGGCCAGCCTAGGACAGAGCCTCAGCCATGTGAGGGCCAGTGAATATGTCCATGGCCTTTGATCTAGCATGGGAGGGGTTCTCTGCTGCTGTTGCTACAGGAATCACCTGAGATTTACACTTCCTCCCTCAGGTGCTCACCTACATGTTGTCTATGATGTAGAGGCAGCCCTGAAAACATGGCTTCTCATGGAAAACAAAACGTAAGCATGAGACAGGGTGGTCCTGCTCAGAGACTCCCCACTAACTTCCAAATACAGTTGTGCCCTCTGACTAACACATACACGCACCCCCATATGTCCTAAGAAGTCTGCTCCAGGACACTGCAGCTGGAAGACCCCCCTTTAGCCTAAGTCCCCTTGGCATTTAACCCCTCTAGTTCTAACCAGCCTTTCTGTATTCAAGATAATTTCTCCTTAACACTTGAACTATCTTGAGTTCCTTAAATAGATTTCACACCTCATCTAAACTTACAACACCCAAAGCCTCACATTCAGACCATAAGTTTTCAAGAGAGTAACTGAGACCACTATCCGACTGCTCTCCAGACTGATCTGACATCCACCCTCGAGTTTGTGGATGCCTCATCATTCCCTCTGCCCTCTGCCCTGCTTTGTACTCTCATCTGACATCTGCCCTCTGACTCTACTGAGATCTTGTCTAACTGAGTGATTTTCCTCTGTGATTTCTGAGCATTCTCCATCTTAAGTGTCCTCCATGCTTAAGTGGACACACTTAGAACTGGGAGACCAGAGCTGCAGGCTAGATCTGTCACATTGCAGCTGCATGGTCCAGGATAAGTGACTTAACCTCCTCGGCCTCACTGTCTTCATCTCTACAAGCTAAACCAACTGATGACCAGGGTCCTTTCAACACTCAACATTTTCTGGTTCTAAAATCCAAATGGTATATGTGTTCAGCTTCTTTATACACACATTTTACTATCATTATATTTATATTAAAGGGGGCATGCAACAAAATGCAAACAGCAGTTCTAATAGATCCCAGTGATTTTTCTGACCTCCCTGTTCCAACATTCCCTTTCCTCAGGGAGTGCTTGTTTTTCCTGCAGTCTTTGAACCTCTCACAGGCCTGCTCATTATTTTGTTGTCTGAAGTTAGGCAGGAATGTTTCTGTGATTAATTAAGCAAAAGGCCCTAATGCTGGTTGTACAAGAACCATCAGATAATCACGCCTTTGGGGTGCTCACCAGGTCCAGGGAGCGGCTGGGCTGGGGTCCATAGAGGCTTGATTAACTGTGGGAATCTTATGCTGCCCCAGACATGTGGTTACCCCCAGACACTGTCCTGCTTTAGAGAATCAAAGGCTTGCCTTGCAAGGTGTTGCTGGGTTTGGAGGATCAGAGCTATGAGGTCACAAGGTCCCCCATAGGATGGGCCCAATGGCCGAACTTTCAGAATGGTGAACCAGAAATTTTTAAATCAAGGATTTTCAAGATTTTCTGAGAAATCTTTTAGTTCCACAGCAGCACCTCATGAGTGTGTGGGTTTAGGGGTGTAAAGGAGAGCGAGTGGCGGGGCTCTAACCCCCATTCAACTCAGTTGGACCTGTAAATTTGTTTTCCTGGGCTGTTATTATAAGCACCATGGTTTGGAAGACTTAAAGCAACAGAGACATCTTCTGTCGCAGCTATGGAGGCTAGAAGTTCAAAATTAAGGGGTCAAGTGTGTTAGTTCTTGGAAGCTCTGAGGGAGATTCCATTCCATAACTCTTGGAGCTTCTAGTAGGTTCCAGGAACCCTTGAAATTTCTTTAGATGCATCACTCCAGTCCCTGCCTGTCTTCACCTGGTGTTCTGCTCAGTGTCCAACTCTCCCTCCCCTTTCACTTATGAAATAGTTCTTTGGACTGAAGGCCCACTAGAATCCAGTGACTTTACATCTGCAAAACTCATTTTCAGTTTAGATATCATGCATAGGGACCAGGGTTGAGAAAAGAACACATTTGGGGGTGGGGGGAAGGACACAATTTAGCCCTACAATATGCTTTTTATATTGAAAATTTGCATAAGATTTTATTGAAAGAAAGCATTCCACACTAAAACAAAGTTAGTTCAAAATCAAGGTCGTGAAACATCAGTGGGATCACAATATAAATCTTCCTTCTCCATACTCTCCATTGAGCCTGGGAGGTGAGCCTCACCACAGCTCCCTACGCAGGAAATAGGCCCTCTGACAACTCTCTGAGGCCCCCAGCCCTTTGGGTGACAAAAGTCAGGGCTTCATCAGACAGCAGAACCTTATGGGAGCTGGTTAAGCTTTGTGGGGCTGGCCTTTTCACATTGATGGTTGACTTTCAATATTATAGGTCAGACAGCTAAAAAGGAATATGGGTGTGCAGCAACAGAGACCAAGAACAAACCAAAACCAGCAAGCATGAGCCAGAGCTTATCAGGTCAGACCAAAGCCAGGACCATTCTTGTGATGTCTTGCTGGTGACGGTGTCCTGCAGATTGATCAGCTCCCCTGGCCTGGACTTAAACACACACCCTTGCCCAGAGCCAACACCAAAGGCGAATCCAGGGGCACATCTGTTTGTGGTCACATAGGGGTGAGCCAGCAGATAAGCACAGTGGGTTTTACTTACAGGAGAACTGCTCCCCACAACAATTTCTGCAGTGATCCACCCAATTGAAACAAGAAGGAACATGGTTCAACCTAGCCAAGTTGGCACATTACAAAGCCATATATCACATTACTGCCTCTCTATATCAATCTCTTCAAGCTCCCAGTCCCTCTCTCAATGGACTAGGCATTAAAGACCAGAGAATAAGCTGTGTGTGGTACTTATGATTCAGTACTAGGTACTCATCAAACGCTAACCAGATTACACAGAGCTGAACCATGAGGAGACAGGCCTCCACAATGGATCTAAAAATAATCTTGGCACATCAACGACTCCAGACACAATAAACATCAATTGAGCATTAACTGTAGTGAGACGTTGCCTCTTTAATTCCAAGGCAATTCTGTGAGGAAAGTGAAGTGCTGCTTTCTTTTTAGATAAAGAAATCAAGTTTCAAAGAAGTTAAGTCATGTGTTTGAGGTCACATATTAAGTACAGGCAGACTTAGACTTCAATCCAAATCTTCTAAAGCCAGGTCCACTTCAGGCTCAGAACTGGCTAAGGAAATAATTTCCTCAGCCCTGCTTTCAGGCAATATTAAAAATATCAGGGGCGTAACTCAAAGAACAGAAAATCTAATTTGACTTTGAAAGGCTAGATCCAGCTCTTAGTGGTGCTCTGGAGAAAGTAGAAAGTACAGTGCCAGATATAATTAACCCTGAGGAATAGGAATCTTTAGTAAATCCAAGGGGCTGTGTGCTAAAGCAGGAGTGGCTGTTTCTAAGGGAAAACGATAGATTTGCCAATGAGCCCCTGTTACCCCACTAAGCTCCTCATAACCGGCTGTGACCCTCCCAGCAGCAATATGTTTACTAAATTAACTAGTGAGGACTTCACCAAAGAGAGGTAACAGAGCCAGTGATAGGTGGGAAAGGCAGATGGCAGTGGTGGACGATGAGATTAAAGAACCAGAGAAACAGTTCTGTTCCTGGAAGGCTGCCAGGTAGGAAGACAGAGTAGATTTGGGAAAGAAAGCAGAGGGATTACGATGAGGTGAATGAGGTGGGTGTGTTACAGAAGGAGCCTGAGGTAGCAGTTCCAAAAACTGTACTTCCTATTCCTCTCAGCTGGAGGAGGAGGCAGGAACCCACTATTTCAGGAACTTTGGATTAATTGAGCACATTCACAGAAGTAGTAGGTCTTAAAATATATTTAGGGAGGAAAAGAAAAAAAAAGACTAATAAAATCATCTAGGAGAAGAGATATGTTTCTCTGGCAAGACCAACCAAGAATTATAAGCAAAACATAGACATAACTAAATACCGAATGAAGCAGGAAAACCAGCTATGAATCTGGGGGTTAGAAGGATGAAAGGTTTCTAACACCTTCAATCAGTTTGCAAAAGTATCTTGGGACAGCCCATTTTGTCCTGCAATCCATGCATGCTCTCAGGGTTTCTGAGCACCCTTCCAAGAGCCCAGAAAGGCTCCCAAGCTCCCAGCATCCCACAAGCAAACCACAGACACCCAAAATCATTTTCCAGAGCTTTCCTGCCATCTCCCAAGGATCCCGCTGCCATCAGCCCACACCTCCAGGAGTGGTCTCATGAAGGGCTTTTATGAAAGCTTCACCTTCTAAAGGTGCCTAAAGCGCCACTTGGCCTGGTGTCCTCAGAAACAAACCCACAGGTTCCTACATCCCCTGAGCCCACCCTGGGATTGGGCACTGCAGGGAAATGAGAAACATGAACCCGTTTCCTTGTTTGTCCCTTGCCCCTTGCAAAGGGATGGAAGGGGGAATCTTTCTCCCTTGTCTTCATTTCAAGTCAAGATCCTCGCTTCTATGATCTAGCACACCTGGTCCATCTTTTTGTTTGCTGGTGGCACAGCAGGTTAAAGCACTGAACTAAAAAACTTAAGAAACTTAAGCCACTTCCGCATGAGTTCGATCCCTGCCTGCCCAGGGAGAGCCACATGGCGTGGCGGACCTCTCCTGACCCGCCCACTGCACTTCGTCGATCTGCCTGTTCTGCTCCCCACTCTTTTCCTGGTGAATCCTCTCACCCTCCACATCTCTGGCCTGTACCCCAGTTCTGTATAAATAAATGAATCTTAAAAAAAAAATACATAAAAGATAATTAGAAACCTTTTTTTTTTTTTCTGTTGTTATCTGTTTTGTAATTCTATTTCCTTGTTCCATATCTAAAGCCAAATATCAGCTCTCTGGGTGTCTCCCATAAGAATACAAACCATACCATTCTTTCCTGAAAATCACAGTGTCAGGTACAATAGAGAAAACAATCTTACACATGGAAAGTAAAAAAAGAAAAAAAAAGCACTCATATTTTTAAATAAAGCTAAAGCTATTTAAATTAGAATGTAATTAAGCATTGATTTGAGAAAACTGACACTTTTACAGTGATTCTTTCCATTTAACACCTTGTTATAATTCTCCATTTATGCAGGTTTTTTTCACCTCCCTTGATAAATTCTAATTTCTTTTAAATAAAAGTAATTATTGCTTCCTGCACCCTGCTCCTTTCTTCAACATTTAATTTCCCTCTTCCTGAAGTTCATTCTTCATTAGACTTTCACTAGGAACGTCTGTGAATGTCAAAATCTGTTTTTATTTTTCCTGAGGATATTTTTACATTGCTCTCAATTTGAGTGGTAGTTTGCATGTGCATAGAATTCTATGCTGATGTATACTTTTTCTCAGTATTTTAAAATAGTACTTCACTGTATTCTGTTCTATTTTTGAAGTTAAAAGTTTTATATGTATGTTATCGTATATTTGTTTTGATAGTATGATTATTTTTAAGATAGTCTTTTGGTTTTGGTTATCCTGTCATACCCTTATGCCACTATACTTTTACTTATTCAGATGAATTTCTTAAATCCAGGATTTCAGGCCTTCAATTAATTCTGGGGGAAAAGATTGCTATTATCTCCTTAAACTTTGCTACTCCCACATTCTTTATGTTGGTTAGGTAACCAATATATGTTTCCAAACGACATATATCTCTTATCTTCATTGGTATTTTCCATTTCTTTCTCTTGTTAAATTGTACCCAAATCTATCACACCCAGCACACTCATCTTCTTTTCATTCATGACCTGTTTTTAATCATCATTGGAGGTTTTTTGATGCCTGGAACCATATATTTATATTTTAGGTCATGTTAAATACTTTTTAAAAAACTTTCTAGTTTTTCTTAATATTTTGTTATTATGTTTTTAGAGTGTAACATTTGTATCTCTATCTGTTTTCAGTGTATTTTTCATAATTTTTTCTCAGGTTGTTCTATGTGAATTTCTTGGGGTTCTAATCTTTCTGTCATCTATTGATTATAATGCACAATAAACCATCTGTGTGTATGTGTTAATATTAATTTTGAGTTCACCTTCAATGGCTTTGGCAATTATGCCATGCAGCCTGAGATGTAGAAGTGTTTTCTCAAAGAAAATTTTAATTTACTTTTGCTAGGTATCACCTAGGCAGCTTGACTGGGGAGTAATTTCTCAGTGCCATAGTTACAGCCTTGTGGGTCCTATAAATTTCAACCCCAAGACCATACAAGGAGTAAAGTCAATGTTTCAGATTCCCAGGGAAGGTTTTGCTTTTTTTAATTCTCCAAAGATTCGGCCAAAGAGAAATTTCGTTTTCCTCTCAATGTAACCCTTTGCTAGTAGGTTAATTTTCTCTAGTCTACCCCTTGCAATGAGGGAGTTAGCCTTCAAGGACTTCTGTCTCTTGCAGGATCCTCACTTTCTTTACCTCGCCTACCTAGGAGTATATTCTCATTGTCTGGAGCCACTAGAGTGTTAAAACCCAACCCCATAGTTTACAGGATGTACATCTGATTCCATCACTCATCACAGAGCAGCAACAGCATCAAATCATTCACTCATCACTTATGTGCATCCTGGGGATTTTCTCTTTTTTCTTGAGAATTTAGCTAAGAATTTCCATTCCACCCTCCTTTATATTTTATGCAGCTTTTGTAGAAGGGTTCTTCAAGTATCTTGTTTAAACAACTTGTTAGAAGAATAAGTCTGTGTTCTTTTCTGATAAGTTTTATACTTTTCTTGGTAAGTGTATTTCAGCTCGCTTACTTGTTTTTGTTACCTTGTGGAATGGGATCTTTTCCATTATTTTTTTTATTATTATTATAATTATTCAGAATTTTATGTTTTAGTCCTCAATATTACTAAATATAAGAATTAGCTTAAATAATTAGGGAAATAGATATATTTAATGTGAAATTGAAAATGTATGTTCTTTATTTTTATTTATTATATTTTATTTTCAGCTTTGCATTGTGTGGCTAAAACCAGGGTAAGTATAAATTTAAACGCAAAATGAATGGGTATTAAATTCTTCATTTTGAATATAAATACTTTTTAATTTTCCAAACTTTTCCAAGTTACCAGTGTGAGAGTGTCTGTGTCATTTTAACAATGAATTATCTTATTGCTGTTTGTTTGTAAGTCAGGAATAGATATTGAACCATCCTTGCATTTTTATAACAGGTTTTTTTAGTCTTTATACATATGACTTAAAATATGTCAGTGGATTGGTAGGCATTTTGAGATTTTTAGTTTTCTGTAATAAAGAGTTTGATCACATATTATATTTTCTGCCCTCTTCTTCACTTCTTTATATCCTGCTTTTTTATCATCATTTTTTCAAAAATTTTTTATATTTAAAACCCTTGGAATTTCCTAAGTGATTAGAGCTAAAAAAAAAAAAAAAAAAAAAAAAACAGGATAGGTGCCAGTGCAATTAACCATGTCATTATGGGATTTTAACTTTCAGTTCAACCTACTTGACTCTGGGGAGAGAGACTAAAGGTTAATTAAAGGGTAAGTCAGTCACTAATGACCAAAAATTTCATAAGTAGTGTGTCTACATAATGAAGTCTCCATAAAAAACCAAAGAGATATGGGGGAGGGGTGAGCTTTTTTCCATTGTAATAAAAATAATGGAAAAGGTCCTATTCCACAAGGTAACAAAAACAAGCAAATGAGCTGAAATACAATTACCAAGAGAAGTATAAAACTAACCCAGAAAAGAACACAGACTTCTGTTTCTAACAAGTTGGTTAGCCAAGACACTTGGAAAAAAAAAATTCTGCTAACAAACACTGCATGAAATGTAAAAACACATGGAGATTTCTGGAGTGTTGTGCTCAGGGAACACTGATGCTCCATGTTTCTCCCTACATACTTTGCCCTGTGCATTTCTTCCATCTGACTCTTTCTGAATTAAATATTTTTATTATAAATGCTGATCTTGCCAGCTAATTGTTTCCCTGAGTTCTGCAAGCCACACTAGCAAATTAACCAAACTCAAAGAGAGGGTCTTTGAAACCTTCACCTTGTAGCTGGTTGGTCAGCAGCACACCTGACAATCTGGACTTTCAACTGGCCTCTGAAGTAGACTAGAATCCAATCTTGCAGGACAGAGCCCTTAACTTGTGGGATCTGTGTCTCTCTTCAGATAGATAAACATCAAAATTGAGTTGATGTATAAGATTCAGAAAACTGCTTGGTAAGAAAGAGGAACTTCCCACCCAAAAGCAGAGACCTTAGATACCTTTCAAAGTATGGGTTGAAAAATTGTTTAAAAAAATATTCATGTGACACAGTCTTCCTCCCCTGATTATTTACTCAAGAGAAATTAAACATCTGTCCTTATAAAAGCCTGTATTTGAAAGTTTATAGCAACTTTATTTATAAAAACACCATCAAAAACTAAAAGCAATCTAAATATTCCCATTTGATTTAAAGAAAACCTGTGGTATATCTAGACAATGGAATGATACTCAGCAATAAAAATGAATAAACTGCTAATACACACAACATGAATGTCTCTCAAATGCAATATGCTGAGTGGAAGAAATCAGACACTAAAGGCTCTATATTACATGAATTGATTTATACATCATTCTGGAAAAGGTAAAATGATATTGCCAGAGATCAGATCAATACTGTTTAGGGATGGGGAGGAGGAGAAGCTGATTATAAAGCATGTACTGAAACTATTTGTGACAGCAAAAATAGTCTATATCTTTATTGAGGTAGTGATTACATGACTATATACATTTTTCAAACTCCATCAGAATGTACATGGACAGAAGGGAATTTTATTCTCTGTTACTTAAATGTTAATACAACTTATTCTTAAAAATAATATATATTCTTATCAGCTGCTATAACTTATGATAAAGAATTTTAAAGTCACATAAAATATGAGATGACATTTTAGACAGTATTCTTTTTAAACAGAGAGATTTTTTTTAATGAAGGACGTTGGACTTAAAAAAATATTGCTATCTGAGAATGTATTTTATTGCACTGATAGTGGACAACTTAACTGGATATAGAATTTCTAACTCATAGACTATTGTCCTTCAAAGTATTATGATGGTCTATTGCCATCTTAAATTTTGTTTTCTGATAGAGAAAAATATGGCCAGGTAAGCCATTTTAAGGGATTCCATTTTGTTTTCTACATAAGATGTTTTCTTTGTCCTAAAATTCCTATCTACAAGACAATTCTGCTAAGGCTTTTGGTATTAAATTTCTTTAGCGATTTTTCAGTTTGAAAAGTGAGAATTTTTTTAAATTTTATTATTGGTCCAGACACATTATTTTTCTGGTTCCTATTTTGTGTACCCAAAATACAAGTAGACTTTCATTCTTTACCCTCCACACCAATCAACATAGAGCTCAATGTTTGAATCTCCTTATCCTATGGCATTACATTTTAAGGGAAATTCTCAAATCTGTCCACATCACTGATTAAATTGCCTACCATGTCTATTTTGTTTTGTAACACCTCTGATACAATTTAAATGTTTCCATAGCAGGGAGTCAAACAAGATGGCAGCAAAGAGGATAGTTCACGTCCTCCATAAATTCACACTTAAATCGCAACAGAACAAAGTCAGCAATTCCTGAAAGATAAATGACTGTCCCATAGACCAGAAGCAACAGTGTGGCATAAAGTCATAAAACCTGCAGTAATACTGAATTTGCAGCAATGCCAGGTCAGTACAACTCAGAAAAGGGAGTGGACACTGCAGGGAGTCCCCTGCCACTGTTGATCAGAGGAACGTGACCACATCAGACTTTGGAGCCCCAAACGGAGACACTGTTTTCACTGGAGAAAGCAATACACTTCAGAGTTGACTTATAGGAAGAGGGTACACAACTGGAGAACTATAGGAATAAGGTGATGATTACTGTTTTGAAACTGGGACTAAAATAGCTGGAGCTCAAAATGCTCATGGGGAAAGTCAGATCACCTGTGTCTACTCCAGATTACTATTTGTAGCCTCAGGCTGTGATATTGGAAACATCTGGCTTATAAACCACTCTCAACCTATCCCCCAAAGTACAGCACCCTGCCTTGCCATCCCACCCACCACCAAGCATACAACTGAATGCTCACTAACCAGTAATCAGAGTGTAAGCATCTGAATCTAAATAACAGGAGCAAGCACCCCGACATTAGGGTTTGTACTTATATAGCAGAAATAATCCCATTCTTGTTGTCTTGTTTCAACGCTAGTGCTTACCCAGCACTCCATCTAGTGTTAACCCATAGCTCAGAGGTAGAAACTGGCAGAGAAAATAGGAGACATTTTGGTGAGGAGTTGGCCTAGGAAAAGGGGTCTCTGTGGATAAGCAACACACAACTCAAGTACCTGCAAAAGTCAGATGCTTGAACCCTCTTCACTCACAGGAGAGATATTTCAGTGTCCAACTACACTGTTCCTTCCTATCTACTATCCCTCACCCACACCCTTGTCCTGGTCATCTGAACAAATACAAAGGCAACAGTCTATGAAATACCAGACACCCTAACAGCCTGGATAATAAATTAAGGATTATAAGGATTATACCCAGTTTTTTGTAGGTGAGAGTATAAAGAGAATTAATTATGAAACAAAAAGGTAATTCTCTATCACAACCCATAAAAAGTAAAAATGAATAAAGAGAAAACATATAACAAATATTTCAGCAAAAGAACCCTAAGAGAGGTCTCAATCCAGCAGAAATATGGAATGTGCCCGAAAAGAAAGCCAAAGTAACAGTTATAACCATGCTGGATGAATTGAGAAAAACAATGGATGATGTAAAACAGAAACACAACAAAGATGGAGAAAATAGGAGCCTGCAGCTGTTAGAAGGCAACTTCAAAAGGAAATGGGATTGCTTGGGTGTGAGTCCTTACCTGCACGCTTAAAAAAAAACTCAAAATACAACCGGAAGACAGGCACACATAGAAAAGTTAAAACGGAACCCATGTGGGCCTGGAGGAGCTTGCTTTTGAGCTCCAGCTATTTTAGTCTCAGGCTCAAAACATCACCTTATTCCTATAGTTCTCCAGTTGTGCACCCTCTTCCTACAAGTAATCATCACCTTATTCCTATAGTTCTCCAGTTGTGCACCCTCTTCCTACAAGTCAACTCTGAGGTGTATTGCTTTCTCCAGTGAAAACAGTGTCTTCTTTTGTAGCTCCAAAGCCTGAGTCCTTACCTGCACACTTAAAAAAAAAAAACTCAAAACACAACCGGAAGGCAGGCACACACAGAAAAGTTAATAAAGGGGTTATTTACAAGGGAAATAAAAAGGGGTAAGGAAAGAGAGGAAAAAATTAATTGGTCAATGACTCCTACCAGTAATGCTGCTTGAGCTGGTCTTTGAGTGCAGCTGAAGGTATGCAAAAGCAATCTCCTCCAGACCCACATGTGTTCCCTTTTATACCAAATATGGCTGCTTAACTCCAGCCTTAGTTCCCAGGGATCCTTTCAAGAAGTCAAGGTTATGACAGATGCATGATGGGAGGTGTAGTCCTTAGCACCTTTTCTCTCTTTTCTGTGCCCCCCCCCCAAATTATGTTCTACAATTTTAAACTTATTAAATTTTACTTATATATCTATTTACATTATTGTTCATTTTTAAAATGTTTACTTCCCACTCCCCGATTTCACCCAACCACCTATATTTATATGCTGTAGATCATTTTGAATGTATATTATTGTTCTCTCTAGTTTCCTTCTTGACCAGATGTTCACCAAAAGAAACCAATGTTGAAGATAATCCCTTTGAATTGTTAAACTGTCTATTACACTTTCAGAGTGTAAGATATAGATGTGTATGATTTGTCCAGAGATGCACCTGTCTGGAAGGCTTAAAGTGAGAGCCCTACCTGAAAACCTGCAAAGCAAGAGATGTATAAATATCGTGGTGTTTGTTGGAAGCTACTGCAGAGCCACCAAGCTGTGCTGTTTTCTCATCTATACACCAGGTGTCTGTGGCCCAAAGAAGCCCCAGTAGCTATCAGTTCTTTGTGTGGAAGCCTTGTGTAGCTGACTCATATGCTGGTGATCCAGCGCAGCTGACGTGATTGCATGGAGCACTCAATACCATCGTGAACATCTTCCTCCCAATCAGCACTGTCCTAAATTAGGAGCCAGCAGGGGTCTCTCCAATACTCATATTCCAGGTCACCATGCCACTTCCACAGGAGGAGAAGTGAGGCTAAGACTATCCCCCTCAACTTGTCTCCAGCTCCATAACAACAGCACAAATTTCTTAAAACATCTGTGGATGACCTGCTCGCTAGTTTCTAGGGACAAGATTTTATCTTATCTTTTTTTCAAACCTCTTAATAATGTTTCTCAAACATTTAATTCAGGACTTTAAAATGGGGTGTTCAGTGTCTAATTTCAAAACGCTCTCTAGTTCTGAAATCTGCTGCTGCTTTTAAGCGTGGGTAATTGAAAGGTTAGGTGAAAAATCAGAAGAGAAAATGGTGACTGATGAGAGATTGGAAGCACTGCTGAGATAACTGTGACAAAAATGGGATGTGCCATGTTGAAAAGAGCCACTCAGACCCCCAACCAGGGCTCCCCTTCCTGCCATGCCCCATGTGTAAAGTGCTTTTATCCAACCTCCACTTAACTGATGCACTGGATTAGGACACTCTCTAGTCCTGCTGAAAAACAGTGACTGATTCCACCCGCACCATGAACGTCTGGATCCAATAGTCTGCTACCTGGGATATTGGCCACCATTTATTTCTCCCATCACTTGGGTGTGCTTGCATGCAGAGATGTTAATGACAGTTCTGCTTCTTTTTTATTATATATTTAATAAAACACCACACAGTCTATTTGCTACCAACATAAGAGAGAAACAATTATTTCCATGAAAAGTAAGTTAAACACCTTGGAAAGCTTGGGGAAGAGAGCTGCTAAAAATATAAATTGCTGCAAATTTAAGAGTAAAATAACTCAAACATATCTGAAAAGTTTAGGTAGGAAAAATACAAAAGGATCCTCTTCTGAGTTGCCTTGAAGTTAGCACTGAACTGTAGATCCACTTTCATAACAGCGATGCTATATGGTAATGATTTATGGGAATAGGGATCACAAAGTCAGAAGATATAAAAGGAAAGCTTTGTCATGAAAATTTGAAGCAAATATCTTAGCCCATTTGGGATGCTATGACAAAGTGCCACTAACTGGTGGCTTACGAAGAGAAGAAACTTCTTTTCCATGATTTTGGGGGCTGGGAGGTGTAATATTATGACTATAGCAGAATCAGTGTGATGGCTTCCAAAAGCCAGTTTCTGGGTTCAAGTCAGTGTCTTCTCCTTTTGTCCTCATATGAACATGGTGACACAGGTAAGAGGTCTCCCTGGAACCTCTTTTATAAGGGCACAAATCCTATTTATGAGGGCCTCACCCCCATGACTAGTGCTTCCAAAAAGGTCCTACCTTCTGATAGCATCACCTCTAAGGGTTAAGACCTCAATATATGAATTGGTGGTAGGAGGGATCACAAGCATCCTTTCAGAGTACTAATGTACACTTATTTTGCTCGCTAGTATTACTGCAATTTAAGTGTCCAAAGGCAATGCTCTCTATGCTATCCTCTCTCTTTTGTTCCCTGGCACTTTCTTTCTCCTGCTCCTCTCTCGTGCTCTCCCTCTTATTTTCATCTTTATCTTCACAGTCTCTCTGTCACAAATTCTGTCTGTTACCTTTGGTCTGTATTATTTTGTATTGGCTTGCATGTTTCCACTTCTGTCACTTTCTCTTCCAGAACCATGAAGTGATGGCTCCTTGCCATCACTGAAGCATGAATAGCAGAAGGCCAACAATGTAGTCTTTGGGAAGCCACAAGTTCAGTCAAAACCCACAGACATCTTGTGAAAAGCCACTATTAAGTCAGGCTTCACCACATCAGTCTCCAATCTCCTAGCTTTCTTATTCAGAATGGCCCCTTGATTTTGTGACCTGAAATTCAGGTCTGGAAGGTTTGACATGGGGGAATCCATATTAGAAATTGTTATCAGAATCTACATTGATTTATCAAAAAGCCTATTAAAGTGTGGAATCATAAGAAAATGCTGATTTTCTTCAGCTTATCTTGATGATGTGCTCAAACCTGACAAAAGATGTCCTTGAGGAAACTCTCCCCTTTTTTCAATAATCTGCAGTGGAAACAGAATCCTCAAAGGATAGACTAGGTTCTAGCCTACACTTATATTTCTAATGTGCTTCTACCCTATTCCTAAAATCCAAACCCACTTTCTCAATCAAGGTATCCAGTGCTGTGGAAAGCACATAGGAGGAGGAGTAAGATGAACTTCCAGCGATAAGATCTAAGGAAAGTTCTTTTACTTCTCTCACATTCTATGTTCTCAAACACTAAGTGGACAAACCTTGTCTTAACGGGTTGTGGTAAGGATAGTGTGGAATGAAGACAAGCATGCCACTCAATTACTTGCCCATCCAAGCTGTCTTTGCAAGAAACCCTAGGAGAATTTCCCTTTCTGCAAGATTATGACCACTGTAGCTTCTACACTACATGGTCAAGAACTTTAAAAAACTTAAGTTTATCACCTAAAAACGGCAGCTACATTGAAAGGTACTTTCATGTAGGGAGACCTAGAGATTGAGCTCAGGTTATGGTTTGAACCTATATCATATGGTCATTCCAGATCAGTTCATCACATGATGGACTGATGGACTGATCATTCCAAAGGCTTCCCTGTGGATTCTTTCAGTACAATGGGTACCACAACAAGGCATTTGGAACAGACTCTTCCCTTAATCCCTACACAACTCTTCACAAAGATGATGCCTTAGAGGGTGAAGGAGGATCATCCTGTCCAGGGCATATGAATATCTGCGTTGCCTTGATGAACAATTCCTGAACTATTCTGTCTCTTTATTCCACCAAAGCATACATACAGAGAGATACAGACACATATATACACACTACTTTATCAAATGTAGAAACAAAAACTTTTTAAAAATGAATTTCTATCATCCTGGTAGGGCATCAGTCAAAGTTTTAGCCTTGGAGTCAGACACACATGGGTGTGAGTTTAGATTCTGCCATTTAATTTTTGTGTGATGTTGGGAAAATCAGCCAGCCTCTGTGAGCCTCCGTCAAAAGTCAAGCAAAGCGAATATTACCAACTTTGCAGGGTTATTGCTTTTTGAAGAGCTATAGTGGCATTTGTCTCACATCACAAGAGAGCAGGTGTTGTTGCACTAGGAACAGGGGGAGAGGTGGTCGCAGTTGTACTGATAGAAATGACAGTAGTGTAAGTATCACTGATGCTGCTACTGCCAGCTCCCGAGCTGAGAGCCAGGCACCGAGCCCCAAACACTGAGGACTGTGGGTGCGGCGGCAACACTAAATATGGTATTGACCCAAATGAGGGCGCGCTTGAACTTTGTTTCCTTCCTCCTATCTCAAAGGAGAGTAGTGTACAGTGTCGTGTTCTCCATGGGCTAAACAGGAGCCTGCACCCCAGCCCAGTGCCTGCCAGTCACCCCAGAGATATCTGGCACCTCAGATGTTTTGTGAGCTCACCCCAGCATTTGAAATTTTGAAATGGAAATGATGGATGACTTTATTCTGCACCCTGGCAATCCCAGCCCCTCCAACAGTTCCAGCAGCTTCTAGTCATAACCCTGTGATTTGAGAACAATGAATCTTAATATAATTGAGTTAACTGTATCATTTTTAATGTAAGACAATCTTGATTACAGCCAAAGGGCACCATTAATACACTGAAGGAATGGCCGAGATTTTAGCATGTGAATGTTGTACAGAAAATAGAACTAATTAGCACTAATTTAATTCGAAGATTAAAGAAAATTCTGCTTTTAATTTTTAATTTAAGACAAACCATTTTACTCCGAACAAAGAAAGAATAATAAGTACATTTTTTTACATCTGAAAGGCAATTTTTACTTTTGCATTATTACACTAATATGGGACTATGGGAATCCTGACCCCATTAGAGATCAAATAATCAGCATTTAATTATTGACAGCAAATTAATATTTAATAAAGACACAAGGGTTCGGGTATATGAAAGAAAAGCACCAAGGTTCTGCTGACCCAGAAACGTCCAGAAGGTCCCTTAGTCAGAATGTGATCTTGCTGAGGGTAAGAAGTCGGATCCCCAAAGGGTTGAGTCAGTTTGTTTCCATCCCAGCTTCCAAGACGAGGAGCCGCGGCATCAGTCTGAGCAGCTGCCCCCCTCCACTTCCTCTTCCACCCCCTACCAGCTCTTCCTTAAGCACTTAAGCTAAATAATACATCGAATGTCATAACCAAAAGCAGTCATAATAAAAAAAATAGTAAAAGAAGTGACCAATCCCCCTTTCATTCTGCAAAAACAATACTGACTTTTCTTTGCTCTGGGACTGCTTATCAGGGATAATTCCTAACCGAAGTAGACATAATACATTTACAAAGAAACTCTGAGGCTTTCCTCTGGCCTCAGAGATTCTGAAAATAAGTCCTATGACATTCGCAGTCCACGGTAAAGCTGTGAGTTGATTTCCTAAGAAAGCTAGAGCTGTGTGGAGAGAGTGGCCTAAGGATGACCTGGTCTGAGCTCTAAAACCCTTGTCTGCACTCCCTCTGGGTCTCAGAAGAAAACCCAGACCAGGCCTTCTCTGGGCCTATTGAGCTGGTGGCAGCTGCCTAGCAGAAAGAGTAGAAAATACTTGAACCAGGCAAAGGACTGAATGTTCATGGTGGGCTGCCTGACTCTGGGTCCCAGACCCTGATTTATTTTTCAGGTAGCATACTAGATCTCACAATTTAAGCACACAAGGCAGACCCAAGCTAACTACTTGGAGAAGCTGGGCTAGACTCACCTCCTTGGTGTGTATAAATATCCATGCAGGCAGCTTCTTCTGAGCAATCCACCCAGGCCTCTAGCCCACTCCACAGGGTAGCTTCCTGAGCTCCACACCATGAGCCCTGTGCCCATGGCTCTTCACACTCACCTTATCCAAATTGAGCTCTTGTACACTGATTTATTCCTTCTAGAAACAAAAGGTATTCGCCTCACACTCCTTCCTATCCCATTGGAACACCTCAATCCTGTCTGTGGAGATTACAGACATGGGACAATCAGGTCTTCATACAAGTCCTTTCTGTTCACAGAAAGGTGAACAGAACATATATGGGGGTGTCATAAGTGAACTTAAGCACTTGCTACTTGCCATCACTTTATGTGGATTACATCACTCAGTTACAGAAGAATACCCAGTTTTATAGATGAAACAAGTGTAAAGGGATATTGTCTAGAACTGTGACATGTTCTAGATACACTAAGTGGTCATAGCAAGACTTCTACATGAAGTTTGTAGAAGTTATTCATTTGTTCAGTTATTCATTTATTTATTTATATGATTTATTTATTTATGCATACAGAACTGGGGCACAGGCCAGAGGTGCAGGGGCAGTGAGGGGATTCACCATAGCCATATTAAGGAACAGAACAGGCAGATAGATGAAGTACACTGCTGAGGGGAGCAGCTGGCGAGACAGAAGAAGTCTGCTACGCCATGTAGGTCCCCCCAGCCCCTCCACCAAGGATTGAACTCACACTGATGTGGCTCCTACCAGCTTTGCAGTGCTATGTTCCAACTATATAGAGCCCTATTTAAAGATAAATCCTGCCTTGACATTTATATCCAGATGGCTTGGCCAAGTTATTCAACCCCTTTAAGCCTTTACACTTGTTTCATCTATAAAACTGGGTATTCTTCTGTAACTGAGTGATGTAATCCACATAAAGTGATGGCAAGTAGCAAGTGCTTAAGTTCACTTATGACACCCCCATATATGTTCTGTAAACCAAGATGAGAGGGCCTAGTTCTGCTGAGCATAACACTGGGAATTCTGCCACCTTTGGGTCAGGAGTTTGTGTACTAGATTGCCTTCAGGGAATTGTTTTCCCTCATTAATGTGGATCTAGACTCCTGCCTCCTGAACCAGTCTCTGCAACCCTTCAACCACCAGAGCTTCTTCCCTCAAAAGCAGTGCCAGAGCCAAGAGAGGCTTTACAGCACCTTTCCAAACTCACTCTTATATGTTGTGTTTTGGATAAATCCAGTTTGGAAAAGAGCAAATACAGAATTCTCCAATGACTTGCTTTGCTAACCCCCACTAAGTAATCTGCAGGACTCAATATTAAGACAATCAACTATCAGAACTTTAGCTACATTTACTTCTAGCACAAACCCAGGGATTCATATCTTTTTTTGTTGTTGTTGTTGTTGTTGTTGTTATTTTTTATTAAAAAGTTTATTTTTACATGGGACTCATATCTTAAGTCTGATACAGTCTGTCAATATTCTTTCCCATTGTCAGCAGTCTATTAAGGACCCTAGACTACTGTACCCTCTTGGATGCAGTGGGGTGCCAGCATCCTTTCTTCTATACTGAATTCTTAAGCTGTTCTGGTTTTACCTTGCTTTCATTGCTGTTTTCTGTAGCTGACAGTCCAGAAAAGACCAGTGGGATGCTCTGGTCTTTTTTTTTTTTTTAATTTACTTTTATTTATTTATGCACGTAAGAACTAAGGTGTAGTAAATGCAGAGATGCAGGGAAATGAAAGGATTCACCAGAGACAGAGTGGGAAGCAGAACAGGAAGATCTACTGAAATATACTGCTGAGGGGAGCAGAGAACAGGTCAGGAGAGGTCTGCTGTGGGCAAGTTCCCTGACCAGAGATCAAATTGATGCTGCAGTAACTGGAGATAGCTTGATAGCACTAAGACTTTAGCCCCTGTGCCACCAAGGAGGCCCACTCTGGTTCATCCATATGCAAACTCTTGAAGTTGTTCCTTTTTTTCCCTCTGATTAGACCACACTGATACAGTGTGTGGTATTTGACACATCCAAGGTACAATATTTGCATTTGTGTTCATTTAAGAAGACAGGCACTTCCAACATGTGTCAAAAAAATTTATTATAATAATTGCCCAGCCCACCTCCCCCCAAAAAAGGGACATTAGTTATTGACTGCTTTATGCCAGTTCCCTTGGTGATTTTTCTATACATCATATTTTACCCTTTCAACAATATCATAAGGTGGGTTTTAGTACTTACATTTTAAGAATGAGAAAACCAACTGAAAGAAGTCAGGAGAAAGACAAATACCTTATGTGGACAATAAACAAAGCAAGCAAACTAAACAAAATACAAGCAAGCCGTTGGATTCTGATAACACAATCAGAACAATGGCTACCCTAGGACAACTGTGGTGCTATGGGGGGGAACAGATGAAGGTCAATGGGGTGTTGGTAGATTTAAAATTTTGGTAGGTGATGGGGTACGAAATTGTACCCCAGTGTTACTTAAGGAGAAAAAAATGAGGAAACCAAGGCCAAAAAATGCAGTTTCGCAAATACTATGTCATTAATGAGTCTTAAGAGTGAGGATTTAGACTCCAGAGCTGTAGAACTCCCAAGAAAGCCAGTATCCTTTCTCTGATACTGGAATCCTTAAGCTGATCTGGTTTTGCCTTGCTTTTATTGCTGTTTTCTGTAGCTGGCAGTCCAAGCCACTGTGCAAACACAAGCCTACTCTCACTCTCATTTTATAAAGTTAATAAAAGTTCAGCACTCTGGTTGAACAGGGATGGAAACTTGGGCTTCACCTTCGTGTCTCCCCCTCATCAACTCTGCTGGGTGTTCTGCATCCGGTCGGCAACACCTGCTCACTACACTAAGCTAACACCTGTTTGGCTCTGCGACAGCAAGTGTCTTCCTTTTTCAACCTGTCCTTTTCTCAACTGCTCACTTAAAATTCCTAAATGTCCCCTCCAATTGCACCACTCCTTGTACAAAGAAACCTTTCCTTTGTTTGTTGAGTTGAAAACCAAATGCCTCCTCCCAACGTGAGTGATCCCGACCAGGCAGTCTGATCACTGAGTCCAGCAGAATAGGGGAACTAGGCCTGCTTTCCTCTACATTCTGCCTTGAGACTTCCACATGAGGATTCCTCCTCCTGGAATGCTTTTCTGGACTCTCCTATTGGTACCTGTCAGACTATCAGCTATGCTTCAAGGACCATCCATGCTTGACCTTCTCCATGAAGCCCTCATGTAATTTCTCTGATGCAAATCCTCTATTACTTTTCTGTGTCTCTTGAGATATTCTGTGAATCTAGCATCGTGCCTGGCATAACTTAGACATTGCATGGGGGGTTGTTGGATGGAAAAGAGCTGATAGTATCTTATTTAATTTAGTGACAAATCAGCACTGTCCCTTAAAGTGTAAACTAGGCAAAGATTGACATCCCATATATCCATTGCTGTTTTTGTTCTCATTCTGAGGTCTCCAAGATTATTTGTTCCCTCCAGTTGGCCATGAACATATACCTGAAAGGTGGGGGGAGGGGTAGATGAGCTTACATATAACTATAAGATTGAAAGTGTGAAAGCCTTTCTCCAGCCTTCCCAAGGAAGACGCTAGATAATCTTTCTAGCCCCTAATGAAGAGAAGTTGGCTCTCTGCCCGTCCCCACACATGTCAAGAGGAAGCAAGCTGATGCTACCTGCCTGGCCATCTTCCAAAGGCGGTCAACCTGCTCTGTGCTAATAAGCAGAGCCATCAAGGTGCTGACCCCAAGTCCATGGCATGTCATGCTGCTCCCCCCTGGGTTTGCTGGACCAGCTTTAACAGTATGACCTGTCATTCAGCAATCTTCCCATCTTTGACTAAGATGCCCCTTCCCATTACTCTGCTCTCTTCATGTCTCACTCTCCACGTGGGGAGTTTGGTCTACTGTGGGCTGCTTTTGGGATGGTCTTTAAAAAAGACATTTAAAGGACGTGTAATGAGGCTTAATGGGAGTCAGAATTTCATCATAAAACTAAAATGTGTGAAACTTCTGCAATGTGCTAAATGCAAGTTGGACCATTAGACTTCCTCCATCCTATTTTTACCCCTAATAATTCTTCTAAGTAACCACCAGTGTAACTCTTTCCACACTAAGCTGAGTATCAGAAAAATGAACTGACGGGTCCATAATTATCCTGTATTGAGTGGAAAAAAGATTTAAGGACAAGAATATCTGACTTCACAGCTCAGGATGGGTAGTTTCATCAGCGGTAGAACTTCTGTGTGATACATTTGGAAAAATAACATCAAAAGCAGTTCTCCTTGAAACAATCAACACAAAAGAGTGATCATTAAAGAATGTTAATTGATATCTCACTACACGGTTACTTCTGCCTGATGGTTTAATTATTAGTAGCTCAGTGAGTTTCTTTAGAGACCTATTGTGCCGCTGTTGGCAAAACAACACTGGCATCTCACGTTCAATAATTAAAAGCAAGAAAAACAAACATTCTCTTTGGAGCCCTGAATTTATAAATAGCAGTGGTTTGTGATGCCTTTAATCAATAACTAGGCAATTTAGCCAGGCTGGGACAGTGGAGCTGATGGGCCCTCTTTTCTCTTCTTAATTTCCCTTTTGGGTCTGGATTTACAAAACTCAACTGGGTAGAGACTGGACTTACTGGGCACCCATTCTATCCTGAGACTGGCCTTTGGGACACATAACTGTTAAGAGGTAATTTTCTTAAAAAGGCAAAATCATGACTTTCATATATAAATGAATATAAACTGAACACATGTGAAAGAAAGAATTCCCACTTCACAGGCTTGGAGGATCAAGTTAAGAACTAAGAGCTTAACACCGTATCTCACATGGTATTGTATGCCGTAAGTCTTTATGGCTATAGAACTGTCCCTAACTTAGCTGTCCAAGGGTTCCAGAAATCAATCTCTACTTAACAGCTGCCAGGAGAGTTGAAATTAATGAAGTGGACACTAGATAACCCATAGTCCCCATCTCTCTGGTACCTGGAAAAATGATATAGAACCATCACCTCTGACTAAAGAGTTTTATCAGCCCTGAGGTGAGCTGCGATTTAGGAGTGAACAGGTAATCAAACACTATGAGAAGCTGTCATCCTCGGGGGTAAAAAGGAGAAGAGACAGAGCTGAGATGCAAGGAGTGAGAGCTGGGGAGGAGGACTACAGAAGCAGAGGGAACCCACCTGGTGCTGACGAACCATTTTGGCAATACTGATTGTGAATTGTCCCCGTGCGTTTTCGGCCAGCAAATGTATGGACCATCTACTGTATAACTCGTGCGTGTCTAGGATAGATTTTGAAGCCAACCTCATGGACGCCACTGTTTTAACAAATTGCTTTAACCATGTGTCCTGCGTCCCCGCTGTGAATGCCAAGGTAAAGTGTTTACCCCCTCCCCCCAACTCTTTAAGTCCCAGGAGACAGTGAAGGTTTCCTACCTGGGGACTGTTACAACCTGATTTGGTTGTGTCACTAAAGGTGACTTGTTCTAGCTCCCACCACAGGGTTACAACTGAAATGAAAAAATGTACAAAAGGAAGAATAATGTAAATATATGCATATATATACATAATAAAAATAGTAATTTATAAAGTATTCTGAAAATAATGGACTTGAAATTCAGATTAAATTTTTCAAAGAGAAAAAAGAAAAAAAGAAGGAAAGTAACCCAGTTAAAAAAGAAAAGCAGGTCCTCCCTAGTGGTGCAGTGGATTAAAGCTCAGCACTAAGAGGCTAAAGCCACTTCAGCATGAGTTCGAACCCCACCAGCCCGGGAGGTGATCTACAAGGCGAGACAGACCTCTCCTGACCCGCCCACTGCTCCCCTCAGCAGTGTACTTCCTCAATCTGCCTGTTCTGCTCCCCACTCTGTCTGCTCCTCTCTCTGCCCCTGCACCTCTGTATGCATAAATAAATAAATCTTAAAAAAAAGAAAAGAAAAGAAAAGCAACTCTAGCTGGGACGTAATGTGTTTACTCTGAAAGGAAACCTGTGAAATTTAAGAAAAGACTAGTCTACACAAATGTGTGAGGTAAATAATTTCAAAATAGGTGGGTGAGAATGATTTGTCACTTTTATTCTTGTCCATGTGACAAAACCTGCCCAGAGAGCTAACGACGGAACAGTGGGTACGTTTCCTGAGCCAAAGAGCCAAGAGAAAAATAGGCCAGAGATTCCACAACAGAAATCTTTCCCAGGTCCTGCGTCCTAGAAGCCTGATCCAAAGGCCAGATAATTCTCTGTTCTCTCCAAGCCCTGGGGCTGCTGGATGTTTACCTTCCTGCCCTCAATGGTGGATGTCGGTGGGTGGGTGATAAGTCAAGCAGGGCTAATGTCAGATCAGGCATGATGGAGAGTGTATATCCCTTCTCCAGGTTCTTTATCACTCAGAGTGAGTGTTTTATAGTCCTGCATAGAGGTTGCCATAAAACACCATTTTAAGGAGCTGGAGGCCATATTTCATCCATTAACGTCCTCTTGCCCCAGGAGGCAAAACAAACTAGCAGGTGGCTCGGGATTAACATCTTTATTACAGATGACCTCACTATTGTGTTCTCTATAAAGAAAAAATATTACAAAGCATTAACGCACTTTAACTATTAAATTAATACAGATTTATGGCTCATATCCGGATCTAAATTTCTTAGCTTGCAGGGTCGTTATTTTTCTCTGATTTTTTTTGACAATATTGCTAATGGGGACCAGAGCAAAATTGATATGAGCCGTGATGGTGGATGCATGAATTTAGGGAGGCAGCAGGTTATATCTCTTCATGATTCACTCCCTTGGCAGTTTTTCACTAGAACTTAACACAAGTATTTTCAATATTTGAGCAATAGCCACAGAAGGATATTTAGCCGAGAGAACACAAGTATTAAGATTCCAGTATTTACTCTGTTCTGACAAATGGCAAAACAGGAAGACTGTGCTCTAATTTCTTGGAGAAGCTTTGCACAGAGCTATCTCACTCCACCCCCACCCCCAACTCTCAGGCTTAAAGTAGCCATTCCTTATTCTATCCCAATGTGTACTTACTGAACCTTGAATGTGTTCATAGATGCTGTGGGCTGACCTTCCCCTCTTTTCCCACTTCTGTCTGGGGCTTTGAGTGATAGCATCCACTAGTCACAGGGAAGCAAAGTGTTAATTATATAATCCACAAGTGCTCAAAGCCCCAAAGTTTGGGGAAATGAGTTCTAGAAGTAGGTTAGAGCTAAGAATGGTGTCTCTCCTTCCCTCCCTCCCTCTCTTTCCTCTCTCCTTCCCTCCTTCCTCCTTCTCTTTCTCCCTCCCTCCCTCCTTCCCTTCTCTCCTTCCTTCCTTCCTAACTGGGCATTTCACAGTCATTCATATCTTAAATGCATGAAAGAGAGAAATAACCAATCAGCGCTTTAGGGGTCCACTGTTGGTGTCACATGTGAGAAGACAGGGAGAGGTGAAGAGGGCACTGGCATGAGGTCTGACCTTGGACACAGAGGCTCTTCCTCACCTGGTGGTTTTCTGCACTTTGGTGAGCCGCCTGTCCTCTGAGGGGAGACTTGGGAGGGTCAAGAAGTAGAGAGGTAATCATGGTCCTGTCAGAACCCTGAGGGAGGAGAGGAGAGGATCCATGAAAGAAAGTCTATGCTCACCAGGAACTGGAGGGAGGGAAAGAACACTAGGAAAAGGTAAAACATGGTGTCTCATTTAAGGAGATTTACAGTGCAATTTATCCCCATTTAGTCCAAGTTTCAATATCATTAGGACTAAGATAATATCTTGAAACATGGGTTCTGAAAATACACAAACCCAAACTATGTTTTGGTTTAAGGACTTCTTCCCTGAGGAGTGCTTGAAAGAAAATGATGTAGTGAAACAACAGCAAAACACCTTAACTTCAGAGTGAGCCTTCTCTGTGACTGTTATGACCCCTTCTCTGCAATAGTTTTGACTCCAAATTCTAATACTGACCTTTAGCCAGCTAGGTTGGCTGCCAGGAAGAATACTTGGAAACATCTCAGACCACCACTGGCCAGAAAGTGGGGGATCCTTGCTCATCAGAATGAGAGCAGAGAATGTTCTCACTCCCACAGGTGAGGTAGAGAGCTCCCTCCGGGTCCCTCTATAAGTCACGGAAACCCCTTTGGAATTCCCACCCCTGGAAAACCGCAAAGGACACCTTCTGGGGTGGGAAGAATGCACTGGACTGTGATGATGGCACACAGGTAAATGGGTGGTGGGAGGCCCACAGGGATTACAACTGAGATGAAAAAATGCACAAAATGAAGAATGACATAAAAAATAAATTTTATATATATATGTATATAAAGATATGCAATAGAGAGAGGTCTCTGGGTTTGGGGTTTTTTTTGTTGTTGTTGTTTTATTTTGCTTTGTTTTGTTTATAATGGACTTATGAAAAGGAAACTTAATGTGGGATTCACCCAAAAGCACTGCTGGTCTTAGGCACCCTTGGAGGAGTCTAAACCTCAACTTCAGAAGTTTCTGAGCAAGAATGTCATCTCCTTGCTCTATCATGATCAAGAATTCCTCTCTTCTTTTTCTCTTTCTTGAGTTCCATCATGAAGAATATAAATACCTGTCAGAAAAGAGATCTCAAGACAGCATCCCTACCCACCCAAAGAAAACTCAAGTCTCTGCAAAAAAAAAAGAGAGCGACAGGTGCTGTCCGGCTATGTCCTGATAAATTCAGCTTTGATATCGGGAGACCAACTGAAAGAGAAATGTCCAAAATTCCTACTGAGAGACAAGACAGTTGTGGGAAAAATCACTGGCACTGTTTTTTTTTTTTTTTATCTTCCCCAAGATTATAATCCCCAAAAATGTAGAAATGGTTCTCTTCCTTTTCTCTTCCAAGGTTTGTGTATTCATTAGCATATCAGTGTGTGTGTGTGCATGAGTATATACACTGTGTGTGAGTATGTGCTATGCAATGCATGCTGGGCATAGATGGCTAACCAGGTGCATGTGAGTAAGTGTGCTTGCACAGACACCCTGAAGAGCCAGGCATCCGCATGTACAAGTAGTTAATGTGTGCATGTGTGTGCAGGTATTTTGTGCATGTCTTGCACAGTTTTGCATGCATACACATCCATATGCATTACACAGGACCTGGAAAGCATGTTCTAGGGCACATGTGAGTTCTGCATTTGTGTGTTTATGTGAGTCTGGGTTCTGAAGCCCTACCACGAACCAGGATGTTTGCAACCAATGTTGAGCTGCTAATGATTTTAATGAGAGTGCCTTCTGGATTCATATTTTTTTCATAAAATACATCACACTAAAACCAAATCAATGAGAAACATTAATTAGGGCCTTTGTAGATGCCTTCTGTGGTGGTGTTTTTCTTTTGAGAAGCACCAGACGAAGAATGCTGGGCTTTATTTAAGCTAAGTTGTTTGACATTTAGATGAGAGAAAAAAGGGGAAGAAACTAGCCAGCCCAGGAACCGTTTTTGACAGCTCTTTGTCATGCAAGGGAGAAAAAAGGCGCCGGCTGTGAGAGTCTACTTTGAAGCCCTGGAAATTTGTAATGAAAAATTTAAGATACAAGAGAGGCAGAAAGATGAGCTATTCATGGGGCTCTGCATATATTAACACTTGTAATGCAAACTAAAGGTTTGCTATGTGTTTTTATAATTTGGCCGCTAATAAATATCTTCCAGAAGTGCTTTGATTTTCCAGGCTCCGGTATGGAGTTCGAATCTATGAAAAAGTAAGTGAAACAATTGGCATTGTACCCTGGTCGCTGATTAGGGAAGTAGGCACAGAAGTTATTGCGGACAGACCACTGACTGATTTCAAAGAATATTGGATGCTCTAGCCTGTCTAGAGAAAGCAGGCATCTGTGGGCTCCCCTGTCACTGCGCATGTGCTCTGCACCAACCTCCAGGTCAACCCAACCCATGCACAACGTCTCCCCTCTCCTTGGCCTCCCCAGTGACAGGCTGAAATTTCTCAAAAGATGACAAAAATTTCTGTGATGTTAAGACAACTTTTTCCAACTTCTCTCTGAGGCAAATCAATTCTAACCATGCGTTAAATCTAGGGAGCTGGATCACACTCTTCCTAAACAGTCCCTGTAATTGCTGTGCATTCTGCCATAGTTGGCCCAAGACTTCTTTGTTTCTTTGTTCTAGCTCTTCAAGTGTCTTCTCCAACTCTTTTATTTATTTTTTCCTGAAACTCCTATTCCCTGATAACAAAAATCTAACATCTCCATACTTTTTTCTTATGAGCCAACAAGCTATGATAACAGAGAGTTCAGACTTGGCAGTGGGATGGACCCATGTCCTGTCTCAAATAAACATGTGAGGGGAATGGAACATAGAGACAAAGGAGTATGGGAGGACAGGCTAGCAGACTCCAGCCTGGACTGTAAGCTCTAGCCCCCATGTCAAGCTTCCTTCGGTCCTGATTCCTGCAACAAACCTGATCACAGTCTATGCCAGTCTCCTGGGGCATTTACGGATTGTCTATACTATTTCCCTAGGAATATCCTAGTTTTATTTTTCCCTGGGCTGGGGACTAGATCCCTTACACAGATTGCTTGCCAAAGTCCCTGGGTATATCTGGACATATACATTAGAACAATTTATTTCACTGTGCTTCTAACCTGAGTTTGGCATGATGAGGTTATTAAGAGATCTTAGAAATAATACATCGATTGCTCAGAAGGGTTATAGACCAGCAGAAAAGGCTTAAAAGCTACACTTTTTTAAAAAGGTACCCCAGCATAAAGGGGCCCATGGGAGTCACTCAGATTAGACAACCTGCCCCTACACGGGGGTTGAGCCAACCCTACACAGGCTAGCCACGACTTTTGGATCATACCTGTTTCAGAAGACCTACTCACCCCCTTTACAGCTTCTACTATTTGTGCTTGCTGGAAAAACTTTCGGAAACAGAAGAGACTATGGTGATGATAGCTCAATAGCTGTGTCTGTTCTCCATTTGAAGCCAACTTCTTAATTAAGGCACTATTGCCTGGACATAAATGCATTTATGTATATTAATTTTTGCTCCACTTAGCAGAATGGTCACTTAATTAAATGTCTTCAGTTGTTTTATTGGGAAAAAAAAATAACCCATCCTCCCTCCACCGTCACCCCCCCCCCAAGGCATCCCTCCTTCCCACTTAGCTCCTCTGTTGTGCTGTGAATTTAAACATACTATTTGTTGCTTTCCATTCAGTTCATTTGTAACCCTGATGCCATTGCATTTGTAGGAACTGATATTAAAAAGTAATATCCGAGACTAAAGTCGCTAGACTGTTTAGTAGATTTTTAAATTGAAACCAAAATTATACAGATTTTTCATTCTGATAATTCTACCAATTCACTAATTCTTTAATCTTTACAGGTCATTGAACAGTTCCACATTAATGAGATGTAGTTAAGAACAAATTTTATACTTTTTCCTTTTTTTTTCTTGAAAAATGTTTCCTATCATTTGTAAATTAGAAAGAACTTGTTCCTTTTATGGTCCATTTATTTAAAATAATCGAATGCATGGGGTCTGGCTGAACACTGTGTGTAATGATGCTTTTAAACAAATTACCATTTATTTATAAGCAAGAAATAGACTTTTAAAAAGCATCCAGACTTGGTTACATTATTAATGGTGTTCTCTTCTCCAAGCCCAACAGCTCTGGGGGTGTGTGCGTGTGGGGGGGGGGGGTTGTGCACATATACACACATACAAGCAGACAGATGTGAATTTTATTTGAGTGAGAAGGTTGATGATTTGGGAGTAAAACCAAAAGAAAAGATTTTTTTTAAAGTAGCGTATTTTTGCCTTTCGAAAAGTTGCAAATGTTGGTGAAATCCACCATGACTAGCCCTCCACTCCCAAATCTTCATTGTCAACACATGCCTCTCAAGACAAAATACCCAGTGCTAAAACAAGAGTTCTCAAATTGAACCTGTTCAGTGTGCCAAGGATATAGAACAAACTGAAAATGTTGTTGGCCCAGCTAAGACAGAGGCATGTGTAACATACAGATATCATCTCTTCCACCAATAGGCCTGGAAGTTCCTATGAAGGGAAAATTGCATTTTTTTAATGCTATAGAATTAATAGCGCAGATTCAAGTATTGTAAATTACTATTATTCCTTGCTGCACTCTACTGCAGGGTGGAAAGTGTTTATTCTGTTAAGTGATAGTTAAAGAGCTTATTCTGTGGAGAACCAGGGTTGATGACTGACTATGTTAAGCACTAATAGGGGGAAATTATTCAGGCTTCATCAGCTTTTGCCCTTCTGCTTATAAGACAGCCCCATTGCCTTTACTTTATTCCTTTTCTTCTACAACAGATCAATTGAAGAATAAATAAGTGAAACACAGTGACTGAGATTTCCAATATTTAATCCCTGCATCAAGACCCCCAATTCCAAGACTACTTGCCAATTCCAGCAAAACCAATAGACTTACCCCTGTATTAATACAGATATTTTTTCTTTGAAAGGGAAGACTAGGAATCAAATATTTAAGTAAAATATACAGAGCAAGAAAAAGAAAGTGAGAGAGAAAGGAGAAAGAATAAAAGGGGAGGAACAATGTGGAAGCAAAGTAATAAATCTAGGATGCCTGAGGAGTCAAAGCTGTTAACCAGAGTAAGTGATAATAAGTTTCCAGCCTGAGAGGACATGCAGATGGGTCTAGTTTTTGTCAGTGATTTCTGAGAAATAATGAAAAAAATTTCAAAGGAAAGGTGCTTAAAGACAAGTGAATATATATAAAGTTAACGCCTATATTGCTAGCACCAAGAAAGGTGTATGAACTATAGTGCACAGTGAATGAATGAATGATTTTGCATTGGCATCAAAAAAAGGCAGAGGCAGCTCTAGACACTAGAATCTAGTTATTTCAACCACTAGCAAAGCAATAATTAATAGATTAATGGGTTTTGAAAACTATGAGTAGAATCAATAATGACCAAATTTCATAAGGAAACATCTTTCCCAATAAATCTAATTTATATTATTTTCTTCACTGAATTGTCAGTAGACCAGTTATATCTTATTTCAGTCACGATTGACAAAATATATTGTGGTAAGTCTACAATCAGGGAAAAGAAGGAATTTGCTGAATAACTGGTATAAGATCTGTATTTCAGGTGACAAATATTGACTATTAGATAAGGTTAACCTAATGGAATGTTATAAGCCATTAACTATTTATTGTACTAATAATTGAAGATAATAGAAGAGTGTTTTGATTTTGGCACTATCAGCGCTCATAAAGATTCTGGTGATCATTGTCATCAGATCATTGTCATCAGTTAGTAATAGGACTCAGTCCTAACCTAGTTAATATGTTTCCCAGAATCCTATACAGATGTAGACAACATGTTTATCAAGATATTCAAATGGAAAGTTGGTGAGTAGTGAAATCATTGAATAAAATATAGGTAGGTGGCAACTTGTCCAGGATAAATATAAAACTGTTAATAAGTTCAAAATATCAAATTCTCATTGGCAGATATGGAGAATTCTAGCTAAATATGAATCTTTGTGGTAGATGTTTAATAAACTTAAGCTGTTTTAAACAATATAAATTCAATATACAAAAACTATATGATGGAATTGCCAATCACCTGATGTTGTGGGTGTTTGTGTTGACAGGGACTACCTCTGGCAACTGGCAATTGGCTGAAAGAAACATGAACAAGGTCAGATTTGGGGAGGATTCAGCTGCTGCTGTTAAGAGAACCCAAGGGGGTTCTCTTTTAGAAAAGGAGAAAATTTACTGAGTGGAAATATCTAGAAATGGAGTAGGATGCTTTGTAAGAAGCAATGAACCTATGAGGAGTCAGAGACCAAAGTCTTCTGTCAGAATTGTGAAGAAGATGATCTAGCAGAGAGGTTGTACTTCATTGCTGACTCCTATAAAACTCTTAGTTTCCTTTAATTTCTGACCATTTCAAGAAGCTTGGTATATTCAACATCACATGACTTGAAAGTTGTGTGTTCATTTGTTGTGTATGCCATTTAATTTTTTTTAAATAATTAAATTGGAAGCACTTAGATAAAATTTTCAACTTTTTTAGTACATTAATACTTAATAATTAAAACTTTCAAACACCAAATTCCAAGATGAACAAAATCTCAGGAAATAGATATATTTTATATTAATAAATTTTACACTTCTTTTCTCATTTTGCCACAAAGGAGTAGAATTCCTTCCTAACACACACCAACATTTGAAGACCTGTTACAGGTAGCATGGATCACAGAGCCTGGGCTATTCAAGAGTGCCACTCAAGAACCCAGGATAAAAAGGCTGGCTCATCCAGATAAGTATGGTTCAGAAATTTCAGAAAGAAAGCTTTCTCTTGCTTATTTTTATTTGAACTATTTAAATTTGAAGATTTGAAAGAGTTGGCATCTTTCCCTATGAAGTCTTCTTATATAGAAACCTAGAAATTTTCCATTTCCATTTATTGGTGGCTTCTTCTCTAAGTATCTATGTCTGACTAACCCTTGTATTCCTTAATATTTTATTTAGGATGATGCTAAAAAATATGATCACATCAACTGCAAAAGCAAGCATCCTGGCTTCCATCTTACCTCTACCTTTTTTAGCTAGGTTACCTCAACTAAGTTGCTTTTCTTACCCTCAGTTTTATTTGGAGGAAATATCAGTTGCATCTATCTTCTTGGGGCCTTTGGTATGGGCGGCAGTGAGGTTATGTATGCAAAGCACTGTGAGTAACGCTTAGCCTATTTATCCCCCAAGATTTTTTCATTTATTAAAACCAACTGAAAATTTACCTTATGAGGACAGGCATTTCCTCTGCTTTTTCACCTGTTGATTCTTAGTATCTAGTACAATTCTTACTATATAGTAGATAATCGATAAAAATTTATTTACTAAAGTTTAAATGAAATGATGGAGAGATGGGTTTCCTCTGAGAGTTTGAGCTCTCTTGCTGGTTTCACTATGCTGTTATTTTACCCAAAGAAAGTAAATCACATATGCCACAGAACCCACAAAGTTCCACCCTATTATTCTCTTTACCTAGAAGCTTGACACTAGCTCCAAGATAACATGCACCTGGGACAGAAAATAATAAAGAATTGAAGAACCTCTGATAGTCTACTCAGCAGAGCTGGGCCTGACTTCCAGCTGATAAATGCAGCACTTTGTGCTATCAATATCTCTGTGGTTACAATAAATAGGCTTCTTAATTTTTAAGTGTCAGATGGTCCAGGTCACACTTCGGCTTTCTCTAATTGCATGGTGATAAAGAAGGTATCTTTTTGCCATGTCTGGCAAAGAAGGTAGGGAATATACTCCATTCATAGCAGGGCAGAGGTTAGGACAAGAAACATTTGAACAAAAATGTTTTTACCAATCCCACAGAATATACTCAAAAAATGCTTGATTTAATTCTATTTTTTTCTCTTGCTTCTGTAACAGAACAGTCCTGGTAATCACATCACCCTAATCATGAATCACATGTAATCTTAGGAAGGTAACTTCAACACTCTGAGCCTCAGTTTTATCTTATATACTGATCTCATTGAATTACTTCAATAACTGGATGACATAGCATTTATTCCTGGCCCCCATCTAGAGTTGACTAAAAAGAGAACATGAGTTCAGTAAATGCTAGAAACTTTCTCCCTTCTAAAGGCTATCTCTCTTTACCATCATTGAAAGTAACATATACCCATGTTTCAGAAATCTCTCTATTTTTGTCATCATTATGCTTAAAAGACTAAGATTTATCCTAATTTGAAGCACTAGATTTCAGCTTCAACTATCAAGAATAAAATATTGCTTTGACTGTCACATTTTAGCTATAACTTTGAACTTATAAAAGAAATGGTTATTTTTCTTTGTTCATTCATTATTTTGCTTTCAAGTGGAACCCATGAAAAATACTCAAAGAAACTTGATTTTTCTTTAAGCTGAAGAAATTGGTAATGATCAACCTTCCTTTTGAGTCAACACAGAACATTTGGAAAGAAACAAATATTAAAACATAACATATCAAAAATCTGTGATGCAGCTAAAGCAACACTTGGAGGAAGGTGTATAGCAATACATGCTTAGTTTATAAAATAAAAATAACCTCAAATCAATTATCAAAAATACTATTATAATAAATTAGAAATATAAAGGAAAAAATGGTATAGAACACTGGCACTGGAGTTTTGGGAGACAATGAATGAAGCATATGCACATATGGAGGTGTGAAGATGTATCCAAAAATTAGATAGCTATGTAATTGACTAACAAATTAATAAAGTCTGAGAAAAGCAGCAAGAATAAAAAAATAGGAAAAGAATATCAGTTCAAAGTAAGCAGGTAAATATAGAAAACCACAAGTCAAGAGATAAATCTCTACACAGACAACCTAGAAATAAAGAAAAAAGATAAAAACAATATAAGATGAATAGAATAATAGGAAAGAAAAAGGGATATATCTACATTTATTCAAGCATTATAAGGATCAGTAAAGAGTATTATAAGCAACCTATGCCAATGAATTCTGCATCTGAGATGAAATGGAAAAATTTCTTGAAAAATGCAATTAAAAAAGTTCAATCAATAAAAGGTAGGTCATCTGAATCTACCTAAATCTACCAAATTTACTGATGAATCTGTCAAATCATTAAGACAGAAATAATACCAATTCTACATAAACTCTTTCAAAAAATAAAAGAGGCAATACTTTCCAGTTTATTTTAAATAAATCTAGACATAGACTACACAGCTTTCAAAAAAAAAGTAACTCAAAGTGGGTCATAGATCTAAATATGAAGAACAAAATCATAAAATTTCTATAATATAGCATAAGAGAAAACCAAGCTGATGTTGGGTATTGTAATGATCTTTTAGATGTAATACTAAAGACATGATTTATGAAAGAAATAGTTGATAAACTGAACTTCATTAAAATAAAAATCATCCCTGCAAAAAAACATCAAGAGATGGCCCTCCCTAGTGGCGCAGCGGGTTAAAAGCACTGCACTGAGAAGCTAAAGCCACTTCCGCATGAGTTTGATTCCCACCTACCCCGGAGGTGACCACATGGTGTGGCAGACCTCTCCTGACCCGCCCGCTGCTCCCCTCAGCAGTGTACTTCCATGATCTGCCTGTTCGGCTCCCCACTCTGTCTCTGGTGAAGTCTTTCACCACCCCTGAGTCTCTGGCCTGTACCCCAGTTCTGTATGCACAAATAAATAAATCTTAAAAAAAAAATCGAGAAAGACAAGCTACAAACTGGAAGAAAATATTTACAAAATACGTATTTTATGGAGAGCTATTATATAAAATGTACAAATAACTCCTGAAACTCAGTGATAAAAATAAACCTGGTTCAAAAATGGACCAACAACCTTAACTGATATCCTACATTAAAGGTACATGGATGGAAAATAAGCACATGAAAAGGTGCTCCATATTGTATGTCATCAAGAAAATGCAAATTAAAACATTGTGATGCTACTATACAGGAATTCAAATGACCAAAATCCAAACACTGATACCGCCTAATGCAAGAATGTGAAGCAACAGGACTTTACACATTGCAGGTAGAAATGGAAAATGGTGCCACCACTTTGGAATTCAATTGGCAGTTTCTCACAAAACTAACTATATGATCCAGCTATCATACTATCTAACCTAAACAGTTGAAAACATGTCTACATAATGCACATAGATGGTGATAGCAGATTTATTCATAAATTCCAAAATTTGGAATTAACATTTCCTTCAGTAGGTGAATAGATAAATTGTGGCACATCCAGTAAAATGTTAATCAGTGTGAAAAACAAAGAAAAAAATGAGCTTGTAAGTCAAGAAAATATAAAGGAAACTTCAATGCATATTACTTAGTAAAAGAAGCCAATTTGGAAAGGGCACAGACTATATGATTATAACTATATGACATTCTGGAAAAAGCAATACCATGAAGACATTAAAATGAGCAGTGACTGCAAAGGCTCAATGATTGGGGAAAGAATAAATAGGCAAAATACAGAGGATTTTTAAGGCAGTAAAAATATTCTGTATGATACTATCTATCATGATGGATACATGCTACTATACATTTGTCCAAATTCAGAATATATAATATATCCTCAATTCATTTTTGACAAATATGAAAGTATTTCAGTGGATAAAAATAACCTCTTCACTAATGGAACCATTGGATGTCCCCATGTGAAGAAAGAAAAGGAGGAAGGGAAGGGAAAGGAAAAGAGGTAAGTATGCAGGGAGGAAGTCTTACAGAAGGAATGGACATTGAACACGAGGAAACGTCTTGAGATATGGGAAATGTGCTGTGTTGATTCGTAATGTTTTGTGTGCAGTTGTGTGTCAAATTCAATATATATTTAAATGGGTGCATATTATATTTTTAAAAATAAAGAATTCCAATCAATCAAATACTATAAATTAGATCAAATTCCCATGCTTCAAAGTCTTCCAGTATGTTTTTATCACACATATAATGAGACCTCAAATTCTTATCATGGCTTCTAATGCTACAAATGACCTGACCCCTACACAGCTCACCAGCCTCTTCGGACTCCTGTTCTCTAAGTGTTTCCTGTTTCTGTGACATTATTCTCCTTGGGACCCAAGAACACTCAATGCCCCTGCATTAGAATATTGTATGTGCTATTTCCCTTTCCTGGAATATTCCCTCCTCTTATGTTAATTCCTCACTTCTTATAGGTCTCTTTTTAACTGTCCAGTGATCAAAGATAATTTTTCTCAATGCCCCTTTACATTACCACCTCCTTCTCCATCATTCTGCTCCTTCTACTTTATTTTCTTCATAATGCCTATCATTGCCTGACATTACTTTATTATTTTCTTTTCACCATTTGACTTACTTCCATGAGGTCATTGATTTCTAGGGACAATATCTGTAGCCAGTAGAACAATATCTGCACACAGTAACCCCCTCCCAACACAAGTTATTCAATGAATAAAGGATAATTAAATCTTTACATATTGAAACCAATGTAATATAGTCAAAACATTGCAGGTAGGAAGACTCATAGATGTGAGCATTTATATTATTAAGCAGGAATGAAACTGAATGGATTAAGCACAAAATTGAAGGAATTAAAAATTAAATGAAATAAGTTTAAGGAAAACAGAAAGAAAATTAATTAATGAAATAAAACCCAGAAAGCAATAAATTAGAAAGTAGACTAGGAATTAAAGATACAAATAAATCTAAGAACTATTTCTTTGGGGAGAAACCAATAATTAAATCAGTAAAAAATCACTGGCTTATTTACTGCTGAATAAAAGAAATAAAATAGAAAATACAAATACACAGAATTAAGAATAACTCAATTAAATTAGACTAGATATAGAAATATTTTGATAAATTATAAGGAAAGCACAATTGAGAGCACAGAATTGCTTTGACCCAAACTTCATATTTGGTTTGAGATTATTTGGACCTTTTTATACCCACAGTTTCATTCTGCACAGTGGCCTCTGGACCCAACTTTGTGACATGGATCCTTGAGGGAGAACACCTGCCTTGGTGATGATGCTTAAGGTGGTTACAATACAGACTTTGAGTCAGACCTTACACGATCTGTCACTAATTAATTGCATGTCTTCATTTCTCTCTCAATCTTAATGTCCTCATCTGTACATGGAATGGTAACACCTGCTTCACAGGTGTGGACAGATGAGGCATAATGAATAAAATAATGTAGATAATACAGGTATAATGCTGGGCACACAGGTGCTCGTGAATGTGAGTATAGAGTTGGGGGAATTCTGGGACTGGGTGGCCTGCGAGATCATGAGGTAGACTTAACTCTGGGGAGGCCTGACCATGGAATCACTATACTTTCCTGGTCCTCTATTTCGTCAGCCACAGCCAGACTACCAAGCACACACATCTTGGGACTATTTACGAGACACAAGCCCTGCTCTGAGCAAATTAAGGTCTCCTTAGCCAGGACCTGTGCTCCCTGTGGAACTCAGCCTCTACAATTTGCAGACTGCATTTGCAAGGATGTGTGCAGCCACACCATCAGCTGCCTCAACAAGAAACCCAGCCAAGAAATGAGTAGAAGGGCTCCTTTAATGAACAGTTTGTGAGCTACCTCAGCTTACCAGACCATGTATGTCTGCTTTTGGCAGACCCGGGCACATAGAAGCTAGGCTAGGGGGCAGTGAACACCCTTCCAAGTTGCAACAGTGGAGTGCCATGCAGAAATCAGAGAGGGAACTCGCCAAAGCTGTAAAGATGGTTTCCAGTCCCATCCAAGAAGAAACCAAAGGTATAAATAGACATGTGTCATGGACAGTTCACAGCCCCCTGGGCCCTCCTGGACCTGAACAAGATGAAATGTGCAAGTAATGCCTTTTCCTCTCCAAGGAGTTTGCTGCCCTAAGCTCCTGAAGTGTCGTCTTGATGAGTACAAGCCCCACCCTCTTGAACTTGACATGCAGGTTCTCGGGGATGCTGGCCTCATTTTTAAAATAGGAATTTAAATCAATGAGAAAAGAAAAAACAAAACACTTAACCCAATACAAATCCTTTCCAGATTCCTTACCAAGGAGTCTGGGCAGCAGTAACTTATGAACATGAGGTCTCCTCAAAAAGTACCTCTTCCCTGGGGAATGGGATCAAAAACAGTGGGGGGAGGGAAGTGCACTGGACTATGGTGATGGCACATGGGTGATTTGGTGATGGGAAGCCCACAGGGTTACAACTGAGATGGAAAAGTACACAAAATTATGTAAAAATAAACTATAATGTTATTATTAAAAAAAAAAAGTACCTCTTCCCTGCCCCTCATCTGATTACAAATATATTGGGACCAGAGAAGGAACCCATCCAGGGGTAAGGAAGGTCATGGACAGGGTTGGGATGAGCAACCGGGTCTCCCACCCTGTCACAGTGCTTCTCCCTGTACCAGACTACAGGCTGCGTTGACAGAGCTCAAAACATGCAATTTGTGTATTCAAATCATCTGAATCACTTGGGAACCCGAGGGTACCAGATGCTTTGCTCTTGTCCAAGCATTATTCAACCTGTTAGAGGAAGGTCTCAAGAGAGTTGGTGATAACGTGCCCTTGAGATACAATTGAAATAGAAATGGGTGAGTCTGATGGGCTCTGAATTTCAGACAGCTTGTACCTGAGGTGTCAGGCAGGTCCTGAGTTGTCTTCAACTACCCTGCTGCCATTATTCAATACCCGCCACCATCCTCTAGCCTCAGTGTTACTGCAACACTCCACTCCCCTCAACAAGTTTTCCCTGCTTCTACCCTGACCTCCTGCAGATGCTCGAGACAGTGATCAGTGAGCTGCTTTTCTACTGAAGTCAGCTATGTCACCCCTCCCTTCACAGTCTTCTTGGAGGAAAGAATATTCTTCTTTGGGGGCCACATATATCCCAGGAGTGAGCTCCCTTGCTAGGCATACACTGATAGTACCCAATCCCACTCCCTATTACGTTGAGAATTTGTATAAAAGCTATGTTTCCTGAGCCTCCGCATCCACAGTCAAGTCCTTCGCCTTCCCTTCTGCTATGGCTTGATGTCTAAGCACCCAACCAGAGACTGTCTTTAACCATTGAACAAGGTAGAAAACTTGCTTCCCGATTTTACAGACATGCTGAATAGCATCATGCCTGGAGCCCACAACATCTCCACAGTGGAGGGGGGAAGTTTCCAGACATTGTTAAACCTCCAGGTTATCCTTTTATCCCTAAAAATCCAAGAAATCATAGAAAGGCTCCACCAGCACAGTGAAGAACATCAGGAAGAGAGAGCCATGTACCCATGTGCAGACTCCAGCTCAGGGCAGAGTCTGGAGAAAGAGCTACAGGGACAGAGCTACTCCCACTGTCACAGTAGGCACATGTTTTTCAGAAAGATATCCCTAAAAAAGAGAGCGAGAGTCCCTAAAGAACAAATATGCTTGCAACTACAGTGTTGCATGGATCTGTGCTGCAGAACAATCTAGAATAAGGATAGTTACAGCTGCAACTAAAGACTTTAAACTGGACATAAACTGGACAGTTGAGGAGAGGAAGAGTTACTTGCAGTTAATTGTCATGTCTGCTGCAATGAAGCAAGTCCAGCCAATTTGATAGACCGCATAGGAGAGAGGAAAGTAGTTAGATAAACTCAGTGATAGAGTAGGTGAGTTGCATTAAGCACAATTAGCTAAGGAGTCCATCAAATCTAAGAGGAAAATATGGCGATAAACCCTTAACAAAGCACGTTAACCTAAGTATATTCTTAATGAGCAATGATTCTTCCATTCAGAGTTACACACATTCACTGGAGATGCTTGGTGAAAAGCAGATTCCTGGGCTCATGCAAATCAAACAAGTAACATGCTTAATATAAGGATCTACCCTTATATTTTTAGCAAGCAAACCAGGTGCTTCTGAAGCAGCTATACTTCTTGCAGACGGTCAGCAGGACTCACCTTGAAAATCTCTGTTATTTTAGTTTATAGTTTACTATGTGACTAATGTGAACCTGTGTGCTTATTTATTTTTGTGATCCTGTATACTTATTTGTATTTTGCATGAACAATTACTTGGAAGAAAGAGTTATTGTATGAACTGTTATTAGTGATTACTTTTAGAGAAATGAGATGAGAGTCAAAGAAGGATTTGCAGTATTTTCAATTTTTTCTGTTTAGTTTGACTGTTGAAAACATATCGATATGTCCCTTATTTGGGGACAGTAGAGGTTATCTGGGCAGGGAACTTGGAGCCACTGTGTTCTTTGTTTGGTTACCTCTTTCTACTTGCCATAGTGTGACAGCAAGTTTAGAACTGATATTTCCTTTATATGAGAAGTTTGTATGGACTGCCTACTACATTGCATACACTGCTCTACGCACTTGGGTTACCATAATTTGAAAGGCAAAGGTACTACTGGACCCAAACTATTTGCTTTGTGAATTAATATTCACAAAGCAATTCAATCCCTATACATGATCAGCCATCAGTGTTTTTATTTCCTTTACAGAGTCTTAGGCTGAAGAATCCTTCCATAGTCATGCGCTGAGTCTCAAGAACCAAATTAGGTCACTTGACAGGTGTAATCATGGCCTAGGAGCCAAGGGAGGACATACCAGGGATCAGACACCTCGGTCCATGCTTCTTTATGGAAGCTTCTGTGGAACAGGCTCTTTCTTGCTGTGCTGCATGTGATTCTGTAGTACAGAAGAGTCTGGGGAATTGGAAATACAGACTTTGGGCACTGAAACATATTGAACAAGATTAAAAAGAGTCCAGAAAGATGAAATTGAGATGGGATTTTGATCGACTAGCCTACAGGAACAAGAATCTACATTTTTCAGTCTTTTAACTCCAGATTAGCTGTTGTTCATTTTCTTTCCTTTATTGCAAGGAACCAAAATTAGGAAGCGCATCTTCCCACAGCACACCTGCTTTCAATGCATGTATCAACCTCCCCAAAACAAATAGATTTTGAAATATATGCTTTGAATTAAAAATAAATAACTTAAAGTGTCTTTTTACATGATGCTGTATTCAGAATTCTCAGAAATACACGTTTTAAAGTTGAAATATAAGTATGAGTTAATAACGAAGCCCCCAGAAATATCTTTACTACTATTATTAATGATACCAATAATTAATGTTTGAGCATTTGCCATGCGCTAGTTGCTGTAATAACTGTGTATGTTTTATTTATTTGGCCCTCACAGTCTTATGATATAAATATTAGTGTCATCACCATCTTTTAGAGGACAATGAAAAAGAAAAATTCAGTAATAGGGCTAACATCACACTGGTTATTCACTATCAAACAGCTTGTCTCCAAAATTTTCAGTCTTATCTACGCATCCTCTGTAATTCATTCAGATCACCCATGTGTGTCCCAGAGCACACAAGAGAGGCAGATGTACCCACACATTAGGAGAAGAAAGACCGAACCACCAATGTCACCAGTCCCGAACAGGCAGACTCACACCTTTGCAAGGTAAGGCCACTCAGCGGACAGCAGATCCCACTGGCTCTCATGAACTGCCTCTACTTGTCAGTTCATCTACTAGCCAGGTAGAAAGCAGACAGATTTCCCCTACAACACGGAGACAAGTACATTTTTCCATCCCAAGCATCTTCTCTTTCGCTCTATTCCAGCTTTTTCCTCTATGCTTCCCATTTTCAAGACTCAAAGAAAATAAATCAGATTGTAGCAGAACATAAGTTGTATATTTAACTTTTTCAAGTCAAATACATCAATAGCCTCTGAAATTTTTACCTGTTCTTTTTATGTAATTCACTTCCAAACTATCTTTTATAAAATGTCCCAGCAGATGTTAACAGCCATGCACTGGAGTCACCCATACTGATGTTACAGAGGCATCTCATTTTAGTCTTTTTTTCAAAAGTTCCTTCTCAGGGTAAGATTACACTGAGTTCTTGCACCACAGTTATAAAGCTGGTAACATTTCCTGAGAATCTTTGGGTTAGACTGGCCTCCGCCTTGCTGTTAACAGTGACTAGGAAAGGTTTTTAGTTTACAGACTGAATAATAATGGTACACTTTGATTTTTGTACTCTTTTCTGATTGGTGAGGATAGGGAAATTCGGGAGTTTGGACAGGAGGGCATGGGTATGTAAGTGAATTGTCTTTGGAAAAGAGGCATAAAAAAAACCACTCACTGTGTGCAAGGAAAATGGCCCTAAATGATCAGAAACTGCTTAAGAGCACAGCAAACTCCCTTTATCCACCTCCATCTGATGGCAAGTATGTGAGAATGTGAGAGCCCCACAGCCTTAGGTAAGGGTCCCCATCTTCTCCAGAGAGTGTAGCGGGAGGTTTTCAAGGCTGCATTTGTGTTTAAGAAAAAGCCTTCAGGATTATTTCCTTCAGAAGAGAGGCAAAGTGAACCTTAACTAGTGCCATAAAATAGAATGAGAAGTACCAGATAGAAGTAGGAGGCATTTGAGTGACGTATTCATGGGCTCACCTGCTAAAGGAGATTCCCAGAGACCCCCATTTCACATCACTCATTCAGCTGAGTGTATCATTCTTGACTGCCCAACAGATGTTTCTTTCATTAAATTCCCTCTCACCCAAGACTTGCATCAGAGCCCTGAGTTAAAACTATTTGAACCTGACTCATCCATTCGTAGCCAGCTTTTGAGCCAAATTTCTGAGGCAGACCCACAGAGCACTCACTCTTACATGGTCAGACAAGTAAGGCACTTCCTCCAAAGTGTAATTAGCATCCAAACGCAAAGCTAGACCAGAAAGATCACAGAACTTGGAGACGGCTGCCGAGTTTTAGGCAGATTAATTGTCAGTCATTTCAAAACATGAGGCATCTGTCAGCCTCCGGATACCATGCCAGGTGCTGGGAGGGCCATGGTGAGCGAGAGATGAGATTCCTCACTCATCCAGTGTGCCTTACGGGGAGGGCAGACCAGGCCTTAAACAAATGAACAAACTTTTCAAAAAAATGGTAGATGCTCTGAGAACCATCAGACAAGGACAAACAGAAGAAGCTCTGACTGGAGGAGAGCACCCTGCTTCTGGGAGGAGGCCCCTGTGCAGAGGTGAGAGGCAGGGGATGCAGCAGGTGTGGGCTTTTGGCCCCAGGCTCTGTGTGAGGAGCAGCAGGAGGGGCAGTGAGGCAGGGGGAGAGGAAAATGAGCAGGGTAGGGCTAGCCCCCCTCCCCCCACCACCCCCCACCCCTCACAGGGAGGGCTCCAAGCCCTGACCCCAGATCCTATGCTAAGTGGGATGTCTTCAGACCTTTTGAAGGAAAGACAGATGCTAATCCGCCCTCTGTTTCAGGGGACCCCTTGGGTCCTCGAGGAGAGGAGACAGTAATACTACAGGGGTGAAGTGTAAGAGAAGTGAGAAGGCCAAAGCATTTTTATTCTCCCTTGATTCTGTGACAAGGTGAAGTTTGCCCTCAAGTGACATGAATTAATTCTGAATAATAATGCTAGAACGTGTAAAACATATACAACCAGACATACATTTAAAACACTACACAACTTTGTCTAGAATGAGACAATATGTCTACTTTCTGCAAAGTGCGTTTTCTCATGTTTCCGTAGATCTGATAAAAAGCATCATTAAATCCCCTTTCCCCTTGGATCTCTTGTGATTACTTCACTGGTAATTGCTTAGGTCCCTTCACAACAGGAAGAGGATTACCCAGCATGACATCCATTGCTGTCAGGAACACACAGAAATTGCTGATATTGAAGAGACAAATGGGGTGAAAATCACTCCCAATACCACCCACCTCCTGTGGGGTGACTGGGCCTGGTCTGTGAGGCCAAGACAGATGTGGGGAAACCATGGCCACCCTGAGACCTTGACAAGTGTGAGGTCACAGGCACAGGTCAGAGCCTTGCCCCTTCCAGATTCCACTAATTGCCCCTAACATCTGGGATTGCCACTCTCCTTTATTTCAGGCAAAATTGCAATTATAAAGGCCACAAGGATAAAACACAATTATTTCCTCCAAGAATTTAGTAGAAACCCAAATGAGGATAACTAAAGCCGGCCTGGGAAGAGTCCTTTTAAAATCTGCTCTTATGAATAAAGAATCCATTTAATAAGTTCATTGATTTGATGACATTATTTTTTTCCACTCTTTTTCAAACAAGAAATTGAAGTGGCTATTCTAGTCCTTTTTTTTTTTTTAATGAAAAAACAGTGTTTTAAAAATTACGGGATCAGATTGTTTTAAGTTGGCATGTGCTTCTTTTTTTTTCACTGTTTTCATAAAATTCATCTGTCTTCAGAAACAATATGGTAAGTACACTTGACAGGGGGCCCTCTACTTCCAAGACACTAACAATGACATAACCAGTGGTACTGCCATAAAAACTTTAAACCAAAGGAGTGCAGTACTGTTATAGCATAAATCAACACTAATTCTGAACCTTTGAGTCCAAATTAATGAGATCCAGCATTATTGACATTGGTGTGGTTACACGTAGTTCCCATAGAGATTTAAAGATGCTAGGAGTGTTTACTAGGTATTGACTATAGTGATATGTTGTGATATATTGGTCCATAGTGATATTATCACATAGTCCAGGGAGGAAGACCCTTTAATAATCCCCTGGAAAGAGGGTCAGCTATGCTCAGAAAAGCAAATATGCCCAAGACTCTGCATTCCTGGATTCCCTTCTTCCTCACACAGATCAAAGAAAACTTGGGAATAATATAATCTAACCTCCTCCTCTCATGAGTAGGAAACCAGGCAGCTGAAGATCCTTGCCCAGAATTATACAGGCTTGGACACAATGAGGCCTATAACTATGATCTTCTGACTCTTAGATAATTTCATATCTAGTAACCTGCCTTTTCTTTTTATTTATTTATTTATTTATTTATTTATTTATT
>NW_004567116.1:28868782-28970660 GCF_000260355.1 Condylura cristata
GGCTGGTCAGGAGAGGTCTGCCACACCATGTGAATCTCCTCGGGGCAGGTGGGATGGAACTTATGCGGAAGTGGCTTAAGCTTCTTAGTGCATTGCTTTAACCCCGCTGAGCCACCAGGGAGGGCCCCCTGCCTTTTCTTTATCATTCTTCAGATTTCACACCCAGGTCCATTTAGAGCTAACCCACCCTCTGAAAGGTAGGATTCACTGAGGATCCTCTGAACAGAGATGTCCAGAGAGCATCACAGCCCTAGATTTATGCAGGAGACCCAGCAGAGCCAGAAAGATAGAAAGTTCCTCTATAGAGCCTCCATGCCCCTCAGACCCACAGAACTCCTATGAGTTGTCACAACTCACTGTCACCTTGGCGAAGCCTCCCTTTGCCCAGGCATGCTGAGCACTGTTCAAACAGTAGCTAACTTCAGCCTCACAAAACTCGTACAAGGTCAGACAGTTTTAGACACACAGCCAGGCAGGCTGCATTTGAACTCAGCTTGCTATTCTCCGCATGTATCCTCTTCATAGCTCCCTCTCTGTAAAATGGAAATAATAGCATTACTAGTTCATAAAGTTGTTATGACAATTCAGTGAGTGAATTCATGTAATGTACTTTGAAAAGCACAATACACACGCTCAGTCAATGCTGCAAATATTATTGTCCATTTTGCAGGTAGCAAAGTGCTAACAGAAAGCAACAAGTTCAAAATTGCACAGGAAGTGGGAGAGTTAGCATCTGAGTCCCAGAGTAGATAAGCCAAAGCCTGTTACTAGCCAGGCTTCCACACCACTTCCTTCTAAAGACACGCAGGGATCATTTGTGCTCTGGGTCCCCTAGAGTTGTCAGCCCTCAGTACAGTGACTCTGCAACCAACAGGGAGGGACTTGGAGGAGATCCCAAGGCATCAGGCCTCCCGCCTCGTCTGCTCCAACCCACATGTCAGGCTCTTTGCAGCCTCCCCCATCATCATCCACGAGCACCCTTCTGCAATAACTTCACTAGGATCATCATGCCTGGGCTAACAGGCAAAGGTCTAATGACACCAAGCCTTTTTCTCAAGGGATTCTCTCTACCCGAAGTCCCCATCCACTTTTTCACCTGAAAAACTCCTCCTCACAAACTGTACACACACACCCTCCACCCTGAACAGAACCTGTCATCCCCTAGGGAGGACAGTTTGGCAATGAAAAATGAACTCCTGGGATCAGCAGGACCAGAGTTAAAGTTCCACTTCTGGCACTTCCAAGGGAGGTCATTTAAAAATATGCTTCCCCTCTCACTGACTCTTTTCAAATCTGTAAAATGGGACTAATAGCTCCACTGATAAAGTTATGGAGATCAGTTCATAGAATGTACATGAAGCTACCTGGCATTATAATGGAATGTCAAAAAGCAATAAACATTATAAATACCTTTTCTGTAGAATTTTAGCCAGAATTAATATGTTTTCATACCTATTTCATGCACAAAACCAGAAGGTCGGGAAAGTGACATTGCAGATCAGAGCATAACTGGCCCAGAGTGGATCCTCCATGTTAAATTGATTTAAATAAGCATGTTTAAATTCCTCCCAGAACATTCCTTCTAGACAGCTATTCAGGACTATGAGAAGATAATGATTTCAAGTGTCCTGTATCTCTAAAAAGCATCAGCATAGATGTGTAGTTACTGCCTAAAGACTCTCCTAGATTATGGCTCTCGAACTTTAGCAATCATGGGAAGTACTTGTTAAATTAGGCAACACTGAGACCCGGTCCTAGTGCTCTGACACAATAGGGCTGGAGAGAGCCTTAAAAAATTTTCACTTTCACATGGAATCAACCCAAATGCCCAAAAGTAGATGGCTGGATTAAAAAGATGTGGCACATGTACACAGTGGAATACTACTCAGCAATCAAAAAGATAAACACCTGCCTTTTGTAGCAACATGGAAATAAGCCAGAAAGAAAAAGAAAAATACCAATGGCTTCACTCATAGTAGGAGCATAAAGAATGGGGGAAAATAATAGTAATAATAAACAACTACATACCAGAGACATGTCATGGGGGTGGAGTAGGAATGGGATCAAAAATGGTGGGGAAGGAAAGAAGTGCACTGGACTATGGTGATGGCACATGGGTGATTTGGTGATGAGAAGCCTACAGGGATTACAACTGAGATGGAAAAAGGCGCAAAATAATGAAAAATAAACTATATTATTAAAAACATTTTTGCTTCCAACAAGTCCCCCAATGCTGCTGTTGCTACTGTTGGTCCACAGCCACCCTGCATGAACTGCAGCCTGTTCTTTATGCCTGATGCAGTCTTTAAGCTCAGTTGAACTAGGTGTCATTGAGAATAGAAAGGGTGCAGGCAGGGTGCAAAGGGCAGCCTTCAAGTCTTACTGGTTCATTAGAAAGAACAAATCAACACACAACAGCCATTTGAAATCATTTTCAGATTCTATCCAAGGGCTCTCTGATGGCAAATATAGTGTCTGGCTGGGAGAAGACACCACAAACAAGCTTCATCTGACAAGCAGAAAAAGCACCAGATCAGGATGAGCGTGAACCTTTCAGTTTTCTATAAAGTGTTTCTGCCACGAGAAAATGTTTGCCAGCATCATGACGAGACGTTGCTACTCTAACTCCACCCACTCCATGAATGCACCTTTCTCCACGGGCTGGTGGTCCCCAACTTGATGTTCTTACTTAGTAACCTGAACTTCTGATTGCTAACTGGACATTCTGACACTTCATAATAATGAGGCTAGCACCATAGTTTTAAAAGGCCCCTCTTGAAATAAAAAGCCACCATTAACACATTGCAGCACCACAACTATAGTTGTTGCAGACAAGATCCACTGATAAATACTAAAATGAACAGGCAGAACAGTAAGGGATGAGACGATATTTGCAAAATCTCAGTGTAACTCTTTCAAATATTTATTTTAGGACATTGTGGATAAGTTGTGTGATATTCTTTCCTCCGAGAGGTGGGACCAAATTGCCCTCCTTCTGAGCATACTGGATTGAGTAACTCATGTTTAGCAAATAGACTATGGAACCAAAAATGGATTCATAGTGGAGGAAATCTAGCTACCACCATCCTTTCAAGTGGTCAAAATAAAGCCAGACATAAGTGATTTTGATAGTATCTCTTAAATTGATGTGAGGTGGAAATTTCACCTCTGTTGTATATCTTCTCCCAAATTCCTAGAACTCAGTCTAATCAAGAGAAAATACCCAACCAACCCAACTGTGGACTTGGGGAAACCATGTAGAGGGTGCTGTCAGGAGTTCACCTGAGCTGAGAGAGTGTGTAGCTGTCAATTGTGGCATGACCAATTCAAGCAGAAAGTCAAAAGCTTAAAAAGTTAAAACTTTAATCATTTATTGTGAGGATATAAGAGAAAATGTCAACTCCCTGTTCCATTTCCTCCATGGATCAGTGCCCTCAGCTCAAAGTCACATGAATCAACACAGATGTGGAGTTCATCTTATTGCTGAGGGAGCCCCAAACAAAAGGCCCTGGCAGTTGATGGACTCTGGGGTTGGGAGGAGGTGGAGGAAGGTTAGAAGTAAAAAAGGACTGGGTACATGCTCACCCCCAACACACACAGACCGTTTAGTGGAGGCACCTGAAGAAGACCTCAGCTGAAAGTCTCAGATTAGTAAATCCAGGAATGAAGGTATCCATTCAGGAATATAAGTATGTGGAAGGTCATGGCCATGGCCAGCCAGAGGGCTGAGACCTTGACTGCAACTCTATTGGAGACAGCAATGCGCTGTGGGGCACCTTCCCCTATGAGACCTGCAAGTAAAGCCTTTGCAGTGGCCTAGGGGCAGGCCTAAAAATCCACAGGTAGATTTTTTTAACCAGGTGCTGGAATTCTGAGTATACTGGAACTCTTTTTATCATCAAGCCCAGTGATTCTAGTTCCTCATTCTTAATCCCACTGTCTATGTTTTGCAGACAAAAACTGTAAAAAACTTAGCAAAAGGACGAGACCAGGCTTAAAACTTAGCAAAAAGGACTGAGACCAGGTCTCCTGGAGGTGCAAGGGGTTGAGTCCCAGCTCTATGATGCAAGAGGCCAATCCCCAGCCAAGGAGATGAACCACATGGCATAGCAGACTGCTCTTGTCTCACCTACTGCTCCCCTTAGCAGTTAATTTCAGATCTATCTATTATACTCCCCAGTATCTCTGGTGAATCCTCTCACCACTACTCCACACCTCTGGCCTACACCTCAGCTCTTGTATGTGTAAATAAGTAAAAAATAAATCTTGAAAAAAAAAAAAGGGATTGAGACAAAGACAGAAGGAGAAGTAAGACAAGGTAAGGTTCAAGCCTCATTACCATAGTACATGGTACCCACCAGCACCATGACAGATCCTGTCGAACACAAACAAGAAAGCAACTCAAAGATACCAGGTAAAAAATATTAAGTATATAAAATATGTATAGATGAAACAAATAATAGAGCCAAGGTATTAAATGCAAGATGAGTTTGAGGAAAATAGAAAGCAAATTAGAAAATAAGATAAGGAAATGATAGAATAGATACAAGAAAAGCTCAAAGAGCTCAAAGATAGAATATGTGGAGTAGAGGCTTCCCAGAGAGAGAGCAGAAAAATACTGTGAGAGAGTATAGGACAGGGATTCCTAACGTTGTCTGAGAAATGCTTAAGAAAAATAGAAAATGATGGGAACCTGCCAGAAGAGCATGGAAAGGAAAACATTTCAGTCAAAGTGAACAATAAGCAAATGTGTAGAGGCAATAATAGATTACTGTGTCTGGGAAGTGTGGCAGCCCAGGTGTCTGATGCAAAGACTACTTGAAGGCAAATAATAAAAGTTGATCTTGTGGCCCTCCCTGGTGGCACAGCACGTTAAAGCACAGCACTGAGAAGCTAAAGTCACTTCAGCGTGAGTTCCATCCCCACCCTGGAGGTGACCCACATGGTGCGGCAGACCTCTCCTGACTCCATTGCTCCCCTCAGCGGTGTACTTCATCAGTCAGCCTATTCTGCTCTCCCTCTCTGTCTCTGGTGAATCCTCTCACCACCCCCACACCTCTGATCTGTACCCCAACTCTGTATGAATAAATAAATAAATCATTTTTTTAAGTTGATTTTGAAAGGCAAACAAAATTCAGATTAGGAAGAATCCTTGGGAGATATATAGTATGATTAACCCCCATTGTAAATGTTAGGAAACTAAGCCAAACTCAGACAGGTTGAGTGAGTTGCCCCCAGTCAGGCATTCAACGGGAATGCTTCTCCCCTCTCTCTCTCACTGCATCCAGGTCCTTCACTCGGAGTATCTCTGAGATTACTGAGTGTTTGGCAAAATCAGTTAAAAGTGAAGAGAAGTAAATAGGCTGAGAAGTAGGTGAGCCAAGAGTTCAGGATGGGGGGGTTAGGGGCTCATTATGAAGTGTCAGAATGTCCAGTTAGCAATCAGAAGTTCAGGGTTCTAAGTAAGAAGATCAAGGCTAAGGTACAAAGTTGGGGACCACCAGCCTGTGGAGAAAGGTGGTGGAGTAGGTGGAGTTAGAGTAGCAACGTCTTGTCATGATGCTGGCAAACATTTTCTCATGGCAGAAACACTTTACAGAAAACTGAAAGGTTCACACTCATCCTGATCTGGTGTTTTCCCTGCTTGTCAGATGAAGCTTGTTTGTGGTGTCTTCTCCCAGCCAGACACTGTATTTGCCATCAGAGAGCCCTTGGATAGAATCTGAAAATGATTTCAAATAGCTGTTGTCAGCTACCTGATGATGAAAATCAACTTCAGTCAAAAATCTAAATTCTTTGTCTTATACCCCATCCTGGGATCCAGGAATAAAGAGGCATTAGAGCTGCTTGGTAAACAGATTAGTAAAAATTATTTCTAAACTCTGAGCATATAAGTTCTTACACCCAGAAAGTATTGACTCTGGGGTAAAGAAATAAAGTATTAGCGGAGTTAAGTCACTAGTCCAATGTCATATAGCTCTTAAGGGACAGAGCTGGGGTTCAAATGGACAGTAGATTGGTTCTAGAGCCTAAGAAATATTAATGAACATTAATGCTTGAGAATACCAAGAACTTACTCTCACTCTGTATTTCTGGGAACTCAATACTCAACATAAGTCAGGAGGTAGAGGTCTGGATGTTTGGTCTTAAGAAACTTGAGAGTTGAACTCATTCTTTGATGCAAAAGAGTTCAGGGCTGCACGTAGACCTGGGTCCCAGCCTATGCTTTGTTACAACTTGCTATAGTCCTCAGATGACTTCCCCATGGTGGTCCCTAGCCTCCTGTAAGACTCTGGAATCCCAGCTCTCTGTGATTGGCAGGGAGTTCCCCATGGACCCCAGGATCTACCCACCAGGGCTGGTGGCATCAGTTCTCTCCTTCCAGTCTTCTCCATTCATGCCAGCTATTCCAGCATGGGCTTCCCAGCTAAGAGCTGGGTATGGATTGTTGGAAAAGACATATGGCATCCCAGTGCAGCTGAGAGTTCAATCTCAAGGGGAAACCATTGTTCATTCATCTGGACCGAGTGACATTCTTTATGCAAGAATAACTCTTGATTAAAGGGTGAGTTTTAATGGAAACTAATTAGGCAAACTCTTTAGCCTGGGCATAATGATCAAATGAGCTGTCACACCGTACCTGATACAATGATCTCACTCGCTACAAGATTTTATTCCTTAGCAATTACACTCCCACATGGCACTGCGTGCCGTTATTGCCTGGAGCACACATGTCAAATTAAAGAGCAACTTATGCACCTGATATTTAATTATTGCCTAGTACTACAGACACCCGGGGAATGTCAAAGTGAGCAGTCCTGCTTGGGAGAAACGAAAACTGAAATCTTCTTCTGCAAGGAAGCAAAAAAAAAAAAAAATAGGGATAAAATATGTATAGCCTACTATAGTTTCTTTTTCAGCCATTTTACAATTCACAATTACAAAACCTGTTCTCCCCAACCTTGAATAATTTACCATTTTTTTTTCTCCATCCAGAGAAGTCAGCAGAAGAGTTATAGGTAAAGGCATGGGGGCCTATTGGTGCTTATTTACCTTCCTGATGGATGTGGGTCAGGTCTGGTCAAAATGGAGCTCTTCATGCAAGTTATTTTTTCCCTAACAGGCTCTGACAGGAGAGAGGGTGTCTCATATGGCCCTCTAGCCCGAAGGGAAATGTTTGCCCTCAAGGCTGAGCATTCAGGGAGCCCCATATTGCACTTCAGTCATACTTGGTAACAAATTCAAAAAGTTGACCAAGTTTCTCCCCAGTGCATCTGTCCAAAAATTGGGACAGTGAAGGTCATTAGGATGTTGACATCCATGTCTGCTTTGGTAGCATAGGAGAATAATCTGAAGAACTTTTCCAGCATACTGATGTTCTTCTCCTATCCCAGATGAATAGCATCTAATTAGAATGTGGAGAGGAGAACTGGATAATTTTTACAGATCCTGAGGTGATTCTAGTATTAAAGTAGACCTGAAAGCCCTGAGCTATCGCACACCCAGTCAGACACTAATGAGGCTCAGTGTCCTCAAGTAGACAGATGTCCAGGTAACTTCACTTGGGTGTCGTTGTATGTTGTTCTCTATGGAATGTTCTTCCCCATTTCTTCTTCCTACCTGGAAAAAATGGATCCATTGACATCATGTGCTACTGTCAGTTTCCTATGAAATATCCCCATCCACCAGGAGCCAGACATAACACTCAAAGGACCATTAAACCAAAGTGCTCTCCACCGCAGGAGTTCAGGAAGGGAATTCTCGTGTCTCCAGCAACCATCTGTGTGTCTCAGCTGAGCAAATTCTGAGTCTGTCTTGGCTCCTTTTGCACCAGCTAAAGAATTCAATTACCTGCTATCAAAATTGCACTGTCTAATACCAAGGCATCTTAATATGAGTGCTTTTGTATTTAGTAAACTGCACAGCTTGTGAAAACCCCCTCCAAACATCTGGCAGGAGGCCCAGCAGAGGTAAGGCTGGAACCTCTAATGACAGCGACATGTAAACAAGTGTTTAGTTTCAACTGATAATCATTAACTTTCAGTGTCAGCCTTGTCCCCAGAGATCTCATATCTTCGCCTTGCACAGGCCTCTGGGAAGCAGCAGCTGGAAAGTGGTCTGTGTGTGGCCCATGGGGAGGGAGAAGGTGAGCAGGGCTGCCTATCAACCTGGAAAGGAAGGAGGTGACAGGAAAGGCCCAGAGCAGAAACATCTAATGAAAAACTTTGATACTGGGCAAGGGTCAACTATAGGCCTGCTTGGCTATGTGACCCAGGAAAGAAGTTTCAGAGTATCTGTCAAATGGAGTTAACAAAGGTCCCTACTTTATAGCACAGTTGTGAGAAGTATGTGTGAAATTATGTGCCAACAGGGGCTTTCAGCGTACGGCTACAGAAACCAGTCAAGAGAGAAAATTACTCTCTTCTGTCTTCCCTTCAGACATTCTTAACTGGTCCCTCAAACAATCTAGTGACCCTTTTCCTCACTCAATAAGTAAAGGCCACTTGATGCCTGGGTCACAGACTAAAGGTATATGTGCACATGGATACCCCAAGACAAACTCAGTGGTCTTTCTGACCATTGAGTAATCCTTCACACCATAACTCAAATCCAAATACCAAATTTAGTATCAAATGATTAAATATCAAATTTAATATATTCTGAGAAACTGCTATTTCCAGCATTACATAAGAGTAAAATGACTTAGAAACAAGTCTGCTGCTTGGTTTTCCAGAAAGCAGACACCGAGACAGAAACCAGTAGGTAGGTCTTCAGTAGAAGGAGATTGTTAGGGAGAGTGTTTGGGGCCACACCATAAAAGGGGGATGTTATGGACCGATCTATATATCTCCAAAATTCACACACTGAGGCTCAAACCCCAACTGCTTTATTGTGCTTTCAGTTGCCACTTTTTGAAGACTTGTTTTTTACAAGATCTGCCACCAGTAAAAAGATTGACTCATTAAAGTTTTAGAATTTTTTAGTAATAAAGTATCTTTTCATAAAGTTACCCACATTGTTTTTTTAAGACATAATACTATTATATCTATACTACACTATAGTATAGTGAAAACACCTTTATATATACATGAAAAGAAATCAGTGAATCGCTTTATTATGATATTCCTTTAATTGTAGCAGTCTGAATCCAGCAGCACAATACCTCTGAGTTGTGCCTGTATTTGGAGACAGGGCCTTTAAACTGAGGTTAAATGAGGCCCTAGGGTGGAGCCCTCATCTCAAAAGATGGGCACCCTTCTAAGAAGAGACGCAAGTGTGCTTGCTTGTTCGGACCTCTCTCATGCTCCCTCCACAAGAACATAAAAGAAAGGACAGGTGAGGTCATGGCAGAAAGGTGCCTTCCAAAAACCAGGAAGAGAAGTTTCATCAAAAATCAACCAAGTTGGGCCCTCCCTGATGGCGCAGCGGGTTAAAGCACAGCACTGAGAATCTAAAGCCGCTTCCGCATGAGTTCGATTCCCGCCTGCCCAGGAGGTGACCACATGGCGCGGCAGACCTCTCCTGACCCGCCCGCTGCTCCCCTCAGCAGTGTACTTCGTCGATCTGCCTCTTCTGCTCCCCATTCTGTCCCTGGTGAATCCTCTCACCCTCTGCATCTCTGGCCTGTACCCCAGTTCTGTATGAATAAATAAATAAATCTTTAAAAAAAAAAAAATCAACCAAGTTGGCCCTCCCTGGTGGCACAGGGGGTTAAAGCACAGCACTTAAGAAGCTAAAGCCACTTCCACATGAGTTCGATCCCTGTCTGCCTGGGAGGTGACCACATGGCACAGCAGACCTCTCCTGGCCTGCCCACTGCTCCCCTCAGCAGTGTACTAGGTCAGTCGGCCTGTTCTGTTCCCCACTGTCTCTGGTGAATCCTCTCATCGCCCCTGCATCTGTGGCCTGTACCCCAGTTCTGTATGCATAAATAAATACTTAAAAAAAATCAACTTAGGGCCTCTCTGGGCCTCAAGGGTTAAGTCTCAGCACTATAAAGCTATATGCAGCCACTGCAGCATGAGTTCAATCCCCAGCCAGGGAGCTGACCCACATGGTGCAGCAGACCTTTTCCCTCTTACCCGCTGCTCCCCTCAGCAGTGTATTTCAGTCCATCTGCCTGTTCTGTTCCCCACTCTGTCTCTGGTGAATTCTCACCCTTCACATCTCTGGCCTACACCCAGCTCTTACATGCATAAATAAATAATATTTTTTCTTTTAAAAAATAACCCAACCTACTTGATCTTGGACTTCCAGCCTACAAAACTATGAAAGAGCAAAATTACTGAAGTTGAAATTGAAATCATTCAGTCTACAGAGCTATTACAGCTACTTGAGCTGACTAATACAGGGTATAAGGGGTACAGGAAGGGGTAGAGACTGACGTTGAGTTGTAGTACAGCTCAGGGGGCTGCTTGGGGAGCTCTGGAGTTGGGGTAGCCTTCAGTGTTACCTCCACTTAGAGTGGGGGACCGGTTTCTTATGCCCTGAGGTAAGGTAAATCACTTACAGCAGGTAGACCCTGTCATGATCTGGGAGAGACAGTGTCTTCCATCCAAGGCCATCCCCAGACTGTCAGATTCAGTGTACCCCAGCTTCTCACACCACCTGGCTCTCTGCAGAACTAGTGACTAAGACCTTTTTTCCAACACACACAATGTGCCAAAAGGCTCACAAATACCACTTCATTTGATTTTCACAGGATAACTGAGATAATTCCTCACAGAAGAAAGTGAAATAACTTCTCCAAATCACTAATAAATAGTTAAGACAGAATTGAAGAAGCCTCTCTTTCCAATGACCCTATTCTTTCTTTGACATCATGCTGACACCCCACTGAAAACCTTCATCTTCTGCAAGAAATGTACCCTGCCTTTCAGAGCAGCCTGGACTTCTCTCTTCAGAGCCTACAGCAATTATCTTAGAACAATCATATTAGCTAATACATAGTTCATTTTTACTGGGTCCCAACTGCTATTTTAGAACTTTCTGTATATTTATTTCCTTAATCCTCTCTCTTCCTCCAGATAAGCAGAGAACATAAGATACAAGGTCTGAAGAGGAGGCAAGAAAACACCAGCCTCTCATACCAACATATGGAGTGTGGATTTTATTCCTAACATAACAACTATTTTCTGAGGTATAATTTTCATCATCCTCACTTTACTGATGAGAAGACTAGTAGTATACAAAACTATTAAACAACTCTCCCATAGACACCCAGCCAAGATTTGAACCAGGTGATCTGATTCCAGATTCTTTCCCTATTCTATCCTGGGGTTATAGAGTCATGTCTGCCTCCCTTCTGGTCTGCATATACTTGGAGTCTTGTTCATCTTTTCCACTTCTCTCCCTTGTTGGGGACTAACATATACTAAGTTATTTGTATGATATTCCTAAGTAACTGAATACTTCCTTGCACAAGAATATTTTGAAAATAAGTTGACCTAATTCAAATAGACAAAGCCTAGAAGACAAGAAAGATAAAGAACATCTGTGTGCTCTGTTGAGACATTGAAATCATGGGTGAATTTCAATCTTTTTATTCTCTAGAAGTTGCTTTAAAAAATTAGGTTTTTGGGCTCAGAGTGGATGGCGAACTCTGCATTTCTTATTAGTGTCCTAAGAATGAACATCTATGGTATCTCTGGCATTGCTGCTGCCATTCAGAATTCCACAATTACATCTCAGGTATTAGTCTGAAAACATTTTGCCAAGGATCCCATAACCAATTTTATGATAAAAACATCAAAATTCCCATCATTACAACTCAGAAGTTAATGATAGGTAGCAATGATGTAAAGAATACCTCAGTAGCGATTTAAGCCAATTTAAGTGAACTCTAGTGATGACACATATTTTCCAACGATTTTGGAGCTTCTGTCTTGTAGGATGTATAGTTGAACAGACCCTTATGCTTACTGAGCTGCTAATAGATAATCAGTGAGTCAGTGGTAGGGGAAGCTCACTGATGTCTGTTGCTCCAGTCTACACATCTCACTCCATTTCTTGCTGTTCACTTTATATTCATTCATTCATTCATGTGACAAAGTGATTGGGGTCCCATTATGTCTCAGGCAGTTTTCCAGGCTCTAAGGCTATAAAAATGAGCAAGGTAGACAAGTTTCTTACTTTTGTGGAGCTTAGCATCTAGTGGAAGGAAATGAGCAACGAACAAGTAAAATGCTATGATTTTAGCTCATGATAATTTCTACAAAGAAAACAAAACAGGTTAATAGGATGGAGACAGGTTAATAGGATAGAGAGTGAATGAGGTACAGGAAGAAAGTGATTTCGAAGAGTAGCTGAGATTACATTTGAGTTGAGACCTGAATAACAAGAAGTAGCCAAATTTTAGAAACTTGAGAGAATAGCATTCAGACAGAGAATGAAGTGAGTGCAAAGTGCCTGAGATAGTACTGAGCTTGCCAGTGTCCCTGAGGATGAAGAGGGTGCTAGGGTGGGGAGAGGGAGCAGATGAGCAAGAAAGAACATAAGATACAAGACGGGAGGAGGAGGCAAGGAAACACCAGCCTCTCATACCAACATACGGAGTGTGGATTTTATTCCTAACATAACAAGAGCCTGTGGAGAGGTTTAAGGAAGACAGACAGGTGCATGATATGCCCTAAGTATTCAAAACACTGCTCTAGCCAGCAACTGAGGAGTTAACTACAGGTAACAGAAAAGGAATCTGGAAGACTCTGGTTCACTTCCTACTGGATATCTGGCCTGCTGTCTTGTTCTTGTTTCAACCCCTACGTTCCTACTGAAAAATTTGGGTTCCTTAGTACCTTCCACCCCCAACCCCAGTTCTCCAACACTCAACTGTTGCTGCTAACCACTTCAGTCATCATCCTGCCTGCCCAGTTGGCTCTGGGCAGGTGGACATCAGACAGGTCTTTTAAATGTCAGGACAGTTGTTTACTCATAAATGCTACTCGTTAAACCTAAAGATTTTGATAACGAGATTCATGAAAATAGAGAAAATAGTTGATGCTGTTCATCAGGGTCTCTCCAATACTTGGCAGAGTGGTGCCCCCAAAGACACTGGTTAGACATCATCAGATGGATGGATTGGTCTAGATCAGCTGGGCACTCTCTGGCAGGTTGGGGCCGAGGCGATGTCCTGAAGGGGAGTGCTGGAGAGCAGCTGCAGGAAGCTTCAGCTTTGTCTTAAGCTCCTCACTGGTTGGGATGATGCTGTTCAGAGGTCTCTGCCTGGGTCAATGTCAGAGGGGACCCACTATGCTGTCAGGCTGGGTCATGGGTGGCCCACTGCACACATCTGCAACTGGGTAATTTCTACATTGACTGCTCCCTCCCACCATACTGACAGCTCACACCTGTGTTTTATAAAAAGCTGGCTATGCTTTCCCACAGAGCCCATAAAGGGGCAGCGCTCATAAGCACTGATAGGAGACCCACTGTCCTGCTACAGTGGCCAGACAGCCTTGGGATGGGTTTGAATGAGGAAACATGGGTAGGTGGGGCAGTGAGGGAGCTGTATAAGACTCATACCTGAATTCAAGACATCATGAGATGAAACATCCTAATGAAAACTTCAGGTCTAGCAGCGGGTCATTTCTGAAGCTCTTCTTCATTTCTCTCTTACTCTTTCATATTTATGTAAAAAATGAATATGACTATATAATATTTGATTCTGCTTTGATTAAGTATTTTTCAGAAAGGGGACGACCCCTTGGGTCCACTTTACTGTGGGGCAATAAAGGACTGCAGAAGTGGACACCAGGTCTGAATCTGTGTATTTGGATTCTGTTATCCTCTCCACCTCTTACCTTGAAGCATGCTCATCAACACCCTGGCTCTCAGTCTCCTCATCCATAAAATGGAAGCACCACACTTCACATTTTTGGCAGGACTGTTTTGAAGGTGAAAGGGTAGCAATATTTTGAGATATTAGTTCCTGGCACTTTTGAACTAATATTTTGAGATGTTGGTTCCTGGCACTTTTTACATGTTCTTTCTTTCAAGCCTCTCAACAACTTTCATGGCAGGCTGTGGTAACATCTCCAGTTTAAAAATGCACAAACTAACAAGGAGGTTGGCTTGAGGTCACCTGGTTAGTGATGGAGCCAACATACAACCTGGACAGTCTGACTCCAATTCCTGGAGCAAAGTAAGTACTCAAAAAAGAAAAGACAGTGTGCAGTATCACTTTGGGCAGCTTCCTGAATTCACAAAACTTCCTTGCCATCACACAAACCTGAGTGTGACTCTGCATCATGTTGAAGTGACAATGCCTGACTGTCCCTTGCTCACCATGAGCCAGGCCTGACAGGTCAGCTGCCTTCAAGGACCTGCACTGGTTATAGCACAGACTGGCTGGACTGGCTCAGAGACCAGTTGTGACAAGCCTGGATGTTCATTCTGAAAAATGACTGACTAAGCAAGTGGGCTATGGACCCCATCTTGGTTTCTTCCTGGAAGTCACTCACCTCATTTGGATGGTCCAGCTGCTTGACTGAGATACCCAGAAGTTCACCTCTGGAGACCTTGCTATACAATGAGCATTGATTGGCCACCAATTGTGGACTAGGATCTGTGTTAGCAACTGAGAACTCAGCAAGCATCAAAGCATGCTTTGCAGCAGGAAATCCTAGTCTTTGGGAATCAATAAGTGACATGTCCTCCTACACACCTCCCAAGAGCCTTGGTGGACCAAAAGTCCCAGGCAAGGCCAAGGAGGGGAGAGCGAAGAAGCTGGAACCCAATGAGAAAACAGGAAGGAGGCTGGGGTCTTTGTGCAAGTTTCCTCTAATCCAGGCCCTAGGAGCCAGGGAGCCAGGCTCTGGCCCAGGCCAGCAGAGGATCTGTGACTTACTCAGCATTGTTACAGCCCCCTTTTGGCCTCAGTTTTTCTCATCTAAAAACTGAAGGGTTTATTAAACAAATTTTAATGGGTCCAACGACTTGAAAATTCCAAGTCCCCGAGCCTGACTTCATTCACAGCCATATACCATATACTAATATCCTTGGGGCAGAGTGGTTTCATTTAGGTCAAATGATTTCCCTGAACATAAACAGGAGTGAAACAAAGCCCCCTTTCTCTGAGTGGTGAGCTCCCTCTCACACGCAGGCGCACGCGCGCACACTCACACACAGGCATGTACACCGTCGTAATGCTCACAGGCCCACCCCCACCCCAGTCCTGCACAAAGGCACACACACAGTCACACAGAGGCACAAACACCTGGACTCTCTAAGCTGCTCCTTCCCCCACCCCAATCCTGCTCACTCCTGCCCCCCACCCCTTTCCAGCTCCCCTGCTGTGAAGCTGAGAGCCCTGCTTGCCTCAGTCACCTAAGCTGATGGGCTGGTGCCACCCAATGGTCAGGATCAGAAATACAGCTTTGCTTCCAAGAGCAGAATGGGATTGAGTTCAGGGTCATTGGGTCCCCCCCTCTCTCTAACCAGGTGTGACCACAGCTGCCTTAGACACATGAGGCTTTCTATGGTCTTGAAAACCTTTCATGCAAGGTACATTCTGAAGATGAAGGGATTATTATAAACACTGGGTAACCTTTGTCTAGAGTCATCAAATATGGGTACAAACGTGTTCAGCACCATTCTAGAAGTTCATGTGTGTTCTTTTTAATCCTCACAGTACCCTTCTTTGTAGGGCACATATTGTCTCCATCTAAAGAGCTAAAACCAAGAAGGAATGGGGCTAAGATGTGATGCGACCTCTGACTCAGTAGCCACTTGGTCATATGGACTTCAATTTTGTTCTGTGTACTTTAATCACTCCTTCCTTCGATGAGCATTGATTGGCCACCCATTGTGGACTAGGATCTGTGTTAGGAGCTGAGAACTTAGAAAGCATCAAAGCGTGCTTTGCAGCAGCAAATCCTAGTCTTTGGGAATCAATGAGTGGCATGTCCTCCTACACACCCCCCAAGAGCCTAGGTGGACCAAGAGTCCAAGGTGAGGCCAAGAAGGGGAGAGTGGACAAGCTGGAACCCAGTGAGAGGACAGGAAGGAGGCTGGGGTCCTTGTGCAAGTTTCCTCAAATCCAGACTCTGCTTCTCCAAGGCTGACAAATCTGGAAGTGCCTCAGGCCTGCTCATAGCCCAAACCCACTTGCAAAGGAAGGGGAAGAGCTGTGGTGATCAGACTTCCGAGCAGGTGGTGGTGTGTCATGCTGGAGCCTTCAGGGAGGACACCAGAGAGGTCAAAGCCAGAAATGGGGGAGGTGGGGGATGAAATGGTAGAACACAGTTTTAATAATAATTATGGTTGATACCACGGCCCATTATTCTGACAGTCACAATCTTCATAGCCTAGTTCCAACCTGCCTTCTTCAGTTAGTCTCTCCATCCATTTCCCTGGAGGTCAACCTCTGCCCCCCACCAAGTTTATCAGTCATTCATCTTTGCTCTTATTCTAACAAATCAATAGGCAAAGTAACAGAACTCTAGGATGTCAACCAGTAGAATAACGCATCTAGTCCAGACTTTGTGGATGAGAAAAATAGGACAGAGAGATTAGAATTTTTCCAAGGTTCACATAGTCTGTGACTCTCACAGATGGGCCCCTAATTCAGGGACTCCTAGCCAGTGTAGAGATTTTTTTCATACTTTCCCTCTTCTTTTCCATCCGCAAGCAACTTAGACACTGATGAAAGTCTACTTCAATTCTAAAATATCTTTTTAACTTTCAGTCTACCTTTGCCCCTCTAAACCACATGAGAGCGTAAGCCCCTCAAAGATAAAAGGTCTCTTTCCTTTCTTCAAAGCCTAGATAATGCTTAGCATGAAAATACTTAATGTTAGATGACTGTATAAGTGGATGGATGGATGGTGGGACGGACAGACAGATGGACGGATGGACGGACAGGCTGATAGATGGAAGCATGGCTGCATGGCATTTTTACATGGAATTCCTATATTTTGCTTAGTCCCCACATGCTCCACTCCCCCTCAGTCTGACTTACTCATCAAAGTGGTATCAGAGTAGCTCTTTTTAAAATAAAGCTGAATCTTTCTCTTCTCTCTGCAAAGATATTTGAAGACTTTTCTATCATTTCATGGATAAGCCAAGACCAATTATCCTACAATGTAGGGTCTTTCATCTACCACAGCAGCCCCCTCTGCTACTAACTTATACAAACACTAAATATATACCCTGAATTCTGGAAACAACTCAGTCCCTGAATGAGGCAGGCATGGTCTCATTCCAGGACTGTCTCAAGTCAATTCTGTAGCCTCAGGTTTCTTGCTTGACAGTGATAGAATCTGTTAATACCCTAACCAAATTTCAAAGCCTGATTCAAATGCTACCTCCATGAAGCCTTCCCCAACTCTCTTGATGAGATTGCTATGCTCAGAGCATACCATCCTTCATATTTTGGTGATCATGGCACCCCTCATTCTGGCCCTCCTAAAATGACCTTTCAAGACCTTTATCCTGGGTATTACAGTTGTATATTTTTATTTCCATCACTCTCATCAGACTCAGCCACAGAACAGAAGATCTGACACAAAATACTTATTTATCATTTGTCAGATGGGAATTTTTCATACAACAAGTGTCCAAGTGTCCCTGAGGATGCAGTTATAGTTCATTCTAAAATACTTAAGTGATTTCTTAAGCCACTATCTGCAGGACCCCTACAGGAGCTGAATATACTTCTCCAAAGAGCCTCCACTGTAGGGCAGGAATAGGGTGGGATTGCAGAGCTGAAAACAATGCATAAGTCAATGCAGATCTCTTAGGGACTGGATGAGAGAGGGCCAAGATCCCATTGATTAAAATACTCATAGAGTCGAGTTTTGGCTCAACATAAAAAAAAAATCTTGTTTACAATGAGAGCTGTGGAGCCAAGGGTCAGTTTGAAGTAGTGAGCCCTCCAGACCTACAAATAACTAAATAGATGACCACAGAGAACAAATTTGAGAACAAAATAACCCCAGCAACAGGAGAGACAGGAGTGATGTCAAATCACATAGCTCCAGCATTGAGAATCTGGGATTCCATCAATGAGCTCCTGAGTGGCCCAAACAAAGTAACAAAAGCTAGAGTTGATTAGTATTGTCCTTTCCCATCCTTTATTTCAGTGCTTCCTCTCATTCTAATCCTCCAATATCTCTACAACCACAGAGTTGCTAGGGTGGAATATTCTCCTGGCTCCCACCATAGAGGTCACCTCTTAGAAGACAGTTCCATATACCAATCTCTCCAAAGGTTCCAGTGAGATTGAGGCCCAGATGCCCACATCAGTAATCTAGGCATTAATGCACCTTTTACTGGGTTCCTTCCTCTTCTTGTTCACATCTCCCCTGTCTCACTGCTCTTTAGAACCATATTTACTTGTATCCAAACTTTGTTTCAGGGTCTGCACTTGGGAAAACAAGTAATTCTTCATGGAGGGACCAAAACACAGCTGGGATAAGAAACCCAGTTTGGTGACCTTGGAAAAGGTAATAAAGCTCTCTGAGCCTCCTTCAACATGTCAACATGTGGAAAGCGGTTGTACGACCTCCCACCCAGACGTCACAGTGCTGTGACACAGCTCTCTACAGTCACATTCACAAAGTGTCTATCATCTGCCAGGAACTGCTAAGATAAATGCCTTTACATATTACCTCTAACAAAATGTAGAAAGAGGTTATAATGAGCCAACAACGCGCCCCCCAAAAAATATGCCCACATACATCAGAAATGCCAGAATATGTGACTTCATTTGGAAAAAATCTTTGCAGATATAAGTGAACAATCACAATATGAGACATTCTGGGTTACCCAAGAGGACCCTAAATTCAATGGGTAATATCCTTGGAGGAGACATAAACAGAAGGGAGGCCTCAATGCTGCAGAGGCAGAGACTGGATGCCACAAGCTGAGAACGCTTGGATCCATCAGAAGACAGAAGAGACAGGGAAGGATTCTTCTTTAGAGCCTTTAAAGGGAGCTTAATCCTGCTGATACCTTGTTTTTAGATTTCTGGCCTCCAGGCCTAGGAGAGAGTATAAGCCTGCTGTTCTGAGTCATTGAGCAGCCCAGGAAAACTAACACAAAGGCTTTAACTGTCCTTTCTCAGAAGAGAAGGAAACGAAGGCTTATGCAACAGTAACCTGCTCAGTGTCATCCAGTCTAATAGAGCAAACCTGGAGTTTGAAAACAAGTTTGTCCAACAGCAGAGCAGCTACTCTTATCCAACAGCAGAGCAGGAAAATAAGCTGTGTAGTGTACTGAGCACTGTGCCCACACATCATAGGCACATGTTCGAGTTCATTTGCTCGCTGTATCTAAACAGTCCCTTCCTGTCTCCCATTTTACCCACTGATCATGAAAGGTAGGGCCAGAGCTAATCAGATCCCCCATTCCTGATTATCCATGCACTGATTGTTCTACTCTCCTGGACCAGGGTTCTGCTTCGATATAGTTGTTATATCTAAGAGGAGGCTTAAGAATTGACTGGTCTGCTAACATTTAAGTTCAATGGCAGTTGATGGGGAAGATAGATGGACATCTGGGCCTTGAGTTAATGTCAGTCTGAATTGAAGATGTGCCAGCCTCATCAGGATGAATTCTTTAATTAACCTGCTAATCCTGTCAAGCATCAGTTTCACTCTCTTTCTCCAGAAATGTGTGATGTGTCTCTTCTTTCACCGCTTTGTCATTTGTTCTATTTTAAATTCAAGGTGTCCTTTAAGCTGTGCTAAAAGACTCTACCCTCTACGTCAACAGCTGCTGAAAACATAGCCCTCAAACAGTATCTCACTGCTTACCCATCTACACTGTCTACGAGAAGCAGATAGTCAGCAATTTTGAAGCAATAAATGCACAGCTATTGTATACATGGCCCTGTCTGTGTACTGCAGAAGCAGAATAAATAAAGCTGAGGTTTTATCTTCCATAAATTTGTTTTCCAGGTAGGCAAACAATACAGGTGAGAATAGTGCTTTCTAGTCTTCTTTTCTTCATGCAGGTATAGAAAATGAATAATTTTAAATAAAAACTTGGATAAATTCACAAGGCTAGCAGTGGTCAGAGGAAATCAATGTAGGGTTTCAGCTCGTCAGGTTGCATCAAATTGCCCTGCAGAACAGGACACCAGTATCCCCACATATCAGCAATCCATTCATTCATTACCCTTTGCGAACATGTGCTAGTTTAAAAAAAAATATGTCACATCTTTGCTCTTTGCAGGCATTTGTATGTAGACTGTGCAGTTAAAATCCAACATCAGCAGTACTTTTGCAACAAGTAGAATATGTTATATTAATGAGGAACATTTCTGTAGCTACAACCATCATTTTTTTTTTTTTCAAATAACCTCAGATTCAGTTACCTCTAGATGGACTAGACCCACAGGAAATAGAATCAATAGGAAAGAAAAAGGTTATTCAGGCCTCCCTGGAGGTACAAGGGGTTATTCTCAGTACTATAAAGCTATCCACAGCCACTGCAGCTGAGTTTGATCCCTGGCCCGGAGGTGATCCACATGGCACAGCAGACCTCTCCTGTATCGCCATCTGCTCCCCTCAACATTGTACTTTGTAGATCTGCCTGTTCTGCTCCCCACTCTGTCTCTGGTGAATTTTCTCATCACCACCACCATCACCCACACCACCAGCCTACACTCAGCTCTTGTATGCATAAATAAAATAAATCCTTAAAAAAGAAAAGAAAAAGTCTATTCACAGGAAAACTCACAGATAATCGATAATGTTAAGATCAACAGCTTGTTTCACTTCTTGTTTTGTGTGAGGACATGAGAATGATTTTACAGTTTGTTTTCTGGTGAATGCATTTAGAAGGAGCTTCTTTCAAAAATTCATTCAAAGGGTCTGATTTCTGGGCATTCCATGAGCGGTTTCTGAAAACCTTTGAAATGAAGCAAGACCTCACAAATCTAATCTCCAAAAGGGTACAAATAAGGTGTTAAGGAGCCTAAAATTTCTGGGAGTAATGGAGTAAATGTGGAATAAGTGGATGAAGAAATGAATATGCCCTTCCAAAGCTAGCCTTAGTTATACTGACTAGCACTCTATTGTTTTATCTACCCACTAGCATGTTGTGGGAAGAAGAAATCAGTGAGTGAACCATACCAACATCAGGTGCAACAGATTGAGAAGAACATACCAGAACTTCAGGGATTTCCTGGCAGAAATGCACAACTTGAATCTAATCATGAGAGAATTTCAGACAGACCCAAAGTCAGGAATATTCTACAAAACAGATAATGTCCTTGCTTTAAATCTTTAGATTATATAAAAGGAGAGTAAATATTTATGAAAATAATATATAATGTGTGACCCTGAATTGGATCATGAGTTATCAGAAACGTGAAAATGTGCTATAAGTGGGTTATTTGGTGAAATTTGAACAATGTCTATATGTTTATATATACATTAGAATTTCTGGATTTTGATCATTATATTGTGGTTGCATAAGGAAATAGCCTTCTTTTTAGGCAAAGCACTCTCAAATATTTAGGAAGAAAAATACATAAGAAATAAATGTACATAACAATAAAGTTTGCTGGAATATGATAAAATGTGGCAAGTGTTGGCAATGGGTAAACCATGTCACATAGACAATTGGTTTAAGGCCCATGGGAATCATTTCACAAGTACTGCTACCTTTCTACAAGATTAGCATCATTGCAAATTAAAGAGTAAAGAAAATTAATAGGTTGAACACCACACCCACCACTCCCATAGTTCTAGTGCCATTCATAACTATCAAACCAGCCTCTCTATCCAGTATTTTCACCCTTTCCTTCTGGAAAAATAAAATAATAAAAGGTTGATAGTAAGTCACAAAAAATTATACCTTGCCTCCCCCTGCCTTGCTTCCCACATTATTTATTCTTTGTTCCCTTCTTTTACTGCATTTAAACAATCACCAAAAAAGGGGGGGAAATCACTTAAAAATTAAAGAAAGTAAATCTAACATCCCTAATACGTGGTAGTAAGCATTTACTCAGACTCTGAAAATTCGTTGGTTGAGTGTAAAACAGAATCATAGTAGGAAGAGCTTGACTCTTTGAAGAAAATTCAGACATGGAGAAGAACAAGGACCCCCTAAAATTTAGTTCTAAGACGCTCCTTATTAATCAAGCCTGGTTCAAAGCTTCAATCATCTTGCCTACCTATAAGGAGTCAGGAGCTAATCTAGATTCGTGCCTCAGTTTACCCACTATGTTAGTTTGTCAGAGTTGCCATGACAAAATACCACTGATTGGGAAACCTAAACTATAGAAATTTACTGTCTCACAGTTCCTGAGGCAATATGTCTGACATCAATATGACAGCAGGGTTGTGCCTTCTGAGGGATGCAAGGAAAGGATCTGTTCCAGGCCCTCTCTTTGGCTGTTAGTTGGTCTTTTTATCTTATGAGTGTTGCTGGAGAAAATAATTGCCCTTTTCATAAGGATAATTGCCATATAGGATTAGAATTCATCTTAAATGATTTCATTTTAACTTGCTTAGTTTGGTAAAGATTCTAAGGAAATTGGTTATATTCTGCAGTATTGGAGGTTAGCACTTCAACATATAAGCTCTTGGGGGACACAATTAAACCCATAACTCCTACCTGTGAGTATGAAGGTCCAAACTATATTATCTCAAAGAGATCTTGACGCTTTAACATTTTACATTTCTTCAAGTCCAAGACCCACAATGTCTAATCAGTGCCTACTGAAAGGCCAAAACTCAGTTCCCGTCTATTCCAAAGAGAAAGAATTTCACAACCCCCAACCTGCAATGAGAAAATGAATCAAGCTTTGGAGAAAGCACATTAGCAACTCATCTCTACCATCTTTTGACTTTCAAAATAATAAGATGAAATTTTACACAAGACCACAGGGGCTCCATATATACCAAAGTTGTTCTCCTTTATTTTGTGTGGTTGAAGTTAAAAAGATTAGCTTTTTTTTTTTTTTAGCCATTCTTTGAATAAATGGCTCCTGAATGCCTCCTGTGTCTTAGGGACTGTGCGAGTGCTGAATATTCTAGGTGAGCTTATATTCTAGTGGAAGTAAGTGAAGGTCATGCTTATTGCCAATTAAATCCCTCTCTTCAACTTGAATAAAATGAGAGAAGGAGAGATAGGAATACTAAAAGATAATAACTTCAACCTAAACTGTTCTACTCACAATAAGGGTGTCCCCTAGAGGGAATGTGATATGGGAATTTGTAAAGAATCTACTATTCTTGCAACTGACTTAATTCGAGCTTTTTTTTTATATAATAGAGTTTTTCAACTTTCTTGGGTGTAATTCTTTCTTGGGTATAAGATTGTCAAGAGTCATTTTTACACCAACAATTTTGCTTTATGTTTTGAAACTATACATGCACATTCCCCAAAGTGAAATAAACCAACCAAATATCTGATGTGTCTACTTTATAGAACTATGATCAATCACAAAGTTTGATGGTTGAGAGTGAAAGAAAGTGAAGGATTTATCAAAAGGATATAGCAAACTAATACACTTTTCTTTCTGTTTCTCAATCCCCTAAACTAATGTTTTCACACGTTTGTTTAAGGAAGCACAGATTTGTGCCAAGAATGGAAACTCCAGATATGATGGTGCTGAAGGACTTGACATCACCAAGTTTACGATTATAAGGTGTGTGAAATGTGAGCCTAACCACAAAACCATATAAAGTTTGAACTGAAACCTCTTAGAGATTTTTGAGTTTTTTATCTCAAAGATATAGGGTGTTGTCTCAGCTCTGAGTCCTTAGGCCATCAAGGAAAGTCTATAAATTTAAAAAAAAAAAAAAGTACCTTTCTTTTTTTTCCATATTGAAAGTGCAATTTCCATTTGTGATGATCAGCCACAACATAGATGTAAATGTACTAAGTAAAATTAGGTGTGTGAGAGTAACTGCCATATAAAAAACCATTTTACATCCTAACCCAGCAAGCAAGAGAATTACTCCTGCTCTATGTACTATATGCAAATGCTCAGATTATAGCTAATTATATTGTTGCAAAGCAGAGCCAAGAAACTGCTACAATACTCCTAGTCTCCTTGGGGAATGAAGCCATGAAAAGAACTTTTTTTTCCTCCTTTGTAAATTGCGCTATGATATAATTGGGTCTCACTGTTAATGTAACACCAGCTCAGGGAAAGCGCAAGAGAAGGGAACAATGTCTTCCTAAGTCCCTGTTAAGATCATTAAATGTAGATCACAACACAGTAGCAGACACCCAAATCGTAATGTGTCACACTAACAAAACCGGGAAAGAAAAAAGTGACAAGTTGCGTCATATTATTTTTCTTTTACAATGGAGTTTAAGGTAATAAAGTGTTAATGAATTCGGCCCTATGTACTTGGAATTGTGAGAGAACTTTTCTTTATTTTTTACTACATTGTAGGAAAAATTGTCATATTCTGTTAGGCAGCTGTTTAGAGAAAAGCTTTGACAGTGTATAATTGACTCTATTTTTACTGCATTTTCATATGGCATTGTTAGGATTATATACTGTACTGAGTTCTGCTTTTCAGTTTTACACACTAGGAAATTTTCCCCTTAGACCATTTTTCACTAGGAATGAGCCTAACCACTCCAAAGTAGTACCTCCCAGATTCTCCTATTGGACAACTTGACAGGAGTTTTTGAATTATTCGTGAATAACTGTCAGGATGGTTTCTTAGGTTAAGAATATCTAAGTTCAACTGCCTTAGCCCACAGCTGGAGTGATATATAAAATATATGTCTAACTTAACACACACACACACACACACACATACCCAGAGTGCCCTAAGGTGGTATCAATAGTTTCCATCATTCTCAGAGGTTTCCTCTTAAAAATTTAAGAATGGTGGAAGACTTTTCCTTCATCTTAGTCTATAGCATCTTTGTCCCAGGGGAGGGAGGTGACAGAGTGGGGAGCAGGACAGGCTGATTGACAAAGTACACTGTTAGGGGAGCAGCAGGTGGTTAGGAGAGATCTGCCCTGCATATGGATCACCTCTGGGGTGGGGATCGAACTGGCAATGAAGTGCTGCGACCAGCTTTCATAACTGCTTCATTACCCTTTGCACTACCAGGGAGGGCCCAATTGTGTGCATTTTTAAGGCTTCTTTTATTTCCTTTTACATTTAAATCAGCTTGTCAGAGATTCTAAGAAGTCCGTAGTCTTCTCTTCTTTCTCCCTCTTCTCTTATAACAGTGTCTTATTGCCTCTGGGTTTGAGAAAAGCAGTGGTAGAGGGGAGCTATTTCAGAGCCAGGACAGTGGGGATCTCACTGATCCAAAAGGACAGTGGCTTCATGCTTCCTGTGCTGCCAGGACATCAGCCTCACACGAGACCATGGCCTTTAGCATTCAGCAACACTTGCGTGTTTTTGTTTTGACTCCATTCCCTACTGACCACGTGACCTCAGGCCAGTTAATCACTTAAATCTCCTCCAAGTGGTACTACCCACTGAAATACTCACTAGGGTATTATGAAAATTAAATGAGATAGTGCTTTTATGAAGCACTAAGCAACAGGCCCCACACAGAGTGAATATCACTGAATGATTGCTGCAGCTGTTAGTATCCATGAGCAAGAAGGACTCTGCATTATTTTTTTTTTACAAAAGGAAAGTGTTAATACCCATCTTGACAAACTGTAAATTGATTCTCTGACTCTCCCACCCCACCCCCATTTGTACACCTTCCTCTTGTCTCCTCATATTTTTTCCCTGAACTTGTGGTTGCTGACAAATGAGTACAGTGAACTCAGTTTAATTGAAAAAGCAAGTGTCACTGCAACAATGTGAGAAAATACCATCATTTGGGCCACCACTTCCCACACACACACACACACACACACACACACACACACACACGAGTGTGCCTGTGCACACTCACATCTACACATACACAGAATAAACCCCACAACACATGTCTGGATCATCCTGTGTATCTCTCATGAAAAATCAAGTATAGAGATGATCACATATGGAAGTAAAATAATTACTTTCCTACTAGTGATGATAATGCTCCAGTCTACATAGCACTATTACTTTTATCTATCTGAAAGGATTTACCACTCACTGCAACCTAGTAGTATCATGATACCTGTTTTACAATTTCTTCTTCTGTAAAAGAAGCTGAGGGTTTCTTCTCCCTGGTGGCACAACAAGTTAAGGCATAGCACCATGAAGCTATTGCAGCCACTGCAGCACAAGTTCGATTCCCAGCCAGGGGGCTGATCCACATGGCATGATAGGCCTCTCCTGGCCCACTTGCTGCTCCCCTCAGCAGTGTACTTCAAAGTCTGTCTGCCTGTTCTGCTCCCCGCTCTGCCTCTGGTGAATCTTCTCACCCCCCTGCACCTCTGGCCTGTGCCCCAGCTCTGTATGCATAAATAAATAAATATTTTAAAAAGAAGAAGAAGAAGAAACAGAAAGAGAGGTAAGGTGACTTTCCCAGGGTCCCACAGAAAATGAAGGGACTGAGCTGGAATTCTGGCTTCAGAAAACATACTTTTATTTTTCTCTTCCTATCTGACATCTACTATAATTGAACATGTCCTCTGTTCCAGGCACTGTAAGTCTCTGGGGTCTCATCTGCTACCCCTTACACAGAGTGATGGAGCTAGTAAGAGGCAGAGCTTAGCTCCACATCTAGGCCTACATCACTCAAAGGTATGCTCTCAGCCTTTGAAAGAGACAAGCTCCCAAGCCAATGGTAGCTTTTGAAGAAATTCTAGGTGGCCCAACTCAAGTGCCACCTCCTTTAGAAACTTTTTCTTCCATACCTGTCTATATGTATCTCACCTTGCTGGGAACCCACACACCACTTAGCACCTTTATCTTAAGAGTTTGATGACTTTAGGCTCACTAACTGTGTCACATGGGACACTTCAAGTTCCCTGAAAGAAATTTAAAAGTTGAGAAGCCAGACACATAATTTTGCCCAAAGTACCTGACACAGAATGAGGTATATAATAGACACATTCATTTTGGTGAAAATTTTACATGAAATTCAAATAATATGTGTACCCCAGAAAAAAAACTGGTCACTTTGTGCCCCAAATATTCACCGTTTGTCCATGCTCCAGTTTGTCCCCCCAATGAAAGAGAAATTTGTCACTTTGTTTCAAAAACAAAAGTTTCAGAGCAGCAGACACAATGCTACACTTGGAATAACTTCTAAAGATGAAAAAGAGTATTGTCTGGAAGCATCCCTGATGCCAAATTCCATGGTAATTTTACTAAAGGACTCATCAAAACTGCATTACACTGCACCTTCTGAGTTTGATTATAGACTCGTCCACTTCTGCACATGATAATTCTCTCTTACACCCCCATGGCCATGGCCACTGCTGCGACCTTAGCACTGTTTTTCCTGCATTCTTTGAATGATCTTCCTGTCTTACTCCACAACCTCTCCCTTCCATACTTTCTGTGGTATAAACAGAAAGCCAGGGGACCACCAAGTTCACTTCCTTTGCCTGTGGTGTGCACACAGGTGGATAACCTTTGCAGGCCTTGGCTGGTAGGAGGGTTCGTGTGACCGGGACCTCACATGTGAGGTGCAGACCAACATCACACATGCCATTTTCTGTGCAGCCTACAAAATCCCCCATTGTGACTGCCAATTGTCTCCCCTTTTCACTGACTACACGGCAATGTAGAAAGTGGGATCATAGGAAAAATGGGGACAAGATTTGGCAAAGAACTGCCTGACCAAGCTGAACTGTAAAGGGAGAAAAAATAGGTTATTATTGGATTATGTCACTGATATTTTGAAGTTGTTTGTTACAGCAGCTAGTGGTTACTTTCTCTAATACAATCCCTAGGATGGCACATCAGTCTACCTCACATCAAATGCCAATTGTGCAGCTTCTGGAAATGAGCAGGCATTTTCTAGACCACGTAAAGAATCTATCTGAAATGGAGGCTGTTGTCCGTAGATGGTCAGAAAGAGACTTCTCCAAAGAAATGGTTTCTAAACTAAGACTTAAATTCATGTCTTCATGTTCGCTGCACAAGTATTTCTTGAGCATTTACTCACTTGTGCTATTGTACTGGGAGCTAGAAACTAATTAGTGTTTTCTAAGTGCACTACAAATAAATTTAGCATGAAATTCAATTCTTTAAGTTGGCATTCATGATGCAGGCTCAACTCACCTTCTACAAAAAAGGATTGTGCTGGTGAGAAGGAAGAAAAATCTGAGGACCAAAGGTCAGAGACAAAGGGGAAGGGGGTGTTGACAGGTGCTTTGATCCTGTCCCTTTTCAAGCTGGACCAGCATCTTCTGCAAGGGGTTCTCAAGGCTAAGCTAATTCTTGGAATCCAAGTGAGTCCCCTTACTTCACCACCTCAAGAGTTTGCATCCTGTGCTCTTCACATTCTACTGAGGACTGGTGACTTCCAATCCATCTTTAAGCATTCCCAGAAGGCTCAGGACCATAGCCACTGACCCAGGGGCAGGATGGAGCTCCCAGCAATCTTTGTGGAGGAAATGAAATTCAAACTTGAAAAATTCTCAAATGTTCAGAAGATGACCAGGATAGACTCTCAAGAAAAGGAGTTGCATTTAGTGCCAAGCCTGTCCATACCAAAGTTTCCCCCATGACCCCCTAGGATGGCACAGGCTGTGACTCTTGGGAATATGACTTCTGAGCATCCTGATAGTACACAGTGCATTGAACCAGCATAGAGGTATCTTGACAATGCTGTTGTGTGAGTGTCCAAGCCACACACCAGCCCTCTTTATTATGGACTGAAATATTCCTCTGGGACCACAGATTACCAATGAGCTATCGTCCCCTTTTAGCAGTCCCCGCCTCCAGCCTCAAATCCCCACCAGAGTAAACCACTCCTGAGCATATTAGACCTCCTGGGTATTTCTTTCTCTCCTCCCACCCCAGGTTCTTGCTTTTGCTTCCTTGCAATCACTTGCATTTCTAAGGATTTGAATATGCAGCCCTATTCCAGGAAGGTCTTCCCCAGACCCAGCCTTTCTCCAGTTAATCTCTCATCCTTAAGATTCAACTCAGCATCTTTCCTTTTGAGAAACTTTGCATGAGCAATCTAGATCAGGGTTTCCAGACAGCAGCACTGTTAACATTTCGGGCTACATAATTCCCTGGTGCAGCAGATTGTTCTGTACATTCGTAGGACATTTACTAGCATCCCTAGCCTTTGCTCTCTAGGTGCCAGAAGCAAAGCTCCACTTCAGCTGTGAGAGAAGAGGAAAGAAAGGGGAGGAGAGATAATCTGTCTCAGTGTGTCTCCATTCCCCACAGCCCACCAAACCTCATTAGAACAACTTCCCAAGAGACTGCCAGGTGCTCAGAGGTTGTTGGTACAGCTGTTATCATCACAACTGAAGTTTATAGAGGAGAAGGAGCATGGAGGTGCAAAGATCCATTGATCTTTAAAATTCTTTCAAGCCCCAGGAGTGCCAGACGTTCACTCAGAAGGCCCCCAAGTGTGATGCTTCCCTTCTCTGTAGAGATCTTACCATCTTGCTTCCGCTGCTCTTCACTGCTGTCTCTTCAATCTTTCCACCTCAGCAATTCAAAATATTTTGCTAACACATGACAATAAAGTGCAAATAGCAAATATCAAGTCCCAAGTTTCTGTCAAACTGCCAAAGTCAAATGCAGAAAATCTGTTGGTTAAAATTCCCTGTTCCAACAATGACACCCGGCCCAGAGCATCAGCATGTGGTGGGAATGACCTCGGTCATCCTGACCCAGGAGCTGAGGGATCCTTCCAGGAAAGACTCCTGGGACTCAGCCCTTCCAGGACCTCCATTATGACTCTCATGGCCACACCCAAGATAGTCTCAGTGGACTGTTTCTGTCATTTTTTCCTGTGAAGGGATGAAGTTTGGACCAAGAGCAACTAGATAAAAGCCCAAGAGACAACCTACAAAGTCAGTGCAGTGCCTTTGAGAGGAATAGAAGTAGGAGACAAAAACCCACTCCCATACTTGGATTCTACATGTCCATGGATAGCCAGAGACATACCAGAAGAACAGTGCCTTGCATGATATCAACCCCTCAGTTTCCAGTTTGTTCTAACTCACTGTTTATACAACAAACACAACACATTCTGTTGTAGGACACTTAGCCCATGCAGAAAATATTTACTGAACACCTACTATGTACCAGACAAATTCACTCATATACTTGTGTACCGTAAACATACCATATAACTGCATAGAATTACTAGGACCCTCAGAGGCACAGAAGGACCCACAGAAATCTGAGCACATATACAAATACATGCAAACTCTAGGGGTGGAATATACACACATACATATTACAGTGTGCATATTACATGAGCATCTTGGTATAAGTCACAGAAATCCAAGTCACAATGACTTTTTAAAAGGGGAATTTATTACTTTTGAATGAAAATGAGGTGGAGGTAATGAACTGGTATGGAGCAAGGACTCAGGTGACTTCAGGAACAACTACACTAAGAGCCATAGACTTTGTCCAGTTCCTGACCCACTTTGCTTTCTATTTCTCTCTGTGGGGTTCACACAAAAAGTATGGGTATAAATGTGAAAAATACAGCTTTTATCTATATATGGGAAACACAACCACACATCTGTTTGGTCCTAGCCAAACAGATCACAGTAGATAGAAATTACAAACGTTTTGTTTCCAAGACCAGAAGTCCATGAAATGTGGCAGTTGACCCCAGTACCTGTAAATTTAGTCAGCTTAGGATAGGGTATGTTGCAGTAACAAAAATCTAAGAAAAGCAAACTTTAAATTCACTATCACTTCCTTGCATAAGCTTTATTTTTACTATGTTACAATCATCATCACAGGCTGGTTATGGTTCTGCTCCAAGTCAACTCCTTCCTGGACTCACGATGACAGGAAAAAACTTGACTGGGATATTGTCTTGTGGCAGAAGAAAAGAAAAGGTGGTAAGCCATACAAGGCCTCTTAGAGCTCAAGCGCCAGTGTGTTTTGTATCACCTGAGCTCTCACTCCGTTGGCTGAAGGAAGTCATTTGGCCATTCCTGAGCTCAATAAGGGAAAGGAGGCAATGGAAGCTTCAGATCTTAAAGCTTCAGGATCAGTTGAGTGGATACTGAAATTGACTCATCCCTTCACAAGTAAAACTGGGCCAGGAGGCAGGAGCAGTCTGTGTTACTATGGTGGTTCAAGCAGTAATGGTGTGAATAAGGAGTAGTGATGTGAAGAAGTTGCCCCAAATGGGCATTGCTGAGCAGATGATATAACTGTGCAATAAACATATCTCAGACAAACTAAGGTGCTGGTATTGCTCTGTCCCAAAAACCACATGGGTACAGTACTCACATGCACACACCCCTAACTCACACACAGATTTGGGCACACACATGCAAACATGTGAGCACACAAGCATGTGCACACCCATGAGCCTGTGTGTTCGCACATGCATGCACCATGCACATGCTGAAGTCCAGTCTGCCCTCATTTACATGTGAACCCACACACACACATGCCACCCTCAGGCGCACATGCACACTCCAGCTCAGCAGGGAGTGACTGCTTCTGCCGCTGGAGAGATCAAAGGCAGCTGCTCCCTCTGCATATTTAAGGAGCCCCTGCTGCTTCCCTGTAGCTCTTAGCTGAGCCCCCTGCTTAGCCAAAACCCCACTCAGGGAAATGCTACCCACCCCCCACCTACACCCCAGGGGAAAGGCTTTGGAATCTAATCACTTACTTCCCCAAGCCTTTTAGGAAGGACCCAGAGAGGAGCCTGGGGAGGAGAATCCTGGTCCCCAACTCCAGACCACTGCCTTGTCAAAGCTCTCCAGCAGGGTGGACAGCAGCCCTGGGGCAGCCAAGCTCAGTCCCAGGGAAGAAAGGACTTCAAGGTCCTTTCACTGAAAACTGCATTTCCCCTTCAGAAACTCTCATGCTGCCAGTTACCTTACACAGGACTTGAGTCTTCTGCAACGATTCCCAAACAGGAAGGCCAGCCCACATTCTCATCCTGACTATTCCATAGAGTCATTTGAATCAGTCCCTCCACCCTCTCAGCCTCAGTTTCCAAGAAAAGAAGATATCCAGAACTACTAGAAGTCATGCAATCCAGAGATCGCAGACACCTGGTATACCTGCCCCTGCCACAACCCACCCCCTCGCTGGAGGCATCACGGGCGCACACCGCACCCTTCTTAAGCAAGTCTCAGTGTAGCAGCTGAATGATTTTGCACAAAATACTACTTGTCAAGACACTTGTTCATCAAAGTAGATACATGAAAGCAAGCCTATCACCAGGCCTGATCAAATACCAGTACTTTATTCAATCGTTGATGAAAAGGAGACCCAAAAGAGGAAAAAGCATCTTCTAATGCTCCAGAAGCATATTAGGAGGCTAAAATAGATAAAACCTCAGTCCCAGCCCTCTCCCACATTTTTTCCATTCAAGAGACACAAGTGGGTTTCATCTTGTTTGCCACCTCTGATAATTGCAAGAGCAACCCAGCACAGAAACCCTGTTGAGTTCAGTGAGTAGGGAAAAATGTCATGATCAACTGCTAATATCACCACTAATAAGCACAGGTATGTAGAAGGGACACCAGACCCCTTTCTCAGCTAAATCATGTTTCCAGTGGAGGCCAGTCCTACACATGCAAGATAATTACCTTGCTCTACCTGTATAAGAAAATATCCCAGGAGTGAAGATGCTTGGATTGAGCCCTGAAAGATGTGTAGGGACCTGTTTAAAGTACCTCTGCCAGGTAGGAGATAAGCCCTGAACTCAACAACCAACCAGCATCCCCTTATTTTCCTTGGATCCCATGAACATCCATTTCCATCACTGATTCAAATCATCTACCCAAATAAAGTGTCTATATTCTCTGGTTCCTTATGCAATAATAACAATCCCAAAACCAGTGTAATAATAATAGCCTATTAAACACCATGTGAATTCTTTATACACTGTGTCTAACTCCCTCACCATAACTGTAAGTAAGGTTTCATATGCACATTTCATGAATAAAAATGATGGACATTCAAAGAAATTATGTGACTAATCCATTATCACTTAAGTAGATAGAGAATAGGATCTGAGCCCAAATCTGTCCATCAAAACCTTTTCTCTTTGTAATGAGTAATGCTCACATGTGGAATTTTTTATTAAGGATTTTTTGTTCATTTTTGTTTTTTCTATCCACCAAATCACCATTCCATCTGCCTCCCTCTCCTATCCTCTCTTTTCTTTCCTTTTTTCCCTTTGGTAACCATTATAATCTTTTTGCTGAGTTCAGGATTTACTCCTATTATTCATGGAACCAGTCCAAGTGCCCTGCAACAGCAAATGGCTAGAAAAAAGGTGGCATATATACTCAGTAGAACACTATATAGCCATGAAAAAGATAAAATGGTGGTATTTGGGGGCAAAATAGAAGGATCTCAAGGTAATTATGTTATATGAAATAAGATGAATGAGAAAGACAGATATTGGATGGCTTCACTCATATGTAGAATATAAATACCAAGAAAACTTTCATTCTCAAACAATAGTAGGACAGCTATGTTTGGAATCAAAACAAGATATAACATGAACTCTGAGTAAGAAACCCAAATTTCTTTAGGGTACATGGAGGAGGAATGGGATATTGGTACACAAATCTTGATAGCATTTCTCTGATACCTTGCTTCTTAAATTCTATGACTTTTCCACTGAATTTAATACTAGAGCCTGAGTATCATGCAGATTTCCAGGTTTTGGTGAACAGATATAACGAAAATTTTATTTAAACTTCTGAGTACTGTTTCTACGGCTCTTATTCTTATTTGTATTTTACCCATGAAAACAGACACATTAAATGAAAAAAAATGGACAAAATGCTAATTAACATACAAAAATAAGAAATTTTCTAAAAGTCCTAATCTCTCTAGAAGTAGACATTGTTAATATTTTATTACATGACCTTTCAGAATTGTTCTATACACACATTGTTTTCATGGTGAAGTCCTACTACAATAGTATTTTTATAGTCTGCTTTTTAATGATCTTTTACTAGTTACTTATAGCATCATTTTAGCTCAATGGTTGATTTACAATGTGTAGGGTATGTTTTTATTTATCCAATATGTGTTATTAAATATTTAGGCTGTTTTCAATTAAATTTTGTCAACACAAAAAAACATTTTAACTAAATCTATACTTGTCCTTATGATAGATTATTTCCTAAAATAAATTTCTAGAATTTGAGCATCCAACGTATACAATAATTTTGCTACTTAACCCAAACTGCTCCCCAGAAAAATCTGTATCAATTTATAAGGCCTATCAACTTCCCCAGGCCTTTGCCAATACCAGACATTTTGGTTTTAAATATTGGGCCACTCCTTAGCATTTGTGAACATGAAAACAAAGCTTTGCACTTTAGAGAAGTCCCATGGGCAACACACAGGTTACAGGCATTGACTGTGAAAATGGACATGTTGATTGATCTAAGTGGACAGGTGTTATTAACAGTGCTGGAAATGAAGACGCCAATGCAGCAGATCATGCGAGGACTTCACCTCACAATAGCACAGAACAGAACCAGATGTAGCGTGCTGCGGCGTGCCACCTTTCCAGCCAGAGAGTGGGCACTGTGAGGGCACAGACTGATCCATATTTGTCTCGCAACCTGCCAGGGCTAGCGTGGGGCTCTACACACAGGAGGTATCCCTGATTCTATTGTCTTCCCAGTAAATTATCAGGGTAGATGGAACTTTGAGTGTGATATCCTGCCTTATCATTTACTACTGCTATGACCAAAAACCAACCTATTTTGAATCTCAAAACACCTTGACTCTAAAGTAGAAATAATGATTGTGTCAACTTTACACAGCAAGTAAAATATCGAATGTGAGGACAAAGAAAGATAATATATGTGTAATATGTAAATGGCTAGCCCAGTCAGTACATAGAAGAAAATGTTAAGAAATTCCCCTTCTTCCTAACAAGTAGAACTCTCATGTCAATCAACTTCAGTGTTCAAGTGGGTATTGTTTATGTAACAAATCACCCCAAACTCATTGACTTAGGAGAAATACCGTGCAGTTAGGTAGGAATTCTAAGGAGCAATAATTGGGCAGACATTTTCAGGGCAGCTTTGTGGGTCTCCGCTGGAATCATGCAGGCCGACTGCAATCAGTCAGCAGCCAGCGCCTAACCCACAGTGACTGAGTATCAGCAGGGGCAAGAGACAGAGTGAGCTGGCTCCCCCACTAAGCAGGCCACTAGGAGCTGTACATCCATTCACATAACAGTAAGGACTTATTTCTGAAAATCGCAAGAGGACAAATCACTGTGCACATTGTTTATACAGCTCTGGCCAAAGTTAGACACATAGCCAATCTCCGATATAAAAATTAGGAAACTCGACTTTGCCTCTGGTGAGAAAAATTTTAATGTTACTTTACCTGGGGGTGTCCATACTGGGATAAGAAGGATAGGATCCACAGCCATTTTTGCCGTTTAGCTCAGAGGTGAGGACTTCTTCTGGGGCTGTCTGCTTCCTATGGCTCAGTCACCCCGACAGAAAGTACACCCTTTTGTATTATGTCAGGAAAGTCTTCCATAACTTTCCCAGCATTCCTGTAAATCAGTGCCAAAATGGTGCCATGATCTCCAGCCTAGAAGTGTGTGAGCAAGAGACAGAGACAAAAGAACAAATGCTTAAATTATCTGATGAATGTCAGATACATTAAACTAATTTATGTAATAATGTAAGCACAGTGATGGGAAGGTAATATGAGAGACATAAATTATACATTATTATTGTCAGCTCTAGCACTTATCTTAGTAGCATGTCAAAATACATCCTGATATGTTAACATTTATAGAAATGAACAACAAGTGCTTATGCTCAGGGATCCAGCAGTGAGAAGCTGGATGTCATTTGCATGTGTGCACCAAGCCATCATTGTCTTTCCTGAGAGTGACAAGGTAATGAGTAGAAGTGCCCAGTGTGCTTAATGCTCCTAGAGAGTTTGAACTTGCATCCCCCAAGTGGGTTCCAGGGAGTGGTCAATATTGACAGCCATGGAAGAGTATGGTCTTAGAGCCAGATTGACCAATTTACCAGCTCCTGTATCCCAGTCATTTCCTCTCTCCAAGACTCAATGTTCACATCTATGAAATGGGATAATAATAAAATAATCATAAGAATAAATGAAGTTATTGTTTATCTTCTCATGAAGGTACCTCTTGGGTAGTGGTGATAATGGAGTGTATCCAAAGCAATCTTAAATGTTGGAAGACTAGTCAGGCTATTCCTCTCACCTCCAGCACAGCTACAGCTAGTGACTGCCTGGTAATAGCTCCATTTATCTCTGTTTCATCCATAAGATACCGGCTGCCGTTTCACCCTTTGCCTGCTGTGTCATATGTCATACTGTGACAGGACGCCCCAGTGCAAACTGGGCCGCCTGTCTGTGGGGCCTCACCAGTGCGCTTAAAATTCAGTTCTGCTGCAGACACACACAAAAGGGTCAATAATGGGTTTTTTTACAAAAGGGGAAAAAAAAAAGGGAAACAACCCATGGAAAGAAAGAGGGATACAAAGTAACTGGAATATCTTACCTGCTCGCTTATGTGGAGCTCTGGTAACAAACTAACTGAAAGCCGGGAGTCACGCTCTCCCAAGAGCCGTTTCCCCAGCGAGAAAACGCCATAGCAAATGGCGCCCTAGCAAATGCCCAAAGTCCCAGAATGCCTGCTTAGTTCTGCCCTTGGGTCCTCGCAGTTCTCTCCCTGGTACTGCTGGGAGTTGTAGTTTCCAATCACTGGAGTCGGGGGTAGAGTCCAGAAAGCTGGAGCAGGGGGTGGAGTCCACAAAACTCTGCAGCGTTTCTTTAGGACATTCTTCCCCTTAACAATACCAGACGGCAATTCTAATGCCCAGAGTTTAACTCGAAGAACAACCTCTCCGAGCAGGCAAGGTCTGTGAGCTGTGGCAGGTCTTGAAAGTATCCAGGACCTCTGAGACAGATGAAGTTCCAGGTCTGAGAGACTCAGAAGACTAAATATTATGGGAAGTTGCAAGTAGGCAGCTCCACAGGGAAGCATAGCATAAACCACATAGCATATGGTTTACAGGCTCAGTCAAGTGGATGACCCAAGCCTGGTGACCAGCCCCAAGAGAGCCAGGCGTGAGCCTCCCACCCAACCACAGCCAAGTTCTGAGTGTGGGCAAGTTCACAGTAGGGGAACCAAGAGGAGAACCGAAAGAGAGGTACTACGTGCAGCCTCCAGACGCTCATGGTCCAGTAAGGGCAGAGGTGAACCCAGAATATTTCAACGCTGCCTGCCAAAGGAACATTGCTTTGGACACATGGGATAACTAAATCTGAAGGAGAAAGAGGAGATATTGAGCCCAGAAATGGGGAGCTGGAGAAGGAGAATCCGGCTTCTGGATTCTGGTCTAACCCTGGTAACCCTGGACTAAAACTGCAGCCTGGACCCCTGTCTTTTTCTCCCTTCCTTTAAGACCTTGCTTCCTGGGTCTATTTTTTCCTGAAATTCAGGCAGATCCTGAGAAAACTGCCTTCCAGACCTCTCTTTATCTAAACAAGTCATTTGTTTTGCCAGTCTATGCTCCCTTCTGGACCAGCCACCTCCCCAGGCTGGGAGTAGGGTGCAGCAGGCAAGGAGTGGCGCACCGTAGGAGACTATTCCTCTCGAGGTCTGCTCAGGGCCAGGCTCAGCCCCCAGAAGGGAGCATCTCTTTTAGTACTGCATTCTCCTTGCTTCCCTTGCTCCCCAGGCCTATACCTGACTCGTCCCAGGCCTGTCAAAGAGCCCTGGGGACCATGAGCATACCTGGAATCCCCAGTGCAGTTCTCAAGGCTGCAGCAGAGATACAGAAGCACTAAGACCCTTCTCTGGACAGGAGCAATTCTCCTGAGTCCTTGTGGTCTTTGGGGATTGAAGCTTGGAAGCCAGTGTTGCAATCCAGTCTTGCTCTCCCCTGCTAAGACACCACCATGGCAACCCTATCACCTGTAGAATAGCATCCTCCTTCCTTGGCATTCAAGGCCATGGCCTGTCCTGTGGTTGAGCACACTCTTGAGACTGGTGCTCTGTTGACCACTCTGCTTCCCAGCACCTGGCTCAGACATCTGCTGAGGGACTGTGCCAGGGGCTTTGCACTTGGGCCTCTCACTCAGAGGTGATGTCACAGAAACCACCACAGGCTGAGTCCCTGCTTCCACAGAGCTTACCCTCCTGTTGGGAGATAAAACCAATGTACAACTTAAATACACAATTTACTACCTTACAGATGTGCTGAATAAAAGAAAGCCTAGCAAAGTGATGGTGAGACAGAGTCGGAAGGGATATACTTGGAACGTTTGGTGCTCTCTGAGGAGCTGCTTTTTGGTGAGAGGGTCGCAGAAATAAAGGGGGTAGCCATGTGGATCACAGTGGGGTGACCACCGCTGAGTGAGAGACCCAAGTGCAAAGCTCCATACAGCTGTGTGTGAAAGGAGAATTAGCAGCTCCATGCCCACTCCCCAACCGGGCCATGCCTTGGCCACCTCCATGACTGGAGTGCTGAACATGCTCTTCCCTCTACTTGACATGCCTTTTATCTTCTCTTCTCTGCCTAGAAAACTCCTATTCATTCTTCAAAGCCCATCTTAAGATCATTTATTTGTAGGCTTTCCTGACAAGTACAGTTGGTTTTTCCATTTTGGTGCTTTCAAAGAATTTTGTGCATCTCTAAGTACAGCAATTCAGTAGGTCTGTCTCTACTACAGGCCATCAGCTCTCCAAGGGCAAACACTGCACCATTTTTTCCATTTCCCCAGTGTTCCACATGCAGCCTGCACCATAGTAGGTGCTCAGTAAAAGTTTTGGAAATGAATGGATTATTCCTCTTGAAACAACATGGAGACCTAACATGAGTCTCCCTCTGCCATGGTCTACTTTGCCTGGTGATTAAAGATCACCAAAGGTCTGTGAAGATAGTAGTAAGAAATGACTTCTTTCCACAGGTACACTTATGGATTAATCCTGAATCCAATATCTGGAAAAAAAAATTTGAAATCTCTGAAAAATCATACATTGTAGAAAAGATTGTAAAAATAAAATACAAATACAAAAAAAAAATGCCTCTGCCAGACTAGCATCTATTTCAAGAAGTCAAAACAAATAAACTTTCGCATGATAAAATCTGATTTCAAAAACAGACCACCATTAGAGGTAAGCTCCTTGAGGGCAGGACACACACACACACATACACAGTTTGTCCAGCAATATTAGGCATTACATGAATATCAGAAAATATTTTTCAGGGAGAAAGCGTGAATCTGTCTTGGGTGAAAATCAGTAGAGAAGAGACCCTTTGGGCTGGTGCCGCCAACACATGACACTCGACATGTGAGCAGGGATCAGTGAGCTACAGCCCTAGGCACGGCTGTCCCCAACTCTTGGGAGCAAAATCCTATTCCAGACAGCCACTCCCACTTGCTTACCTGTTGTCTGTGGCTGCTTCCATGCTACCATGGTGGCTGAGCTGTTGTGACACCAACTATACAGTGCTCTTCAGGAAAAGTTTGCTGACCTTTTTAGACAATCATACTGTACGGTGTACTCAAGTACAGACTGCCACATGAACAGACCCAGCATGCTGTGGTGGAATCCCTCTCCATGTTGTTTCCTGCCATCACAGTTTAGCTAGTGTCTTCCTGGACCCTGTTTGCTAGGAACTGTAGGTGCACTGATTACAGGCTCCTCACCACCTGACGGGGCAAGAAGGCATAGGTGTCCCCAAAGTGGGCTTCCCTGAGCAAAGAGGCCAATCCTCTTCTAGTCTGATTTACAACTCCCCTGACACCCAGACAACAATATCGTTTTCCCCATCTCCTTGCAAAGCCCAGCAACTTTGCCCACCCATTTGCCATTCGACAAAGTCTTTTAAACAGATGACTTTTAATAAGTTAATCCATTCATTGTCTGCAGCTCTGAAAACTGACATAAAAGCACAATGACGCCTAATTAAACTTGTTCTGTGAAAACTAATTTGTCAAACCCAGAAGCACAGTTCATAGATAAATGCTAATATTTGAAAGTCAAATTAAAGTTGAAAAGGTTTGTAATAACAGTTAATTAACTCTTGTTTTGTTTTCCTTCACTGCAAACTGGAACCAACTGCATTGCGAGCGCCTCTTTAACATTTTGGACCACAAAGATAAAATTCAAAGCTTTGAGATACGCCTTTGATGTTGGTATTCTCTGCAGATTCGATATTATTTTAAGTCTCTTTGTTTAAAAATTCATTTTTATTATCCCTGCATGAAATGCATGGCAATTCCCCAAATAACGAGCCATCAGTGCAATTAACATCGTCGATCGACACCAGCGTCCTGATAATTAATACAGACGCACAGCTTCCCCAGCGAGAACTGTGAGGGCTTGATTTTTCAGAGCAACTGTTCATTTACAGACTCAGCTTCAACCTAATGAAAATGGATTGTGAAACTTTAATGAACAAGACTTTGCTGTCATAATAATAAAGACTTTGAAACAACACGGAGGCCTCCATAGCAAGCTCTGGCGCTATGCTTGTTGCTACGGTACATCAAACCAATTAAGCCATATGATGAATATTTACACCGAGGTTTTTTTCAACTCTATGACATAAGATAAACTCGTAAAAGTGAGCATTAATTCTGCATCAACAGTTTCTGACATTACATCGAAGCGAAGATGCATCCGCCCAGCTAAAAGGCTGTTCCTGCCCACCTCTGTTTTGTATTAATAAATGTCAACAAAGGATTATAACGTGTTGAAAATCCAGTTTGCATGCACAGGTTGTGGGTATAAGTGCAAAGAAATTATCTTCCTTGAGGTGTATGTATGTCTGTTTTGTGTGAGTATGTACTCACGTGCTTATGAGTTTGTGCACTACAGTACATGGGTGGGCTGGGTGTGCACACATGTGCAATATCATTTATCCAAGCAGGTGTCATAGTTGTGTCTACCTTTGTATCTCTGAGAATGCATAGATGGGAGTGATTTGGGGGGCTTGTTTGAATTGTTTGACTGTTCTTTGTATACCATTCAACAATACTTATTGAGTACCTATTATGTAATAGACAATAAGAATTGCCAATAGTTATAAAATCTTTGAAAGCACCGCTATTCAAGGAACAATGCTATATGTCAATTAATATCCAATCATATTAAAGCACACTAAGTTCTATGTTGAGAAAAGGAGAGAGTATTTTGGGTGTGCATAGACATAGAACATAAATTAAGAGAAACTAGGAAAGACTCATCAGAAGAAATGGAACTTTAGCTGGGCTTAAAGATAAGGACTTAGGCAAAGAAGGGGAGGAGGGTGAATAGGAAATATCAAATACCTTCATGTGCATATATTCATGGCACACATGGCAGAGGGGCTTCATCTGTAGTGTGTGTGTGTGCGAGCGCACATGCACACCCACCTTGAGCAACATGCATTTGCATCCGCCTCTATATTCCAAGTTTCAATCTATGAGAATCATAACATTCACTAGCAGGAAATACTTCAATCCAGATACTATTCCTAAGGATTGTGAATGATGTGCCTTTGCAAGTCTCAGGGCAACAACTCTAGATTTAAAGCTCTTGACCATATTTCTAATTTAGTCCAAGTTTGCAAATTAAGCTTTTAAGTACCCATATTGCCTGAAGTTTTTTATTTATAGAAGCACAGAACTTCCAGCATTTGGTGGAAACTGGATTTACCCCCTGATTTTGAGTGCAAGTTCAATGGTTTAAGAATTTCCAAGTCAGGATTTCAAACCATCTCATCCTAGAAGTAAGCAGGCTGGCACTGACAAGTCAGCCAAATTGCAATAACTGGAAACTAGCTGGATCTCATATGCAATTGTGCACATGTGCTTGGACACAAAAGAAAGACTCCTGATTAAGGTATTTTTTTCTAAACAGTTAAGGAGTCAACACTGCTCCCCAGATGTTCCTGTACTTCTCAGACAAGATGTGGCAGGGCAGTATAAGATTCTGCATTTTGTTCCCCAGTTGGAAGAGACGTCATGACGTCTACGGGTGTCCAGAGTACATCCAGGCACAAGGAAGGAAGCAAGCAATGTGAACCAGCCAAAAGAGCCGTCACACACCCCTGTACTTGATCCACAGGGAGCCCTTCAGGCATTTGGAAACTCATTTTACTCACAAAACCCATGGATGTTCTTTTCCCAGCCTACAGAAAAGGAGAGGCAGTTAATTAAATTTGTAGAGAAAGCTACTATTCTCAGATGCACCAACAGAAATGATGAGGCAGAAGTTTGTTCTGGAGCATTTATTCAAGAGGCACACAGTCCTTTCTGCCTTCGAAAGACCTCTACGAATAGTGGTTGGTATTCTGAACGAGGGCCCTATGTCCCCAGGAGGCAGTCAAGTCATACTCAGTTTCTTCTGGTGAAGGAAGGAATAAAGATATACAGTGAAAAATAAGTTTTCAGAGGCTTTAATATTTAAATGTTAGCCCTTGGCTATCTAGAAACTTCAACTACCCAGATTTAGATTCAGTAGCCCTCACTCAGATTCACTGAGCACAGCTTAAGCATTGGATTAGATATTTCTTCTAGTCATCTCATAGAATTCTCATAAAAATCCTGAGAGGTAGAATTTGTAATTCCCACTTGAGATATAAAGATTGAAGCAGAAAATTTGGGTTGCAAGGGCAGGTGTACTCACTCTTTCTACTTCTAAGTAGTTCTCACAGAACAACAAATTGCCCTAGGGTTTCAGAAATGAGATCCTACAACAGAAGCTTAAAGTTTTCCCACCTATCAATCAGCAGGTAATGATATCACTATTTGAGAGGTGTTCTCTTTGTCCTTAAACAAATCCCCAGTCAGTTTCATTGTCCAGTGTATCCTCCCTTTCCGAACCAGTAAAAATAGGGACTTCAGAAACTTGAAGGAAGATTAAATTATGTAAGGAAGAGTGATATATCAGAGGGAAACAGAGACACCTTGACACACTGCAAGGAACTGGGGAAAGGAAAGTGACATTTCTGCTCTCCCCTGTGTTCTCTCATGGAGTGTTCACTGCCCTCTTGTAAATGTGTACATCTACAGCATACATAGGCACATAAATGCATATTACAGAATTCACCTAAGTGTGTCACGCACCATGCAAACATTATTATTACTTTTTATGGTTGCCGCAAGTGGGTAACATGATCCTAAAAATTCCAAGCTGCAGAAAGTTCCAGCAAGTCACTCAGTCACAAAGCCATGATTAGTAGCATTGCAATTTGGTGGCAGGATGTCTGCTCTCAGACCAGTGTCCTTTCTGTGACCTGATGCAGCCTTCGCCAATCAGTCCTCCTGCCAAAAGAGGTTAAGTCTATCACATCTGTTGAAAGCGCTTCCATTTGGGGGTTCATGGTACAGAAGAAAAGAGGTTGATTTTCTCTTATCAGTACTACTTGAGCTGCCCAGCTCCCTGATAGGACTTGCCTGAGTCTTAAAAGGTTTGGAAAGGAAGCCTAGTTGTGTCTCCTAGAGGCAAGAGGTTCTCATCATCCAGCCTGAAAATTTAGAACACAAATTTCCCCAAGAGCTACAGAACTCAATATTATCTTGTCTACGCTCTATGCAATATTCCAAGGGCCTCTGTTGAGGAACTCTCCATGACTAAACTCCTCTGAATGAGCTCCATTCTAGTTTTATAGAAAACTCTTTTTTGACAAATTAAACTAGGTTAAGATCTGTCTCTCTGTAACTACCACTCACTGTCCAGTTGAGCATTCCTCCCATAGGGCACCCTTTCCACTCAAAGAATAGAAACAGTGAGGACTTGCAGCATAGTTGGGTTTATTGATAGTTCCCATTCTCCTCCCTGAACCTTAGTGGCTCCCAGGCTTGTGGAACTGGACCAGCTAGAGGCTAAATACTGTGATGATCTGACCAGCCCCCACTAAGCAGGACTGAAGAGAGGTCACGGGTTCTGGTCAGGCTTGTGCCTCTGCCATCTCTGCTGGTCAGATCCTCTGAGTGTCCCATCCACCCATTAGCACTCCCTCTCCATCCTGAACATGGTCCTGGAGCCTATGGAGGCTCACTCTTCAGTGTTTAGCAATGGACTTGGGAAAAATTGCCCACTAAGATATACTATCATTACTATTATTACGGTTGCTACTGGCAATAGTATCCCAGAGTAATTAGCAAAGGATTGGCACTAAGCCTCACCAAAGACCCCACACTGCCTGTGGTGATCATAAATGGTGCTGATAAGGAAATTTCAGTTCTAATCCCAGTTCCACTGTTTAAGATGGGGAGGAAGATGAGGAGATGTATGATTTTGCTGATACAGCCACAATAACAGCAGTCATCTCTACCAGGCTTATAAACACCATAATTCCATGCTTCCGACATATCTGAAAAGTAGATACTATGGCTTCATTCCACTTTTCAGAGAGGGAGACTGGGGTTTAGAGAGCTTAGATGACTTGGTAAGGTCTTATAACCAGTATGTGATGGGGTTAGCACTCTTGGGAGTAGAAACCCTGAGCCTTTAATCACTGTGTGGTATCTCCTGTTTGTAACTTGTTATGTGACTTTGAGCAAGACACTTTCCCTTTCTAGGCTTCAATTCTCCTCACCCTGGGATTCCATATAGCTCCAGTTGACCAAAGAATTGACTTGAGCAGGGCAGTGAAGCTTCCTAAGAAGTGGAATTCCCTGCACTAGGCCCGCCCCCTTCCACCTTCCTGCATATGAATTCCCTCCTCACTGCCAGGCCAGCTCTCAGGCACATCTGAACATGCAAATCAGAATTAATTATTCAAGACTGGGTCTACTTTGCATACCAATTCCATTTTCTTCTGTGTGGGAAGGTTCTCACCCCTTTTAACAGTTTAGAATAGTGTGTATCAAACCTCCAAAATGAAAACAAAAGTTTAAAAAAAAAAACTGGAGGAAGAAGGCATGAGCTGGCTTCTTTTGTTAATTGTTCCCTCACTCCCCCCTTCAAGGGTTGGACTAAACTGACTGGAAACACAAAGGGCAGAGTTGCCTTCAGACTGGGTGGCCTCTGCTATCAACAGACAGGGCTTCTGGAATCCCTAGATCATGGGTCTCTGTCAAAAGCTAACGACAGCTATGAGTCTCCCTGAAAAAAAATACAAATCTTCAAAATGTGGTATGTAATCCTGCATTGTTCTCTAAGAGCCTGAAGTTCAGCCCTGGGAACCTAATTAAGAAGACAAGATTGGCTGAGATCAGGATTAATAGGGCAATGAAGGGCCATCAAAATCCCAGGCATGAAAAAAAAAAATCCTAAGCACCAGATCAATAAGCTTTGAGGAAGACGCCTGAGGCAGAGACACCCCCACACACACCCCAACCCCCACCCCCACCTGGTCCCTCAGGTAAGATTTACCTGAGGATGCCTGAGACACCTGTGTCCTTCTTTGGGACACAGGTGGACAAGAGCCAGACTCACTGTGCTCAGAGCCTTGAATGTTTCACCTGTGAGTATGTCCCAAAAGGAAGTTATCTTCCACCACATTTCTGTGGAAAAAGTCAAAATGTCATCTACCAGTAATACTATGATCACAACTACAAAAGTCACTGCAGAGAAAGGAAGAAGAAAATAGATTTTGGAAGTTGAGTGTAAGTTTGAGTACAACAATAGGGGGTATTTTTCTTTTGTTTATTTTTTATATTTTTTTCCAATTTCCTATGATGGAAGATGAAAAACACATAAAGTGTATATTAGAAATTAAAAAGGGAAATGAATGGATGCTCCAAGATTAGTCTCTGGAAACAGAACTAATATCATGATGTTAAAGAAGTAAATAAAGCTTTATTAACAGGTAGGGATGGTCTAGCAAATTAGGCTAGGCTCGCTTCTCCACTGTCAAAGAGAAAGAAATTTCCACCAGTGGCCTGATGCCCTCAGGAGACCTGGCCAAGTCCATGATACAACTTTAATCTTTCCAATAGATCCTCTTCTTTTCCAAAGCTGGTCCGAGTGAACTTGGCATCACGTAACCACAATGTACTTATGACAGCGTGAAGCCAAGCAAACCGTGTGTCTACTGCAGGCTTGAGTGCCAGTGACATCTGAGTGAGTGTGGGTAACACCTGAGAAATTATGAGTAACATCTGTGTGGGTGTGTTTGTGTAACGGGCTGAGTGTGTGTAACATCCAAGCGTTTCTGACATCTTGAGAGAGTGTGTGTGAGAGATCAAAGTAAGTGTATGTAGCACTAGAATAAGTATGCATAGTTAGCTGGAGTCAATAAATGTTTAAATCTGTGACCTGTCAGTTGTAATTTCTATCAATTTCCCCTCCACAACCTGTTCTTATATTCAACCCAAAGGTCCCATCTTTGCAGATCTTGCCTGGGGCCAGGGTGGACTTGATCTGAGAACTCTCAGGTTCTGCAAGAAGAGCAGTCAACCTCATCCCCCTCCCTGCTCCTCAGGCAAAGTCATCTGATTCTCTGCAGCCCCTTTAGATTTTGGTCAGTTTCTCCTAGTACTTAGCATCTGCTCAAGATCCCCTTGGATCCTCACAGAAGCCCTTGGGTGTCCTCAGGGTACAAACAACTATTCTCCTGTCAGAAGTAAGTAAAATTGAGGTGCACAGAGATGAAAAGACAGGTTAGAAACAGTTAGGATTTGAACTCAGTTGTCCTGAGCCTGTGCCATTCCCAAAACATTGCTTTCCTCCCAATGAGACTCTGCAGATGTCCTAGACAGTTTTTCCTCTATCCAAATCTGGTCTCAGATTTTCCATCCAAAGCTCTCAAATGGGCATCATGGTAACACAGGCTGTTGCAGCAGGAGTAACTAAGATCTTCCTCTCTGGGGGCTTTGAGCCCATTGAAACAGGGGGTGACTGAGTTAGCAAGATGGACAGGCCTACCCCCAAGCAGTCCTGGGACAACGGATTCATTTGGTTGATTTCTTAGGACTTTATTTGCAGAATGGAAAACAGATGCTGCATGACAAAACATGCTAAAAGTATTTCATCATGACTGAATTCAGAAAGCTCACTAGCTATGGCCTCCTCGAGTCCTCCTAGGGCAGGAGAAGGTTCTAATGCTCTACTAGGAAAATGGGGGAACAAAGTGATCCAATGGGTGTGAGGAAAGCACCTTACTTGACTAAGAACTTTCTCAAGAGTGAATGCTACAAATGAGCTTGAAACTCTAACTGGATGTACCCTCTAGAGCTCTCCGCTACAAAACCAACCCCGCCTCAGAGATCACAGAACTCTTCCCTAGGCACATCACTGGGAATAAACTCAGGAGTCTTTCCTGACAACATGATTTTATGGGAAGTTGTAGGGGGCATAAGGAGCTTGGTTAGAGTTGGGGAGATATAAGAAATGTGGAAATAAATTTAAAGCTGAAAACCCAGAAGACAAATTGTACCAACATCTTAATTTGCAGAAGTCCTGTTCACTTATGTTCAAAGTGGAGATTCTTGCCACTGAGCACGGAGGAAAGGGTCTTAAGTTAGACCCAGCGGTGAGCACTTCATGTCTATTAACTCTGACTCACTTTCACTCCAGCTCTTAGGCTCACTGCATTGCACTGCAAAATTAATTCATGGGTCGAAAGATTATCAAAGTGACTAAAAAGGTTGTGATTATGAGACATTAAGAAAAAAGATAATGGTCTGGAGGAATCTCCTTTGTATCATTAACATTAGCTTTGAAAACACTTTCCTACCCAGAATCTCCATAAACTATTTTCAGAGAATCTATTTCACCCTGGCTGTCTTTAGCCCACTTGGCTAGGAAACCATGGAGTGAAAAATGGTAGATTTCTATTAGAAATAAAAGGCAAAATCACAAGCACCACTATTAATGAGGTGATTTAAAAATATATATATTCAATCAAGAGTAATTGGGGCTGAGCATGGTAAGTCATGGAAAATTATAAGCTCTGCCCACTCTAGGGCATGACTGACTATTAAAATCTTTTTCACACCATTGCCTGCAGAAAGCAGCTGGGCACCATGCCACCAGGGAGGTGGCAGCAGAATGGCCTCATTCCCAAAACAGGCTTGCAGAAAAAGAGGACAATCGGTTGGATTGCTGAATCAAACTTAACCCTTTTCATACCACGCCAAGTGGAATTTTTGACGAAAGTCAAAGTTAACTCCTCAAGCACCCATCGTGGGATGACTTCTGACTTTGAAAAGCATTTACTGAATATATTTCTAGAATCCCCACTCCACACTTTCAATCGGTTATCCCATTAACCTTTTATTCTCAAAATGAATAAATAGCCTATTTTGTTCATCACTGTTCATGCAGGCAGAAGCTGGAGTTCAGAGAAGCCAAGGCGATCTGCGCAAGGTCACAAAGCCAATGAGTGGCCCAGCTGATATTGTACATTGTGGCTCTGCTGACAGAACTCTTCCCATGAGCCCATAGATACCTCATGACCACTCTGCATCCCACAGCCATGGTTCACTGAGACACCAACAAAACTCACTTAACCAGAACTTCTAGCATCTAGAATTTTCTTTAATGCTCTTCCCTCTTTTACCAGCTAAAGAGAAAACTTCTAGTTCCATCTTGGTAGTTACTAACTTTGGGGCAATAGCATGTTCGTTTTCTGTACTGACTTATGCAGATAACACAGAGACTCATTCATTCTGGGAAGGAAATACTTGTAGAAATGATCTCTTTGAACATGTTTTTTGCTCTCCAGGACTATGAGTGGTAGGAATCCCAGAAGTCCCTGAATACCCAAGTTTTCTTACCCATACAACACTTCCTTTTTCCACAGCCCTGCCTAATATTACAGATTAGAACCTGCAGCAAGGGTGTGGCTGACTTAGATATGGACTGACCCTACCATGTACCTTATGTTTCTTGCTAGTAAATCCCTAATACAAGCTGTTCTTTGTCTCATACCCTCATATCCCATATTCAAAAAAAAAGAGAGAGAGAGAGAGAGGAAAAGTGAAGTGTTTGATTAACTAAAAGCTCTTTTGTCAAGGACAGCGACCATGTTGTATGGTGGCAAGAACTTTAAACCAAGAGTTAGTTAGTGAACATTGTCCATTATATGTGCAGCCAAGAGACATTTATTTGAACTTTCTGAGTTACAATTTCTTCAACTTCAGGTGCAACTAATCATACTTTCCTTCTTCATAAGATGGTGGTGAAGATCAAGTAATATGAGTTTGAAAGTATATTTGAAATATTTAAAAGTACTGCAAAAATTGTATGTGTCTTGTGCTGTGACTTGGCCCGAGACTCTCAATCTCTGGTACATGCAATTTAAGCATTATCAGGGTCATAAGTGGAGTTGCATGAAAAGAGCAAAGACTTTGGGACCAGATGGATACTGCTGAAATGTTGAGCCTACCACTTGTTAGGTGGATGTCCTTGAACAAATTAAAAACTAAGTCCGTTTTTCACCTATAAAGTGAAAATAGCAATTTTTTCCTTACTGAATAGTGTCAAGATCTATAGCAATGGTTTAGTTTCTGAACTAAAAAAAAAATCTAAAACAAGAACAACAACAAAAATGTTTGCTTTTCCCATGGTGTAAATACTCCCATCCCAGTCGGCTCCCTCCGTGGTAGCCACACAGTGCCCAGGATGCTGAGCAGGGAAGTTGAGTGCCCTTGGCTCCTGCAATTCAGTCTAAGCCATGCCAGCCCACCTCTCAGATTAGCTGAGTTAATACATGTGAAGAGTCAGGACAAGATTTGCATTTAGTAGGAAATTACCTCCACTTAATTTTGCTCGAGTCCTGTTCTCCAGTCCCCAGAACCTGAGGCAGTAACGAGACAAGCACAAGGAGGAAGAAGGAGGCTCCATACAAGCAGCATCCCTGGGGTAAAGGAAATGAGGGTGATAACCAGAAAGAAGGGACACCCTGGTGCTACAGAGAGAACAGAATAACTAACTAGAGGAAGATGATCAGCAAAAGGACTCATTCCCTTAAGCTCTGGACACAGTGAAGGCCTAGAACACGTGCCCAGCCTTAAGATCATTCAGAAGCTCTTCATTCCATATTGCCAAGGTTACCAGGCAGTGAAGGGCTAGTTGCCTGGCAGCAATGCCCAGCTCTCTAGGGCCACTCCCTTCTGCCCTGACCTCTGGTGACATTCCCTCCAGAGACCACCACTTTTCCAGCAACATGTCTCTCTGCTGCTACCTTCCAGCCCCTATTTAAGCCCAGAGCCCATGTAACCAGAACACACCTGCCTAGCAATCCACAGCCAGCTGCTGTTAAGAAATAACAACGCTGGGAGACCAAGAGCCAGGAGCCCCAAGCAGCAAGCTGTGGAGCCAGGAGCCCCAAGCTGTGGGATCTTGGGCAGGCTGTTTGACTTCTCTGAGTTTCTTTCCCTTCATCTCCCAGAGATTTCCCTCTGATCTGTATAATGGGGTTTCTTTCATCTTCAAGAGAGGGATTAACACCTACTGGGCCCCCACACAGAGCGGTCCTCTGAAGAGCCCCCTGAAGTCCATCAAATGCAAGGGGCAGCAAGGTGATTATTACCATCACCCATAGTACTGGCACGAAATAGGCTTCAGCCTTGCCAGGGTTCCCCAGAGCTAGGCCAGGCATTGGCACTGGGAAACCAAGAGCCGAGGGAAGCCGAGTCTCTGCCAGGACAAAGCAGGTGACATGTTCTAATGGACTGTGAAGAGGGTCTGTGTTCCTGTCCTTAGCCACTGTAGAGCCATTTGTACAGGCAGCACAGAACCCTGCCCAGCAGCTCGCTCCCTCTCTGGGAAAATTGGCAGCCTCAGGAAGTGAGCAGCTCTCAGGTTGGACTTGATTAGGGACCAATTTGGGCCTGTTAGCTGAGCCTCCAGGATCATCTTAGCCAATTACTGGCCCAGCCTGGCCTGCAGCTGGCTGCCCCCTTCCATCCTGGACACTTATTTCCAGCAGAGCTCTCCTTGTGCCTGAGGCAAGAGAACAGGGTGACTGTGGCCCATTAAAAAGATGGAGAGAGAAATAACTCACTCAGTATGGCATGGGTGTGGGTGGGGCCTGAGCCAGAGCTTTAATTAAAAAAAAAAATCCTCAATAAACAGTCTTGTGCCTTGCGTATAATAAGTATGGGAATTTATAAACTCTCCCCAGCTATGGGGCTCTGATGACTATTAAACTTTGCATCTGGCAGAGGAATTTTGGCCTTCTGGGCTAACTGCTACTCCATCTCAGCCAAGCCAAACAGGCTGGCAACTCTGGAGGGGGGCCAGTGAAACCCTGCTCAGACGCCCCCCACCCGTCCAGAACTCCTGCAGTTGAACTACCCCCATGAACAGAGCTGGCCCCTAGGAAAACCAGCATCTGCCAAGACTCTCTTTCCTGCTCCTTTCCCTGCGCCTGCAGGAACCTGGCACTCATGCCTGACACCCTCCAGCCAATGCAGTGCCCCCAAGAACATCAGCAAGAAGGGTCAAACCTCAGGAAAATATGGGACCAATTCCCCCAGAGCTAGCACTGCCTTGTCTATTTAACAGACCTCACTTTTCAGCCTGGCATTCAGTCTCCCCCTTCCTCAGCCCCCCAACACCAGGCCCCTTCTTATCTCCCTTCTCACCACTCTGCTTGGCACTTAGCCTTCCCTGTTCTCATCACTACAGTCTCTTGCCTGTGGGCCTCTGCTCCTGTTGCCTCAACACCCACCCCCTTACATTCTTACCTGGTGTGGAATAGTCATTGAGTGTGTGGACCTCCGGGCCAGCCTAGCTTTCGAATTCCAGTTCGCCAGCTGGTTTGCTTTGGGCAAGTTGAACCTGCTAATACCTAGAATCCTCAACTATAAAAATGGAGCTTGTGGTACCTACATCAGAGGGTGATTGTGAGGGAGCAATGGAGGGGGGGTGTGTGCATACCTATGCATGCATGTGTGCATGTATGTATTGTGTTTGGCACATAGGAAGCATTTAGCTTTGTTATTATTAGTCTTTAAGATGAAAGTCAACAGATTTTGACCGATTGGCCAAATCCATCAACCCGTTTTGATAAATAAAGTTTCACTGGAGTCACAGACATGCCTGTGTGTTTATCCACTCTCTACAACTGCTTTCCTGCTGTGCACCTAAATTATTTGCCATTCACCTGTGCACAGAAAACCTCCATCAACACCTGCCTAAAGATTCACTTAAGGAAGTTGAGCTCTAACAGCTCCTGTCTGGGCTGCATTAGACATTATCCTGTCCCGTGCTCCCATCCTTTCTTCTTGCTCATTTATCCCAACAGTTACAAGTTCTCTGCTCCTACCACTGCAGTATGAGATCTTCAAGGGGGAAAAAAAAAAAAAAGCACATCTGTACACCTTTGTTTTCCCCCCAAGATCATAAGTGAACAATTTAGAATAGTGGATCCCTTTGAATACTACAAAGGGATCACACCGTAAATCACAAACTCACTCAAGTACAAACCTAGTGCTCTGAACAAGGCTCCCAATGTGTGATGGGGAAGACTCAGCTCATCAAGTGGGGGTTCCTGTGACATTTAAAGGAAAGTCTAGTGCTCTATTATATTCTTACCTGTGCTCCCAAGACAGAGCCAAATCAGATAGAAAACTCCAAAAGCCAGAGCTGATGGGAGAAAAGGAAGAGTAACCTTTATATCCAGAAAAAGCTTTCATTATTATTAATTCTCAGTATTTCAAAATCTCATTTCTCCTTCATCTTTGACTAACCTGACTGCAGTTCTCAGAAGCGACTCATCAAGTTATTCACATGAGGTTGGAGAGAATGTGTGATGAAGAGGCAAGAAGAATCTGGAGCTCTGAGAAACACAGTCAAAATTAACCTCTCCACGTCATAAAGGGACTGAGAAAATAGAAAGCGGGCTAAGTCTGAGGTTGCCAGAACTTTCTTCTGCCTATCTCTCCATTAAGAAAAGAAACACACCTGAGCTTGAGGACAAAAATCTGGGAGACATATTCACTCACACAGGAGCTGTTGAATCAGTCTTGGAAGAAATCACTATCTTAAGGCTTGATAATTTTCTATGTATCGTAGGGAAAGAAGGGCCTTCGTGATGGGCAGTAAACAAAAGGAGACAAAAAAGGAACTGTCATCCCTAACTTCAGGCAGTCCATCATCTAGAGAGAATTAAAACCAGGAAGACTAAAATCATCCTGTAAATATGAGCAAAAACCCAACCAAAACTGTGCACAGCAAACCCCAGAGACTGAATCAGTTCCTATTACTGTGAAATCTCAGTTTAACCAAAGATTCCCAGCCAGTGACGCAACTGACTGTAAGTAATATTTGAAACAATAAAAGCTCCTGTAACAGGAAAAGAATTCAAAGAAGCCCTGGGGGTCTTTGTAAAAGGTTTGGCCTATATAAACACTTGCTGTGTAATTGAGTACCAGAAACATGGGGCAAGACTGAGTGAGATGTAACTTTGGCAAAGTTATCCAGAAGACAAGTGCAGCAGAAATCCCAGAAATGGAAGGCACCCTAAGTTTGGTGTTTTCTGAATTATATTCCTTGGGATGGCTCTATATATTTTACCTAGAAATTGTTAAATAGGTGTCATTGCAATGGAAACTTTACTCTGTTATTATGTGGCATAACTCTTCATAGGCATTTCTCAATTATCTTATATTCATTTGATTTAGGAAACATTTTCTATGAGCATCACCGAGCTCTCAAGATCCAGAGTACAGTTAGAGAAAGGACAATGATGTTGGGAATAGCATGAGTGCTTTGAGGAAAGACTCACCTGTCTTGGTTGGTATTACCCCTCCCCGGACAGAACCTGGGACAACGTGCTTCAAAATGTTGGCGGGATGGAACCCACCGAGGGCTGATGTCCTGAGCTTAAGTCATAGATGAACGTACAGCTGCAGCCTTCATAGACTTTTCATAAGACTGAGGAGGTTAAGGCAATCTGAAGAGGATACTCCTCCCATCTCCAGACTCCAGCTAAACTCAATTTAAGACACAGTTTTCCAAATGAATCTTGGGAAACCCAGGTATTTGCTGCATCTCCTTGAGGGATGATTGAATCAGATTCTTCTAAAAATGGTGAGAAACTATAGACCCTCTTTAAGAACCTGAAGCAATTAGTAGCTCACAACTCCCCCAAAGTAACCATCATACAAGGAAAACATCTCCATTTCATCTGAAATAAGTAGGTTTTCCTAACTGCTAACATTTTAGAGAATGTTTTAGCAGAAATACTTGCGCCAGGTACAAATAAGTTGCTAATAATCTCCATGAACAACATTTATTCTGTAACATCGCTGCTGTACTTATACACGCTATTAAAATGTCTGAAAATTATAGAAATTATTTTATCGGCTACATTAATTTCTTCTTGAAACATCTCAGCACACCAACTCAGAATTAGGCATTAGAATTCTGTAGTTGCACTTAAATATGTTAATAATCACAGATAAACAAACGCAGGGCTGAAATTGTCTAAAAGAATGGAGGGCAGCTTGTTGGAGGTTCACAAACACAATGTGGGATAATTATATGCTAAATCACTTAACCTTGGGAACACACAGAAAATTTACAAAGATCAATTGCTCATAAAAAAGAAAAAAATTAATCAAATGAGTTAGCTAGTAAATGGTTAGAAAACTTGATGGGAATTCCTTTGATAACACCATTTTGATTTGATTAGTTGTACTATTTTTATATCATCAGTAAACAGAGTTTGATTATACACTGATCTCATTTTCTGCAGAAATATTGCAAACCCATTAGTGACTAAGAAAAAAGTATAGAAGGATTATTCAAAAGACACTTTGAAATAGACAATTCAGGCCTCTCTCTCTTCCTCTTGTTTTCTAATGCTATCAGCTTAGAAGGGTTACTGTACACAGTACCACAGACTGGGGCAGGTGGGGGGAACTTAAACAACAGGTGTTTACTTTTATCCTAATTCTGGAGGCCAGAAGTCAGCAATGGCACATAGTGGCAGTGGTCTAATCTTCTGAGGTCTAATCTTGGCTTGTAGAGAGACGTCTTCTCTTCGTGTCTCCTGAGCTCTTTACTCATATCCACCCATGCCCAGATCCTCTCTTTTCAAAAGGAAACCGGTCATATTCCAGCTAAGTCCACCCTAGCACTCTCTTTCCATGCTACTACCTCTTGAAAGTACCAACTCCAAAAATAATCATTACTCTAAAGTACTGGAGGGAGGTTAGCATATCTACAGATGAATTTAGGGGGCACAATGAAGCCCTTAAGGCCATAGACACCAAGTTTTATCCTCTATGTTTTAAAGAAGAGAGTATCTTTAAAAAATTATTCTTAAAAAAATTCTTAAAAACGTTCACTTTCCTAATCTGTCACTCCTATCAAATCATAAATATTCCTGTAGATTGCAGATCCCAAAATTGTTCTCACATTTCTCATCATCCCTCACTTAGAATCCTGCAGCAGCTTTTCCCCAACTGCTCGCCACAACCAGTAGCCTGAGATCTTTCTACATAAAAGTTGTATGGCTGCTTCTCAGCTTAAAACCTTTCCTGGATATTTAAACATCCAAAATTCAAAGAAACTAAATTATACTCCTGTGGATTTATCCAAAGGATGAATCAGAAAATTACACAAGTATGTACTTGCAAAGATTTTTATTACAGAATTGTTTACAATAGAGAAAATTGAAAATCACCCAATAATAGAAGACTAGTTAAATCAAATCTAGATGTGCACCCATGCAATAAAATTTCATGCATCCGGGGTGATTTGGTGATGGGAAACCCGTGGGGATTACAATTGAGATGAAAAAAAAAATGTGCTAAATGATGTGAAAATAAACTTTTTAATAAAAAAAAAAATTTCATGCATCCATAAAAAGGATGAGGCCAGGGAATATGTTTGTTGACAATGAAAAAAGGTCTGCCCTCTATTAAATTTATAAAAACAGTGAATAAGTCATGGTAAATATAATATATCCTTATTTAAAATATAAATGAATGAAATATGGGTAGGTTGAAAGCTAGCTTACTAGATAGATGACTGATTGATAGAGAGCAAGAGAGAATTGATGAGTAGACAGAATTCAAGGAAGAAGACATCAAATTATTCCCCGTAGCAACAAAACTATCTGTTGTATTATTACAAGGTTGTTTTTGTATTTTTTTTTTGCCAATTTTTCTATATCTAATAAGAATTTCTATATTGAACACTTTTCAAAATTTATTTATTTATACATACAGAACTGGGGTACAGGCCAGAGGTGCAGGGGCAGTGAAATGATTCACTAAAGACAGAGCGGCGTACAGAACAGGCCAACCGACAAAGTACTGCTGAGGGGAACAGCAGGCGGGTCAGGAGAGGTCTGCTGCGCCCTGTGGGTCACCTCCAGGGCAGGAGATCGAACTTATGCTGAAGTGGCTTTAGCTTCTTAGTGCTGTGCTTTAACCCGCTGCGCCACCAGGGAGGGCCATATATTGAACTCCTAAGACGAATATGCACATATTTCATAGAATAAAGAAATGTTGTCTTAAAAGAAGAAACTTTTAATTCCCCTTTCCTCACATATAAGTTGAAGCTCCTTAAATAACATCTGAAATCTTTGAAGCACATTTACAGGTGTTCCTGCTACTCACATCTCCCCCCACACTCTCCCACAATCTATGCCTCTAGTGTGTCATCTGCCTCCTGTTTCTGTGCCTTTTCATTAGTTTCTCTACCACATTGCTTTACCCCATACTTTTTAACAAACTCCTATTCATCACTGAAAACCCAAATCAAACATTACCTCCTCTGTGAAGATTTCCCTACTCCTCAAGTTAAGCTTGCTGCCTCTTCCAGATGCCCACAGATCTTTATTGACACTTCTATGACGCTTTTCTGTCTTAATTTCTGTCCCTTTCACTACTCTGTGAGAACTCCAAGTAATATATCAAGATCTTAGGAATCAAAAGCCCGAAGTTGGCACACTTAAAGTCTCGTTGTGGAATTAAAACCACAATGAGATACCACCTTACCCCAGTGAGAATGGCACTTCTGCAAACAACTAGCAACAACAAATGCTGGTGAGGATGTGGAGAAAAAGGAACTCTCCTGCACTGCTGGTGGGAATGTGAACTAGTACAACCACTATGGAAAACTGTTTGGAGGTTCCTCAAACTGCTAAACATGGAGCTTCCCTACGACCCAGCAATCCCACTCCTGGGTATCTACCCAAAAGACACAAAAACACTGATTCAAAAAGATACCTGCACCCCCATGTTTATTGCTGCTTTATTTACAATGGGAAAAACATGGAAATAGCCCAAATGCCCAAAAGTAGATGACTGGATTAAAAAGATGTGGTACATATATACAATAGAATATTACTCAGCAACCAAAAAAAAAAAGAAACAAACACATTTCTTTTAAGGCAACATGGATGGAGCTGGAAATAAGCCAGAACGAAAAGGAAAAATACCAGATGGTTTCTTTCATAGCAGGAATATAACGGAACAGGTGAGAAAATAATGATAATGATGAACAGCTATGTACCAGAGACATTTTATGGGGTTGGAGTGGGGAATGGGATCAAAAACAATGGGAGGAGGGAAATGCATTGGACTATGGTGATGGCACATGGGTGATTTGGTGATGGGAAATCCAAGGGGATTGCTACTGAGATGGAAAAATGCACAAAAATAGGTAAAAATAAATTATTATAAAATTTTTTTAAAAAGTCTTGTTGTTGAAGGGCTGAGAGAGCAAAGAAAATTTTAGGCTTCAGATCCAGTCCCCCCTTCCTCAGAGCAAGCTTTTCTGGGCCACCTGCCCCCTTGCCTTAGGGGAGAAGTGACCCCTTACTTCATTCTCTAGTTCACACCTTGAGGCTGTTTTCTCGCTCAGGGCAGGATCCTATGTGCCCAATGTGTTTCCAGTTATTACCCTAGTACTCATCACCCATAGGCACTCAGATAGTTCTAGAATAAATGAGTATATACACCCCCTGCTACCTGGCCCACTACGGCTTCTTAGCAAGGTCTTCTCTTCCCTGTTCCCTCTTGTTTTACAAAGTAAAGCAATACTCCACACTCTGCACCAAGGTGACCACCACCCTCAATTGGAGATCCTAGAAGAAATCACATCCTGCTCTCTTTCAGAAAGATGTGGGAATATTTTCACAACAGATTTCCTTTGGTGGCTGGAGGAATTTCCAAGTCTTCATAGAGGGTTACAATATTTCTGAGTTTTCTTTATGTCTCTTTCAGGAAGGACCCTTCTCAGGCCCCTTAAAAAGAAGGTGGGAAAAGATGTAAGTATCTCCCCAAAAAGGACCAGAAGGACATATAATAAAGGGCTGTGCATGTCTTTCTCAGAATGGTGGGAGAGTATAATATTATTTCCCATATTTTTCTGTAGTTCCTAAATGTCCTCTATTGAATATGCATTGTGTTTATAACAACAGCATTACTTTAAAGAAAAAGACAGCTTTGAGTACTCACAATGACAACTGAGTAAATCATCCCGAAATTGCAACTCATCTTGATACACCCATGATTCTATACCCTGGGGGAGTGAGCCCTACAGGACAGCCCAGGTCACTCTCTTCATGAGATGCCTTCCAGTTTGGGGGCACATCAGAAAGTCTGAACCTAGCCAAATAAGCTGCGAAGCATCTCCGAGGATAACTCCATGGCCCCAGCCTGAAAGTGGCTGAGCCCCCAGAATGGACAGAGCCCTTGGAGTCTCCCACATATTTAAGAACAATGTTCTTGGGCTTCACTATCAAGTTGTTATGCATTTAGATTTTTGTTTGTTTCCTTTGTATTTTTTTAATCACACTACACTAAACTACCTCACTTAAGTCAACTCTTTTCACATGATCTAATTTCCTTTTCTCTGGTTACCCTTACCTGAGATAGCCCCCCCACCCCATCCACCCAACCTGCATCAACTATCTCACTTAAAATATGCCTGGAGATCTGGCTTGGCTGTAACAGCCTTAGGGTTGGGAAATCCTTTTTGAATACTGTACACTCTTCATCTCGGGATCCAGCCGCAGTGGAGAGGTTAAGAGCAGAGTCTGTGTTCAGACCCCAGCTCTGGCACTAACTGTGTGACAATAAGCAGGCTCTTTGACATCTCTGTGCCCAAAATAAAATGTTAATAATCCCCAGAGGGAAACAAGGGATTCATCCATGTAAATAAAGCATTTAGAAAAGTGCCTGGTACAAAGAACAGAAAGCAAGTACTCACTGTTAACATTGTGACCAGAACGGCATTGATTTTCATTTCAGTTTTGTTTTCTTTTTATAAAAAGAGAGGAGTTAAGCTGCTGAAATTCCCCATTGAGTGATACTAAGATTAACGCCAAACCCACTCAGATCTTGGACTTTCCCCATCTTGGAATTGCACCTTTGATTTTGGAACCTAGAAGCAGCAAGTGAATTTGCGTTTCACCCCCCAAAGAGATTCCAGGGAGAGTGAGAAGCAAAGTGAGAGGGGGTAAAGAAGGAGCAGTGACAGAGAGGGAGACACAGAACAGATTGAAACTGCTAGTCTAGCATCAGGAAGGAGCTTGGAAAAGCTGTTCATTTCCCAGCTGGTGGTTCTGTTTTGTAGTAGTATGTGCTGGGGTTGGTTTTTTTTTTTTTTTTTTTTTCGTTTTGGAATTCTTTTCTTTTTCATTTGCGTTCACATTTCCCCCTCTTGTGGCTCATCAGGAAATCACAGGTGCTTTTGCGATTCAATTCTCTGGGCTGGCAGTTGTGGCCAGAGCAGTTGGGCCCAGCCCAGGGAGCAGGGACTGGCCAGGCTGCAGAGTAGTCTCACACCCTGCTAGCAAGGGTCCAACTTTGATGCTAGCAAAAAGAGTCTGCTCCTCTCTTGGATCATTCAGAGAAAGAAGAGCTCCAGGAAAGTGTGTTGGGTCCTTACAACAATGATCCCAAAAGACTTTGGGCTGGAGGTTGAAAGCAGGGGTTGGGGAAGTGTGGATTTATTTGGGAACAGACCAGTGGGAGAGAAAAATGATCCAAGTCCAAAGAACAGCATAACGCTCACTGTCACACACACCCGTCCTGAGCTGTGGCTGTGCCTTTGTTCACACTGTAACCTACACTCTATGCCCACTTTCAAGAACCAGGGAAACTATCACCCTTTGGTGATAACTTTTACCAACCCCTTCTCAGACCTTTCCTCCCAACAGAAGTGTTTCCTCATCTCCCTCCATCTTAGCACATCTGCATGACTCCAGTGTCCCAGGCAGATCTGCTTTCTATTCTGATTAGGTGTGCTTGTGTCTGGTCACCCCACAAGACAGAAAACAAGAGCGAGCATGGGTGTTGTTTATCTCCAAACCAGCCTCCCAAGTAAAGCTGATTGTATAGGAGATGCATTTGATGGATGTTTTTGATCATGCACTTGATGGATGTGTGACCTTAGCATGTGCACTGAATGTCTCTGTCCCATGACGGAGGGGCCAGGTAAGGCTGAGGGTGCCTAGTCCCAAAACACTTTCCAAGTCCTTTCTAGGACTTCCCAGGGCAGTCACAAGTACCTGGCTAACCATTTCAAGCTTAGAGCCCTTCTGCATTTGAAAGGTATTTAAGTTATGTATGTAAACTAGTTTCAAGTGATTCAGAAGAGAAGGGAGGGGAGAGAATAAGGAGAAAGAGCAGGAAGAGAAACATGAAAGATTTGAAATAAATGAGGAAGAGAGAAAAAATGAGATAGTAAATATCACTGCTGGTGAATCTAGCTTCAGGGTATATGGATAATTGTTGGACACTTCTTTCCATTTTGCTGTAGTTTTAGAAAAAATTGTCAAAACAAAAAGTTGGGAAGAAACAAAGATGTATCTTAATGTATTGTGAATTCAAAAGCAAAGTAAATAACAAAATAAGAAATAAAATTCAGGACACACCAATTACTATTTCTCAGTCTAGGAACCACAACTGGGCTGTAAGTGTTCACAAACCTTAGGGACCAATTTTATGCAGTGCATTTTTCTAGGGAGACTATTTATATCTTTCATGAGATCCTCCAGGGGTTTGTAACTACCTTATGCGCTTCAAAAATGCCATACACAGGTACTTTAACAAAACAAATCAAGATGAACAGATACAAGAGAATCTTCTGCAGAATGAAGTCCTCGAATTTCAGAAACAAGAACTACCTGAGAGATCATGTCCAGATCAGGAAACCAGGTTCAAAGAAAGGCCTGTGAATCTGACTCCCACGATACATCATGTTTCATTGGCTCCTAAAAAGCAAATGAGCCCACGTGAGGACCTGTCCTGAAAAGCAGGCCCAGACAATGGCCAGTGGTCAGCCCTCCTTAACATGGACATGCATCTTTGTTCTGACCCAGACAACTACATTGTTACAGAGCTGCTTGCAAAGGAAGCTTTGTCAAGGGGGCTACAGTTGTCTCACTGGGGCCTGGGACACTCTCCGCTCTAGAGTAGAAGGAGCAGGCCACTAACTAAGATTGATGGACGGTACAAGTCCTGGCAGGCCAAACACAATGCAAGGACAGCCAAGTGGGGGAACAAAATTAGTTTGCGAGATTAGAACGTATTAACACAAGTCAGACAACTGTCATGTCACAGCTCTTCACCATAATGCTGACTGGCAGGCAAGCATTTCTGATTCTGATGGCCAAGGAGGCGAGGCGTCTGCGATCTGTCTCGCATGACATCCACTGGCTGGCAAATCCTCCCTGCTGGAGAAGTCAGCTTTTCTTAGCAAAATAGGTCCCCTGGGTCTTGTTTGGCAGGCCCCTAGGTCAAAGGTGTTTGGGAAGGTAGAGAAGGCCGGAGGGACTTGGCAGCTGTCAAGAATTGCAGCTCAAGTGAGAAGGTGGGCTTTCTGAGACAGAGGCAACAAGTACTTTTGAATCACAGAGATCTGGAACCAGGCTGACAGGGAGATACAAGAAGCACCATACTTTCTGCATTCAGGAATGTTCAGCTCACTGGACAGCCCAGAACTACTCATGTGGGCAAGTCCAATAGGGATGGAAAGCAGAGGGAACAAAGCCACCCATGCTGGCAACCTCCAGGTGGCTGATTCTAATGCCCAAATGCCCACTCAGCTCTACCCACTTGCTTTTTAGACTAACTGGTCCATAATTCAGCACGTCAGTGTTCATTATCATTCGAACCTGAAGAAGAACTGAAAGTTAGTTATTCAAACAAAAACAGACAGAGCTGTGACTCACGTCTGCCCTATACTAATGTGGGCAGTACAATTTTTTTTCCATGTTTGCATTGTTTGAAATTTTGAATGTGTGCATTCTAAACTGACTAGCAAATATGGAATAAACCCAGAAGAATATTTGTAGAAAGGGTGTATTTGTCCATGTAGGCAAGATTATACTTCTGTGAACAAAAACCCTGAGATGCTGGTGCCTTGACACAATAATGCAGATTTGTTATCTCTACAAAATCCACCATTGTGTAAGACTCTCCACCTAACTCTGCAGAAGCCCAGTGATTCTGGTTGTTTTGATCATTGCTCTAATTCAGCACCCTGAAAGAAGACCTGAAAGTTAGTTATTTAAACAAAAGAACCATCATAGTTTGCAAAATTTCATTCACACGGATATGGACTCATAAATAATCTGGATCTACTGAGTTTGAGAATAAACTGGCCCCAGGAGCAGTGGTAGATAACCTCAGGGCCAATATTTAACTATAACACAATGTACACCGTGCCCTGTGAGCACTGTGCAATACAGTGGTCTTAATTTCACCAAAGTAATTCTATTTGGAAGACTTTTGGAGAACAAGAGGACTGAAACTGTGTAGGAGGTCCCTGCTATGAAAAGCTCCCTTGATAAAAAGGGTAACCATGGAATCAGTCTGGATTGACCTTGATCTACTTGAGTAGTCACGTGGAAATGTTTTTTAATTCCTGGAAAACCCCAAATATTAACAATAAGGGCAAAACTTTCAAGCAAAGACTTGAATAAAGGAGGACAAGATATTGTGTGTGACTGTTCAAAATAGTATCTATTTTAGAAATATCTATTTTATCCATTGCAAACCATTTCTTTTCACAATAGGGTCGCCTCACCACTACTACCAAAGAGAATCTGATGAATCTTTGAAGAAAAAAGAGACAAAATCCAAAAGACACCAGCAATTCCAATTAATAATAAGTAGAGAAAAGCACCATATCAAAACTGAGGAGGAAAAAGTCACGAATATTACACTGTAAGTGCCTGAAGATTGTTGGGAGACCTTGGCCATTTGATTACAGATTATAAACAGACATTAGTGCCTCAAACGGAGGCTCAGAACATGTAGAAAAGCCATTAAGTTTCATAACTGTGGCTAATTGAATATTTAATAGGCTACTTTGATATATAATAGGCAAAGATTTCATCAAAGCACCATTCCAAAAGGATAACTGAGTATTCTGAATGTTTGAGCACCTGGAAATTTATTAGTGTACTGATATAATAATAACTGCTAATGAAATATCTATACCTTTGAAGACAAAATTGTTGATATACTGAGTAGACTTTCATTGTTTCAAAAGCAGTGACTCTAGGTAATTGGGATATTTTATCACAAGGAATTCAGATTCAAATGAATGCAAACATGTGAAAGTTCCAGATTACCTGTATTTCTCTGTGAATATCAGATGTTACTCTTTCTGTACCAATTTAAACTTAGAAAAGTAGGTATTCAGGATAATTCTTTCTTTCTCTCTTTTTTTTTCAAGATTTATTTGTGCATACAGAACTGGGGTACAGGCCAGAGGCTCAGGGGCGGCGAGAGGTTTTGCAAGAGAAATAGTGGGGAGCAGAACAGGCAGATCGATGAAGTACACTGCTGAGGGGAGCAGCGGGCGGATCAGGAGAGGTCTGCCGCGCCATGTGGTCACCTCCAGGGCCAGCAGAAATCGAACTCATGAAGAAGTAGCTTGAGCCTCTTAGGTCTGTGCCACCCACTGCGCCACCAGGGAGGGCCAATTCTTACTAACAAACAACATTTTTTTGAGAAAAAAAACCAAAGTTATAAGGAAACAACTATGATGGTAGTGTTTCCAGATAGTCATATAAAATACTCATTCCCATGGCCAATATTCATAATGGTAGTTAGGTGGGGGTTACAGGATTATTCTTAAGGGGCTGATAAAGAGACTTAAATATCACATAGATGGGTTATAAATAATCAGGTTATTTGGTCAAGTTTAGCATAGCTTGAAGCTTTAAGTACCCAAATTCTTTATTACAGAAAATTCTTTCAGTGCAGTGTCATTTCTTCTAGAAAGCTAAAGAACAATTACTCCTACAGTCAGGTTACAGCTGATATCTCAAATCATTTGCTTCAAAACCATATCTGATCTTTTAGCAACTCTCACTTTTGCCATCCTGGTTTTAAGATTGTGCAATCTATATTTCCAATACAAAAAAAAATTATTGTTCCTTTACTAGTCAAAGATCATATCTGTTTGTTTTTCTTTTAAAGATTTATTTATTTATGCTTACAACAGCTAGGGTGCAAGCCAGCCAGAGGTGCAGGGAGGTAAGAGGATTCACCAGAGACAGAGTGATGAGCAGACCAGGCAGACCTACGGAAATACACTGCTGAGGGGAGCAGTGGGCGAGACAGGAGAGGGCTGTTACACCATGGGAGTCAGCTCCCTGGCCAGGGATAAAACTTATGCTGCAGTGACTGACGATAACTTCATAGTGCTGAGACTTAACCCCCTGTGCCACCAGAGAGGCCCTATATCTAATTAAAGAGAATAGCTTTAATCCATGTGACCCATATTCTTATTACGTATTTTAAAGATGATTACAGAAAAATAACAGTTTCTCTGACCACATTAATTCCTTTATGGTTATGCCATTTTCAGTCTTCCTCACAACCCCCAACACCATTCTGCCCATCCAATTCAGTCCAACTTGCTTCCCATACGTACCTGACACAGGCACACAGGCATGGTTTACACCTGACAACACCTGATATTTAATCGCCTGTTTCCTTTCTGGGAGCTTTACCCCAGTTTCCTCTAATTTCTTCATCTCTCCCAATTCTCCTGGAGACAAACACAAGAGTTCTATATTCTAACCTGTGCTAGAACCAAGTGCTGGCAACAATAGGCTCCAGAATGCAGCAACATTATTGGAATCCAATATATCCAAAGTTTTATATCCTTGATCTTCTACCTCTAAATGAATGACCACTTAGATTCTTTAAGCCTTCTGTTCCTCATTTATAAATACATCTTTGTCAAAATCTAGGGAGCACCAGAGATGCTATGTATAAAGAGCCTAATGTAAAACACATGCTTCAGTAGCTACCAAGTGACTGAAAAAAAATAAATAAAAAGCAAAGAATATGGGAACTCTGTTGTTGAGACTATTCTACTCTGCACTTGGAAGACTGGATTTTTAAGTAGCAGGAAGAATGAGACTTCTGCAGCTGGATATTAGCTCTGATGTAGGCAAGTGGTATGAACCTGCTCAGGTCAAAATGGAACATGGCCTAACATGGGGTCTAACAAGGACTGAAAACCGAAATGCTAAAGCCAAAATCCAGAATACCACAGAAGAAAACTTAGAGCAGAACTAGCTCATGATGCCGTTGGAATCAATAGTAAGTGTGTGACATTTCTTATGCTACTTCTTCCCTCCATCACCACCGGCGGGGGAACCTGGGGATGATGAACATAAGAATAATAATAAAATGTGTTACTCTTCTAAGCTTTTTACTGAATTTACTGGCTTATTCCCAACAACTCTATTGATACAGATATTGTTACGTCAACTCGTTACAAATGATGGTTCTAAACACAAATAAATTAAGAAAATTGTCCAGACTAAGCAAGAGACACAGCAGCCTGATTTCAGAACCCAAGTCCTCAGCACTTTGCTACTGGCCCTCCAAATCATGTAGGTAACATACTGTGCTGCTCTTACCAGAATTCTCAAGACTCTTGTGTAGGAACCCACCATTACTTACTAGCATTGACATGGGAAATAAAATCAAAATTGTATCTTTGGTCCAGAGATGCCTGGCTTAAATTTCCTCCCTAGTCATAGAAGCAATAGGAGTCCAATGTCTTTAGACCATATATTATTTTTAGTTCTCTAAGTTTTAACTATAATTTTATTTATAAGCATAATAATTAAATTATAAACTTTATATCTAATTTATAAATATATTAATTGAATATTATAATTTATGAATTGCAAATACTTTCATATATAAATGCTTTCATATAAATATACCTAAATCATATGTAAGTTAACTATCAGTGAGCCACAAGCAGAACATTTGGTCCTTACCTCTCATGACCTACGTCTTCTGGCTCTGATACTAGAAGTGCATGTCTCCAAAGTTCCCTATCTTTCATTTTTCTGAGCCTTAATCTATTACAGGGTCTATCACATCAATAACACACCATGACCATTTTAAATATACAAATAAAAATAGTAACTAGCGTTTTGCGTTTTGTTTTGACCTTCATGTACTAGGCCCTGTGCTAGACACATAACATTTCAAATGCTCACAACAACCCTGGTGTTACTCTCATTTTATCAGTAACATGCAGAGATGTTAGTCTTAGATTAATTGGTTCGCGGCTTAGCAGAAATTTATATCAAATCTAGATAGCCCTCTTTCCCTCATTCTGTCCTGTGACATCAGGAAGAGCCATTGATAAATATTTATGAAATAAATAAATTAGGAAACACATTTCACGATGATGAACACATATCTCTCCTGCAGTCTATCATTTTTTGTAAGGACATAACCAGAAACACAATAGATGATGGAATCAGATGACATTGCAGTCAGCATTGTGTCCAGGTTAAAGACTTACCTCTGGTGTCTAACACAATAGAGCCCTCCAGCCCCACCAACTCCCCCACCCCCCCAACCCCCACCCACCCCCACCTCACCCGTCAGGCTGGCTTGAAGGGCCCTGGCCATTGCTCGTAGCTCTAGGATCTTTGATTTATCAAGCCCAAGTTCCCCCAGCCTGACTCCCTCACATTCACTTTTGGTTCTTTGACATTGTCATTTCACCTTCTGAGTCTCTCCCACTTTAAAGCAGAGGAAGCTTTGAGTCCGAAAACTAGGATCATATGGGTGTGATCCAAAGTAGAGTCCAGTCGGTCCTATGTTGCACCCGATGATTAAAATCAAATGAGGACAATAGAAAGACAAAAGTGGGTTCCCACCCTGGATCTGCTACTTGCTGTCATGAAACTGGAGGCAAAATATTTAAACTCTTTGAGACAGAGTTACTCATCTTTAAAATGGACATAATATCAGTTCAAAATTAAATTGAAGGTACATGTAATGCGTGCACCTTCATAAATGCTAACTCCTACTTCAGTGGTCCCTTAAACAGAATCTGAGAACTAACGCATTCCAAGAGAGATAATTAAGAGTGAAATTTGCTTTAAAAAAATTAATTTCAATTCAAATCACACAAACTCTTATCTTAGGAGAGTATGGAAAGGAAAAAATAAAAACTTATTTCTTCATATCATGATCCATAGTTCCTTTTTAGAAGGAAAAAAATCCATTATTATCAACAGAAGTAGTTTTCAACATGTATCCCACAATGCAACTTTTTCACTATTTCTTTAAAGATAGCTCCATGTTTAGACAATTTTCCCAGTGAAATAAATTGCCATTAGTAACTAATAAAACTCACTATCTTGTCCTTATCAATAGCAATAAAAGCCCATGACTACTAAAGTTTGTGCTTGACACAATCCTGCCCGTCCTTGTTTCTTCGATCGTGGGTCTCCATTAACTTCTCTACTGACTCCTCCAACCTAGTTGGACTGGAATTTCAGTCTGGACAGGTCTTTAGGCAGTGGCTTTACATCTAGAGCCCATCAGACCAAATTTACCAACACTCCCTTTCCTGCTGCACATAGGCAGAGCCGTTACTGAGTGGCCCCGAAAATAAGGACTTGATTTTGCATGGTCACCACACGGCCTCTTCCTCTCTTTAGAATTTGACAAGCAAATTGGCATTTGTATTGCTGAGGCTCTCATAGAAAAGTGATTGTTAATTATACCCTAGATGTCCTGCCTCATTCGGCCATGGGTGTATTATGCTAAATGTGTGCAGTGAGCAAAAGATCTTAAATTTGATTTCAAGTTGCCTCGCTCAGCAGGCTGCCAGGCCCGCCCCAGGCCAGGGAGCTGGGAAAGCAGCCTGTTGGAAGCTCTTCTGCCCCAGAATTCCAGATTCTAACTTAAACCAGGATATATTCAAAGGGTCCAGCAGATGTCAGTATAAATTCTTGAGTCTTGGAGTTGAGTATTAACACGTCAAAATTACATCACCCACTGCCCCAGAGAGCACTTCCCAAACAGGGCTTTGTGTGAAATTTCAGCTTCAAAGGCAGTGTTTTCCTTAAAATAGACTCCCCTAGTTGGTAAAATTCTGACCCCAAAGCTAAATGAATGATGCATATCAGTTTTAAAGAAGCTTCAAGGGAAGAACAAGTGGCTGCTTCGAAAAAGAACCCTAGTCCATGCCTACTCTGGTGTCCCCTGCACAGCCCATCTGAGTTGATTGTCAGCAGCTTCAAGCTCCGAATCTCTTCATCACTGATCTTCATCACTGAAGATGTAGAAGGGACTTAAGTATATCAGAGCTTTAAGTTTATTGCAGCTTTCAAATCAGCAACCAGAGACAGGGTAACATCCTTGTCCTAGGTGTGCACACTCTTCTCAATATCTTGATTCGCATTCAGATACTTTACATATTAAAAAAAGTACAGAAAATAATATACCAACACCTCTGTGTCTACTACCCAGATCTAATGTCTAGTAATATTTTCTCGTAGCTACTGCAGCTCTTTTAGGTTACCATTAATGAGATAAATTTCCCATAGCCCCATCCTTCATCCTATTCTCCAGGAATAAGTGTGATCTTGAATTGTAGCTTACTTGGCCTCCTGTTTTAGTTTCCTGGAGTTGCCATAGTAAACCACCACAAAGTGAGAAGCTTAAACAGCACAAATACATGGTCTCGCAGTTGGAGAGACTAGCCATTAGAGATCCAGGTATTGGTGGGCCATGGTCCATCCAAAGGTGCTTGGTAGGACCTGTCCTAGCCCTCTCTCCTAATCGCTGATAGTTGTTGGTCTGTTGCAGCAAAACCCCAGCTCCACATTGTATTCTTCCTGCACGTGTATCTGTGTCCAAATTTCCCCTTTTCATATTGGGCCAGTCATATTGGGTCAGGGATCCACCCTCCTCCACCATGCCCTCATATTAACTAATTTAGTGTTTCCAAATACAGTCACATTCTAAGGTGTTGTAGGTTAGAACGTCAACATCTGAATTGGGAAGGAGGAAACCAAAATTCAACCCACACCGCCACCATGTATTAATATTTTGAGTACTTCTGACTTTTCTTTAAGAATATGTAGTTGAGTCGACTCAACTTTTATATAAATGGTGTTGTGTTGTATATATCTTTTGAAACTTTTTAACCCAATAGTTTGTATTTAAAATATATGACAGTTTTTCCTCATTCATTTACAGCACTTTACTGTCTGAATGTACACTATTGTCTCTATGCTAAAGATAAAAATATCTACAAGTTTCAAAATGCCATCTGATCAGTAATAATGACAGCTACAGCTACATGAGCTTTCTCATGCCAAGGTCATCTTGATCTTTAACGACATTTTGTGATCCTATGATTTTATGATTTCAGGCTTCAGCAGATTCAGTTGTTAAGGACGTTTCAGGCAGCAGGAGAAGAACCATTTAACTGCTAAAGCATCATCAAACAACAAAGAAGAAAGAAGCTATTTTAATTGATGAATAAGTCTTGTAGGTTTGAGTTGGGTTGGAGACCCGAGGGATGAAACCCTGGCCATGAGATATAACTTTAGAAGGATGCAGAGGTTAAAGATGAGGTGTGTGTATCCTTTCCCTGACTCTTCTGGACTGGTCTTTGTGGCAGGAAATTGACCTGACTGTCTTTGATCAGAAATCACAGTGAGCAACCAACCCTGCAAGGACAAGTTAAATAGTAACCTGAAAGCTCAGGAAGGCCCCAGATGTTCTTGGCAAGTAAACAACCCAGAGCCTCACCTGCTTCTCTGGGATCTTCCTTCTCTACAGTTTCAGCCATGGCTGACCTGAAATTCAGAATGGTGAAGGACATCTCGATCTTAAAGGTGGATGACACAGCACAACTGAGGAGGGCTCATGTGAGCAATCATGGGGAAGAGAGGAAGGCCCAGCAGCAAGTGAAAGTCCTCCAAAAGGCAGTCAAGGTAAGGTGCCAAGAGATAAATAAAGAAATCGCCAACCTGAACAAGTTCTTAGAGAAAGTGAAAATGTCCACTGGTCACCAGGCTCAGAGCTGCCTGCAAGGCCTTCCCAAGGCTCACCCTCAGAAAGAGAAATATTGACTGTCTCTGTCTAAGTCACTGGCTTCCTGTCTGAAGGGGTGACACCTGGGCCCCCCTCTGCTTTTGTGTCCCTCCACCTTTATCACTCACTGAAGAAGCCTGTGGGGTGATCCATGTCATGGCCAAATCCTAGGTCATTAAGGAAAATGCTGGATGTTGCCATAGGATTTGTCTTCTCAAGGTGGGAAATAATATTGGATGTAACTTTAAGGAAAGGCCTCTGCTTTCTTTGCCTGCTATATGGCCTTTAAAACGTCTCATTCAAAATTTGGAAATTCTCACCCCAAAACCATCATAAGGAAAGCACAGACCTGGTATGAGGCAGGCAGAGAATTACCTCATAGAAGTCAGTGACATGATCCTCAAGACAAACCACACCTGTGGAACTCCCAGACCAATTTGCAACTTAAGAAGCACTTTCGAAAAGTCCATTACTAAAGTGCGACATGTTTGTGGCCTAAAATGTGAAATTTTCCAAAGATATGTCCCTCCTACGACTGTGTATCTCAAAGCCTGTATCCAAAGGATTCAGCAGGACATACTGCACAGCTGGGAACAGTGGGAACACCCACACCTGAGAACTGGTGCTGGAAATGGCCTGAAAATTTCACTCTCTCCTGGCCCTTCCTGAGGGAAGAGACCTGAGAAGCCCAACTAGGGTGTCACTCCCATAGCCTCACTGTCACCTCCAGTCACAAGAACCTGCAGCCAAGTGGAAACGACTCCATTTTAAAGACTGGAGGTAGGATACATCTGCAGTGAGAATTATTCAGTCTCAGGATGGAGAAAAGAGACAGACAGACTTTAAAGAAAATGCCATGTAACCATTGTAGGCAATCTGACAAGAGTGTTGTTTCTGTTTTATTCCTGCATTTGAAAATATCCAACTAACTCTTCATGAATTTTTTCATGTATTTGGACTCTATGTTTTCTTTTGAGGGTGTCAAAGCCCGAATCGATCAATCAATTTCTCTCTCACACACGCACTCAGTACAAAGATCCTCTAATTTCTGCTTTTAACGGCATTTGTTTAGCCCCAAATACAATACAGGAAATCACAGACAAAAATCATGGGGAAGAAATCCACAAGATCATGGATACAAATTCTCTACAAAGGAACCACCACAAATCTCCAACAAAAATAAATTTTAAAACAATTATTCCCAGTGCCTGTCATTGCTTTGAAAAAAAAATGGAACTGATTTCTTTGATGCTTTCATCTAAACCTGAAAAAGAGGTATCTATTTTAAAGGGCTTCCTAGTATTGACAGGAACTACTCAGGATTTCAATTTTGATTGATGCTTTTATTTTATGAACTCAATCCTATTCTCTTTGTCCCTGAAATCATTTTCATTTCTATGACAGCAATTTTAACAAATAACAAAGGCTACAGATCAGTGCTTAACTATTCTTTCATTAAAAAACTAACTTTTTAAAAAAATATTGAGTTCAGAATTTGCAGAAGAGCTAGGTTCCCATTTTAAGATCAAATGGTATGTTTGGGCTTACACAGACATAAATGCTATCAAACAGTAGACCAGGTGAAGTGGTGGTGGCTTTTTTGCCAGGTAGTCTGCTCAAATCCTGTCTTCTATGACCAGTTCTGTGATGGTGAGCAAGACCTGAAATCTCTCAATTTCCTTATTTGTAGAAAGTCATTAAAAATGACTACTTAGGGTCTCCCTGGTGGTGCAGTGGGTTAAATCACAGCACTAAGAAGCTAAAGCCACTTCCGCATGAGTTCGATCCCCACCCCGGAGATGACCCACATGGTGGCGGCAGACCTCTCCTGTCTAGCCCGCTGCTCCCCTCAGCAGTGTACTTTGAAGAGCTGCCTGTTCTGCTCCCACTTTGTCTCTGGTGAATCCTCTCACTGGCCCTGGACCTCAGGTTTGTACCCCAGTTCTGTATGTATAAATAAATAAACCTTTTCAAAAAATGACTACTTAGCACAGTCGTTTTAGAAATCAAGTACAGTGGTATGTGTCATGGTGCCTAGCACAGAGTGTGTGCTCAAAAAAAAAGGGCATTTATGGTGATAGTAGATGTTATTTCTTGGATTAAATCCCAGTTCTTCTGTTATTTCCTGTGTAACTTCAGGCAAGTATCTTTCCTTGTAGAGACAGGGCTGGGTGGTCTCTGGCTCCTTCACAGGATGAAAGTCTCTGTTTCTACCATGCCACTGGCCTACATAGAGGCACCATTAACAAGGACCAGGCAACCAGAATAGACACGAAGGGAGAATTAGGTGGCCTTCAGCTACAGCACACTTATTCAGCACTTGTCATTAGCACTAGTCTAAGCCTTCTCCATGTAGTAACACATGTAGTTTTCTCAACAATCCTGTGATTGAGACACTATAATTAGTCCATCATACAGATGAGGAAACTGAGGCACAGAGCAGTTACACCCCTTGCTATAGGTCACAGTAACTGATAGAGCCAGGATTCAAATCCAGATAGGCTGCAGAGCTTTTATTTGTTCTAACCACCTTTAAGGAATTGGCTTACCAACAACTAACCTACCACCCTCTGATCTAAACTGACTGGTAACTTCAGCACTTATTCAATCTTACTTCACTTTCCTGAGCCAGATATGCTATGTCTCATGATATGTCTACTGGAAGCTGGTAGTTCTGCAAAGGTCCAGAACACTATCTACAATTCAGTCGGTGTCTGAAAGGAAGTTCCTGGTTTAGTCATAATTAGCCCCTGAACAAAGTCAGACATGAACTCAAGCCCCATCAATATTAACTAGTTGATATTGGCAACACTGTATACTCTCCAAAGCTCACCTTCCACATCTATAGTGCAGGGTTTACATGGGAATCATGATAACACCTACCTCACAAATGTGAGCATGACAAGATTTCCTTAAAATGACTACACCTCCCACAGAGATTCTCACTAAGGAGGATGAGCGATTGCACCATTCACGGAGGCAAACTCGAGAAGCAGCCACTGAGCTAAGGAAAGGTCCTTCACATTCTCCTTATTCTGAGTCCCACAGTGGGGTTCTCTGCCTTGTGTCTTCAGTTCTACTCCAGTTTATGGCAGCCCTGTAGGACATAAGCTGCCCACAGATGTGGCCGAGCCTGCAGTCCATATTCACAGTTGTACTAGAAATGGGGGTTGGAGGATCAGGGGTAGGGGGAAGTTGGGGGGTGGGAGCAATGGGGGGTGAGGAGGGCAGGGAGGGACAGAGAGGGTCTTCTCAGTTGAAGCTGAGTCAGCCATCCTGCCCAGCACATTTTTTGTAGCCTAGAGGGAGGCCAAGACTTTCTCCCACCTTCCAGTCAGTTGTATAAATTCCATTCACAGCTTGGTATTGTCCTTTCATTCCACTTTCATTCAAATGTCCTTTTTCAAAACAGAAAGGTAGAGCTTTTGAAAGAGAATGTTTTCGAAGAAGTTCTACCTTTCCAAATAACATTATAAAATAAAAACACAGGCCCTTCAAATCATTGGCTATTCATCTCTTCCACTCCTTAACACCTGGCAACCTCTCTCTTCCTTTTTTTTTTTTTTCTTAACAAGTCCTTTGATATTTTTTATTATTATTACTCAAAAAATCAAATAGACAATGACTTCCAGCTCTTCACAGAGAAACAAACACCTGATGGATCCTGCCTGACACAGTCACAGGTAGGGAGTTGCTGTAGGGCCTGCTGACATGGCTTGGTTTTGATTTTAGTTTTTCACTTTAGCCTCATAAGAACCTTAAATCTCATGCATGAATTCCTTGTAGTTGGCCTGGATACACTACACGAATTTTTTTTTTCTTTCCCAACCTTTTTTGGTAGAAAGATAAATAATTGTATTACCAGGGGGCCAGGCCAGCCTCAGTTCGCTAGAGGCTGTATTGTGAGGTAGGCTGAGACTGTGTCAAACATTGGACTGTTCTGAATGCCTCAAGACACCATCCAGGAAGGGGACACTGACTTTTTACTGTCTCTCTAGAATTTTCTTTCCCAGAATGATGCATAGTTACAATCACACCACCTTCTGGGCCCTGGGATTGTTCTACCATCAACCAGTCCCAGTGATTCTCTCTCTTCCTTACCGTGAGGCCTGTTATACAACCTATTTCCCTCTCCCAGATTCTGCCACCCCACCCCCACCACCTCAGCCACCATCCCCATGGATTCTTCTCTTGAAGCCCAGCTGCGAGGATTGAGGCCATTCCCCATACCCCTACCAACCTCTCTCTCCAGGAAGCTTATTCGTGACAATTCCATTCTTCTGGTCTGTCAGTAGAATATGTAGCCAGCCAGAGACACAGAGACCAGAGGCTGGGAAGAGAGAGGCCTGGCTGTCTGTCCTGCTGCCTCCCTGAGCAGGCTCTGTGTCTCCCACAGCTCTGGCCAGGTGGCTCTTCTGCCAAGGCTCCAGCTCTTTGTGGACTCTGGTGACACTGTTACTTCTGCCCTGAGGATGGTGAGGACTCGCAGCTGTTGGACATATCTGGGTGCCTTACCATTCCTCGGCAGCACCTATAGCTCTACCCACAGGACCCTCTTCAAGTTCTCTCTGTGAAATTGTCTTTATTGGAACCACCTGAGTTAAACTCTACTTCCTACCAGGACCCTGACTGCGCTGCTCATGAGCAGAGATTTCTGGCATAAATTACTTGGTTCCTTTAGTCTCTTTCCATCCTGTCCTATTATTGATCTGGTATGGGGGAACAGACAAAGGCTTGACATTGTACCCAAGATACACTGGATTTTAGTCCCCCCTTCTGTATGCTCTTAGGAAAGTCATTTGCTTCCCTTCAACACAGACCCTCAGTGAAATGAAAGGTTAAATTACATTAGTGGTTCTCAAAGCAGGGCACAATTCTGGGCTTTCCCAAGACCCATTCAGGAGTTTGGTGAGAAAAGACAGAATTACTTCACAATAAGAAGTGACTTAACTTTGCCATTTGGTGACATTTCCAACTAATGGTGCAAAAGTCATGGCAAATAAAACTGTACCTAAGTGAGACTGAGGCAGAAGCCCCAAACTATATTAAGAGTGATCGTGCTCTTCCTGCCAGCCACTCAGCAAAGTTTTCAAGTACCAATGTCACTTGGGAATATTCATTGTGAAACTGTAAAAAATGTGGCTTATGTTAAATCTTGATCTCTTAGTATGTATCTTTTTCTCATGTGTGTGTGTGTATATATATGTATGTGTGTATATATGTATGTGTATATGTATATATGTGTATATATATGTATATGTATATATATACATACACACACACACACTCATGCTAGATAATAAAAGTGAGAATTACACTGAAGACATTTCTGCATTTGCCAAAACAGGGTGGGTGTCAGCTTTAAGAAAAAAGCATTTGTGTGCTTACTTGTCTTGTGAAGAGAGCAAGTCACTTTTCCCATGGGACACTATTTGTGCTTGAAAGAATAATTGACAAAAAAAAAAAAAACCAACAACTATGGCAATTGAGACTGAGATATTTGCCAGGTATTTTCTCAAAAATGAACAAAGTGAGTGTGTCACATTAAGAAAAATAGTTGACAATATTTATTGTCAATGGTAAAATTGGAGCTTTCAAGCTCGATCGTACCCTACCACTTAAAAACTTTTCTGATAAAGCAATTGTAATATTAACAGAAGTTGTTTGTTGGTATCATATGAAAACTGCCAACATTTCTCAACAACCTAAATATGTTGATATAACAAAATCTTATTCCTAAAATAAGCTTTGGGGAAGGGCGCAGGAAACCTAGGTTTTCTGACATTACTTGCTACTTCAGCTCTATGGTCTCATCAGAAAAATGAATTGTCTCCATTTCTCACCTGTAGAATGGGTATAATAGCTCCTTCACAGTTAGGTGAAAAACTGAGTATTAGTATATGCAATAGATGTTCACATATATCTGTAAATTAACATAAGTATAATAATAGAAAACTAGTACCTGGCACATTGCAAATATTGTTATCATTTTCTGCACCATCCTTTCAGGTAGGAGAACCCAGACACTACCTTTCTCTATAACGGAGGATTCTAGAGAAAAAACTCTGCCAACAATTATTACTGGGTACAGACTCCAGCACTACACACAAACATGTGACCTTGGGCAAGTTATTAAGCAGCATCCTGGCATTTTTATATGATCATTATGAAGAATAAATAAGAAAATGCATGTAATATATTTAAACCAGAACCTGATAAAATAGGTTAACTCATTGAGATGAGTAATAGGAATTCAAGAAATATTTTTTTTTAATTTATTTATTTGTGCATACAGAACTGGGATACAGGCCAGAGGCTCAGGGGTGGTGAGAGGCTTCACCATAGACAGAGCGGGGAGCAGAACAGACAGATCAACGAAGTACACCGCTGAGGGGAACAGTGGGCGGGTCAGGAGAGGTCTGCCACGCCATGTGGTCACCTCTGTGGCAGGCGGGAATCGAACTCATGCAGAAGTGGCTTTAGCTTCTTAGTGCTGTGCTTTAACCCGCTGCGCCACCAGGCCTTCAAGAAATATTTCATGAATTGCATAAAATCATACTACAGTATGATGGCATTAAACCAGAAGGATTTCAGAAGGATTTCAGAAGGATTCAAGATTTTTCTGAAACATTTGTGAAATGGCATTTGGAAACTAACTGTTAAAAAAGAAAAAGGAAAAGTTCTGATTTATACTGCCTGCCAATTCCTGTGGTATAAATACACTCAACAACATCAATTTCAAACTACCCCCATAATGCCGCTAAAGATAGAGTTGGGGGAAAATCCTCACATTGTCCCTTGGTGGTGTGAGCCAGCTCTGGCACATAACTGCTTTCATGGATAATTTTGAAGAGATTTTGTTCACTGTAATCTCATTTGAGGTTTCTATTCACCAGGAGGCTACCCACAAGCAGAACAAGTGCATTTTGAGGGACTTAGCAATGTTTTCAGAAATCATTCTGAGTCCTCACTCAATCACTTAGAACTTGACCCATTTATCACAATGGAAACAGTAAAACTCTCGGTGCACTTTTAATAGCTGGGAAGATTGGGGGGACATGAAACCTTGGAAGAAAGTATTTACTCTAAGACGTAATTTAATGAGACAATCTAAGACACATTCTATATGATTCTGTTTATTAAAGAATAAAACTTTCCTTCAACTATGAAAGTCATTTAAAATCCTTTAGAAAGAGCGAATCCAAGTTAAAAAAGACTGCTAGGCACTTAAAATACTCTGGTTCCAAAGTTAAAAAAAAAAAAATGAGGAAAGAGTATACAGAGAGAGTAGAGAAAGCAAGATGTAGTGAAATCACCCATGACAATCTGTCACATTAGTCATGCATTTCAACATCTGCAACTATAAAGTCACAGAAGTCAAAAAATTAAAACAAAAAAGACCCTTAAGGACCACAGATTGCTGGCTGATGTTGCTACAATATCTTGCCCTCTGTCTATTTCATGTAAAAAATAAATTAAGTATAAATAAGGAGGTGAGGGAACTGGTGAGCACTTGTGTGTTCCAAGTGTGTACTCAGGGGAGGTCAGGCCCAATGCCCTTCCTCCCTTCATCCACTACACCACTACACAAAACTCTCCTCCATGTTGCTGCATAGTAAAAACGAGTCCACAAGTCGAGGCTGCACCAGCTGCTGGAAGTCGGAGTCCTGGAGACCGTCAGGGCAGACGCCAGCCAGCCTACGTAGCGCAGCCTGGGGAGCAACAGAGAGATGACATAGGTCACAGTGGGTCCACTCAAGGCACGGATTCCCTTCTCAGAGCCCTGAGAGATACATTTTAGAATGTGGCTCATTTGGTAGCTGATTTGAGCATGATCACCTGACACCTGAGTGACCGGGTCCTTTTGGTCACCTCATCACCATGGAAACATATCACATAGTCACTTGGCTTCATTTGCAGCTGGGTTGCAATGGTGAATTTCATTGGCAAGCTTCTCATGATATTAACCATGGTCTTGCCATGTTGGTTTTTCTATCACAGAAACAAATTATTTTAAAGAGCTGCCTTGAAAAGATTTGGCCAACAGAATGAAACATTTAAGTGTGAGATTTGTTCATCCTAGAGAATTGAACTGTCAAAAGTATCAATGGAATTATATTTTTGCTTCTAGGTACCTAAGTAACCTTAGGACAAGGATTATTCTTTAATTTGCACACTCAGAAGAGTTCTGAGCAAAGCATATGGGACAGGAAGAGAAAAGAGAGAGAAGGTTCTAAAAGTGAGATGGAGATCATTTCCCCACCAAGATGGGGAGCAACTAGAAGTAGTACAGGAGGAATGAAACCATGACCCAGCTCCCCACACACCAAAATTTTCCTTGTTCCCTCAGCATATCATCCTGTTTTACAACCAGGCATAAAGGTGTTTTTCCTACAGCATAAAGTTCCTCTCCACTGTTTGCTAGCAACCCCATTCCTCTTGTAAGTATTGGCCCACTGTCACCTCCTCTGTGAGTCCTCCCTTGATTTCTTTGAGGCAGACACAGCCCTTCCCTCCCTCTCCTGCACCCCCAAAGCCCCTCAACCTTCTTCCACTTGAGTACAATTGAGTTTTAAGTGTTTTGAACATTAGATTCTAAGCTCCTCAAGGATAGAGATTGTTTTGTATGTCTCTGTATTAATGGCAGGCTGGAAAGGAGTTGGCACAGGTCTCAACAGATGTTTGCTGAAAACAAAATGAGCAAATGGAATGTTTTAAAATTGAGTTCTGCTGCTAGAGCAACTTGAAACTGAGAATGTGAGCTGTACACCTCTCTAGACCTCTTTACCAGTGAGCTGAGGCAATGCATACTAAGTCCTTGATGAAGATGAATTCCTTCCCTCTCCCTAAGCATGGACACAACCAAGAACAAGGTGGGAGCTTATGGCTGCCTCTCTCCTGGGAAATAGACAGAAAAAGAAATATCTAGAAGGGCAGGAGAAGCAAAGAACATTGCTTTCTGTATCTGCACATAATGTTCATTTAGTCCCTACCTGATGCAGCGAGGAACCATGCTCTCCATTTCAGAAATGGGGGGACTAAGACTTGGAGAGGGAAAGCGGTTATCCCAAGATCACATAGCAGTTGAACTCCAGGGTTCTCCTCCCAGCACAGGAGGATGCTGCAAGCCCATGACAGTAGGTACCGGCTACAAGGCAGAAGCAGATCTCACTATCTAGAGTGGGAGGTCATCTACTGCTCAGAATTCAGACCAAGGTAGTAAAAAGAGAGGGTGTCCTAAGTTGGGGGCTAGAGCAATAGGTGCTGTCATGGCCAGGCCAGATCAAGGAGAAGGGGCCTGTGTCTCTGTGCATCCGAGAAGAGTCTGATCACTGGTAGCAGGAAGTGCAATTGCAGGATACTTTCCTGCCTCTCCAAGGGTATGATTTCCCCAAGAGCAAAAGAACTGAATTCCTTAGCCTGCCTGGACTACAACTGGGGAAAATAACCCCACTGTGCCTTTGAGTTGGCACAATTCAAAATGGAATCCAGAGTCCTCAGCAGATGAGGAGATGAGCTCATTAATGCATCTTATATCACTGAGATAGAAAAGAAGCAAAGGAAGTTTAGGGACAAAGAAAGATAAAAAGCCTTATGAAGAAAGAAAATTAAATAGGAGGAAAAAGAGAGATGGAGGAAAAGAGAAAAAAAAAGAGAGAAAAGACAGAGGGAAAGAACTAGAAGGAAATAACTATTAAAACAAAGAGGCAGAAGTGAACTTAGAGAATATAGAGACTGGGAAAGGAGGGAAGATGGAAAGAGACAGAAATAGTGGCAAAAAAGAGCACCCCAAGTGGGGGTAGGGGCACATATGAAAGAGGTAGGAGGAAGAGAAAGGGAGGAAGGAGAGCGAGGAGAAGGATGAGAGGGGAATGGGGGTGAAAAGAGCAGGAAGAAAGGAAAAACAAGAGACACCCCAAAGAAACAAGAGAAACAAGAGAGCGAGAACTAGAACAAGATCTGAAAAAACACAACCGCAAATAGGAATTCTCATCTCCCCAGGGTTCCCCAAAAGTCTGCAGCACACCTTGTTCAGTGCCCAAGAGCCCCAGAGGACCCTTCTCCCATTCAGAGTCTCTGCATCCCTCAAAGGGTTAACAGCCAGTCATCCCAGGATCTCCTTCCCAGACAGTCTGAAAACACTGAAGTCTTAAACAAGCCCACTGACAGCCGCTTCATTAAGGGAAAATCAATTCTGTTTGCGAAAGGCAATCTACGCTGCCACTTCCCAGATGTGGGAGATGATAATTGAAATGTCCTCCCTCCACCTGGAGAAACTTTGAAAGTGCAAAGAAGGGAAGGGCAGAAGAGGTAACCTCCAGCTCCCTCCCATATCTCAACTGGGCCCATCTTGTCTACCAGAGGATGAAATGGTGGAGCCCCTTCGAGGAACAAAACCACAATCACCCACCAAGGGGGGGGGGGGTTGGGATTGGGGACAAGCCTAGCAGTCCCTTAGTCAGGGAAGAAACAGTCTCCAAACCTAAGAATACACAAAGAGCTGGGAAAGGGCTCTAAGTTTCCAGGTCTGAGGGGTGAAATAAAAATCCCTGCAATGCCTGCAGTGAGCAGTAGAAGCAAAGGCAGGCATAAGACACAGGAAGAGACCATGGCTGGAAACAAGATGATCTGGTGGAAATGTCAGTGTCGGGCAGGCCTGTGTTCCAGTTCCAAGAGCATCTCTTCAGAATACCCAGGACACTGGCCAGCACAGCCTGCCTCCCACTGGGAAAGTAACATGCAGCCTACAGCATGGCAAGGACTGTGAACTCCCCCACCCTGAGCTCCAGAGAGTCCCTGGGAGGCCAGGAGGTCAGGGATTTTGAGCGGAGCCCTCTAAGAGAGGCAGGCAGAGGTGTAGTGAAGGCATCCGCTTGGGGCAAAAGCCAACGCACAGTGCTGTGGTAGCTTAGGGCACTCAGTCTGCACAGGGCCTGGACACAGTGAGTGGCCTCCAGGGCCCAGGTCCAAGCAATAGCCATAGGTCATCAAGAACCATGAACTGATGGACCGTGGAGGCTTCATGGTAGTAAGTTGTCCTGAAGAAAACTAGGCCAGCGTTCCCAGGAAGGGCAGGGAGCATGAAATAACTCCTCCACAATGATAGATTTAATCCACTGGGAAGTCCTCCAAGTGATTGACAAGAGGACATAACACACCCTTTGTGGGTTCTTCATCAAACTAGTGACAATGGAAAAGCAATGGTAACAAGTCTCCCACTGCACATGGTCCCCAACTCTTGGGCCTATTCCCCTAGGCCTCAGGCCCCATTCAGTATCAGGCAGTGGCTGGCTACCTGAGCTGTGAAGATAATGGTAGTTGGAGCCAATGATAATATGTTTGCCAGGTACGAGCTCTCTCTGTTTTACTCACAAGACTAGAGAGGAATAAGGTCTATGCACTTGAAAAAAAAATGACTTCTATTCACAAAATCTTTAACTGAGACAGAATTTCCTTCTGTTGTGAATGTAGCAATAACTCAAGGCAGCGCACCAGTAGACTCATGGCGTCTGGCTCACAGTTTCAGTAGAAACCAAGACACTTCCACATCGCACCACAGTTGATGATGGTGCCCTAAAATACCATTTACACTCTCCACGGGTTTTTGGTCTCCACTGGTAGATCTTAAAAGTGCATATATTACTGTATCATGTGTCTAAATGTTATTTTTAATACATAATTGCTATCCATTTTAATTCTATGCCTTTTATTTTATGCATTTAAAACCTGAGAAGAAAAAAAACCAGGTAAATGGCTAAAAGCCAAAAAATGGCTAAAGTTCTTCAAAAGTTATCAGGAAAAAAGCCCCAGGAAAGCAGCATAGACACTGTGTCTTTTTTTTTTCCCACACAGCTGTAGCCCCATAGCCTTGAAGAGGGTGTGGCCCTAGAATCACTCAGTAAATGTTTAAACTAAAACTTGGAGCACTTGGAGACCCACCCAATGCCCCATATCCCACTAACAGCACAACCAATAGGTCTGTCTATCTGTAATGCCTCTTAGGAGCTCCCAGAAATGAGAGGAGATCAGATTAAAAATGGAGTGAGGAGGTTCCTAGGTATCTACCCAAAAGACAGAAAAACACTGATTGAAAAGATACCTTCACCCCCATGTTTATTGCTGCTTTATTTACAATTGGAAAAACATGGAAGCAGCCCAAATGCCCAAAAGTAGATGACTAGATAAAAAAGTGTGGTACATATATACAATGGAATATTACTCAGCAACCAAAAAAGAGAAACACATGTCTTTTGCAGCAACTTGGATGGAGCTGGAAAAGATCATGCTTAGTGAGATAAGCCAGAAAGAGAAAGAAAAATACCGGATGGTTTCGCTCATAGCAGGAGTATAATGGACCAGGCAAGAAAATAGCAAGAATAATGAACAACCATATACCAGAGACATTTTGCAGGGGTGGAGTGGGGAATGGGATCAAAACCGGGGGTGTGGGGAGGGAAGTGCACAAGATTATGGTGATGACACACGGGTGACTTGGTGATGGGAAACCCGCGGGGATTACAATTGAGATGGTTAAAAAAAAAAAAAATGTACAAAATGATGTAAAAATAAACTGTTATAAAATTTAAAAAAAAAATGGAGTGAGGAGGGGGTTTAAATTTCACACCTCCAGACCTATCTCCCTCTGATTCTTTGAGGCCCTCCCCAGGATCTGGCAAAGCCTTCTGGAAGTTAAGCGGCCCGTTCCGACAATCACATTCTGCTCCTCCACGCATCCAATTGGCAGCTGTTCTGCTTTGGGATTCACCAAGTCCCAACAGGGAGAAGTTCAGAGACAAAGAGCATTCCCCAGCTGGGTCTGCTGACATCTCATGGTGGAGATGTCAAGAAGTGGGGTGGGGGCCTCCTCAGATCCACTGCTTGATCCAGGAGTAAGATCCTGGGGGCTGTTGGATAATGTTATCGGGTCTTATCTAATCTTGACCAGTCCCAGTCCACAAAGGAGTAAGTGGGACCAAGTATGGGGCGTGCAAGGAGAGAGGCCCTGTCCAAAGAGGAAGGGGGCTTTCTCACAATGTCCACTGTGGGACAGGAACATCCTAGGACTCCCATGTGCTGACCACACCAAAGCATCACCATCACCCCCCAACATTTTGCTCTCAGATGCCTCTAGCCTTGATCTTGATGAACCTTATAGGGTTGTGGTTACTAAAAGGAACCACATGTAATCACTAAATTTTATGAATTAAATGAATCAATGTATGACTCATCAGCATTCACCATTTTAAAGAGACAAGTTGGAGCCTACATAAGTTTTGTGACTGACATGGCCCACACGGCACAACCTGCTCTCCTGGCCACCCCTGGTTTCCCTGCCAACACAAGGAGGAAGTTGGGGAATGGAGACTCACCAGACAGGCCACAAGCACAGCGTCACTGCTGTTCCTCTCAGTGGGCGATCGGCAGAGCTCAATGAGACGGGACATACCTGCAAGAGAACCAGGGAGAATCTTACACCAGCCCATGAGACGGTGCCAGCGCCTTCTCACGCAGCCCTTTGCTGGGCTCTGTGAAGCGAGGCGCTGCTCAGGATTCCTGTTCATGGAGCCAAACTCCCAAGGAGGGGGCTGGACCCAAAGAGGCCCTTGTGGTGGAGACCAGGTCAGTTAGTAATGTAGCAGGGTGAACGGAGCATCAACAGCAAACCCTAAAGTACCCGAAGACTGGCCAGGACCGAACTGAGTGGGGGTGGCAGCACGAGGTTCTGCCCCAGTCTTTCTACAGCGCTTCAATTTAGAAACTTCTGCTTTACCACAGCCGTGTTTAATATTGAAATCTTCACCAGTGGCACTACCTGGTATCCTTTGTTGTTGTTTAACCAGTTGTCTATTTTAGTCAGAAAATAAAGGATGGCTAAAATTACAGTAAGTTGCCAGTAGCTCAGAATTTCCTAGACCTTTACAGAAGAGTTAAATGTATGTCTTTGTTTTTCAATGAAAATTGACTTTTCAAACTCTAAAAATAAAATGCAAAAACAGTGCAATGCACAATGCATTCTCAGATAACAGCAGAAGGTATACAACATGTGATAATCCTCCATAGAAGCACACTGGAGCAGGAGCCCTCTGCTGCCCCAGGGTCCCTCCTTGCTGTCCCTGGGCTTCCTGGATGGTCCAGGTCTCTGCAATCACTATTCTCACAACTCTACCTGGACCCCCCTTTCTTAATCTTCACACCCGAGTAGCCCTGAAACCACACTGAAGATGCACGTCCCTGTGAAAATACTCTGACCCATCCAGATATGTGTGCATTTCTCCCCCACCCCATGTGCTGAGTGTGCCAGGGAAGTGCTTTGAATACCCCTCTATGGCACACAACTAGACATTTTTGTTTCCATGTCTGCCACCTGCATCAACCATCGCCTACATGGCCAGAGTCACATTAGTGTTCTGTGCCCAGCTCTCAGAATAGAGCAGCACATGGCAGGGATTCCAAACATATTGCTGGGCAAATACGTGACTGAATGAATGAGTGCTGTACTGAGGGAGTTAGTAAATGAACAAAAATAGATGACTGGATTAAGAAGATGTGGTACATATACACAGTGGAATATTACTCAGCAATCAAAAAGGATAAACATGCCTTTTTCAACAATATGGATGGCACTGGAAGCGATCATACTTAGTGAAATAACCCAAAATGAAAAAGAAAAATATCAGATGATTTCACTCATAGCAGGAGCATAAGGGAAGGAGAGAGAGAGAGAAAGAGAGAGAGAGAGAGAGAGAGAGAGAGATTTAATAATAGAGTAAAAATGAAAACAATGAACAACTATAAACCAGAAACATTTTGGGGGGGTGGGAGGGCGAATGGGAGCAGAACTGGGGTGGGAAGACTCGACTGTGGTGATGGCACATGGGTGAATTGGTGGTGGGAGGCCCATGGGGATTACAACTGAGATGGAAAAAATGCACAAAATAAAGAATGATGTAAAAAAACATAGATAGATAATTTAAAAGTATCAATAAATAAACGAACAAAGGGACAGATTCAGGAGTCAATATGTGGAAAAGTAAACAAATAGGCAAGCAAATAAAGGAACTAATAAGAGAATGGGAAGCGACTGAGTGAAGGAAAGAAAGCGGCCCTATGAACAGAAGGCCTGCAGGGAGTCACTGTTCTGGCCAACTGGAACCTGGCCAGGCCCTTCCCCCCTCACTTCAGCCCCAGGTCACAGCCTCCCTAGGGCTTCCAGCCTGGCACTTTCCAGCACAGTACAGTGGGGCTCACCCCAGCCAGTCCCCTTTGCCACCACAAAATCAGGGCTGACCCCGTCCCCAGCCCTGCTCCATTGGGTCCCCAGCCTGCACACTTACAGCTCAGTCGCACGGCCTCCCGCGCCACCACTGGGTCTCTGCAGAGACGGGCCAGTGTCACCGCAGCCTTCTGCTGGACTCTCTCACAGGCTGCCACTTCAGCGGGGGTCCCCGACCGTGGCTTCTCAGACAGCATGCCCAGGATGAGCTGGAGCCCTGGCAGGAAGCGGTGAACAGTGGGCGCCCACCCCAGCTGCATGGCTGGCTGACATTGAGGATCCTGACCACAGGGAAGATGCCAAACAAGACACTTCCTTCGACAGAGGTGAGTCCCTGGTGCCCTGTACCAAGTCACTATGCTTAAAGGGACAGCAATTATTTTTTGAAAAGATTTATTTATTTATGTATACAGAACTGGGGTACAGGCCAGAGGTGGAGGTGTGGTGAGAGGATTCACCAGAGACAGAGTGGGGAGCAGAACAGGCAGATCGACTAAGGACACTGTGGGTCAGAAGAGGTCTGCCGCACCATGTGGGTCACCTCTGGGGCAGGGATCGAACTCTTGCTGAAGTGGCTTTAGCTTCTTAATGCTGTGCTTTAACCAGCTGCGCCACCAGGGCGGGCCGGACAGCTATTCCTACATACCTGGCATTGTGCCAAAATGCACAGTAAATAACATGATCCCTTGAAACCTGCAAATAGTTTTGTGAACAGGTATTATGATAATTCACTTTGAGGCTTGGAGAGAAGGGCCATGTCACGCAGTTAGTAGCCGGAGAGCTGGTGTCAGAACTGAGGCAATCCAGTTACTCTGTCATCTCTCCACCTCTGGGGCAGGCTGCATCTGAGGCAGGCCCAGCGGTCATGGGCACCTGGCAGCAAGAGTCAAACCTAGGCTGGGTAATCACAAGATGAACTGTTCTAGATGGTATGCCAGCTGTGGAAGAGGGTAAAGCAGTTGCACAGAGAGCTTTAGGCACAATGTAGTCAGTTGCAAAACCTCTCCACCTCCCCAGGAATCAGAACTCCCTTCTCATTTTCCTGCAAACTTGCTCCCACATCACTGCTACCTCAGGCCTTGGCTAACCCGCTTGTTTCTTTCCCTTTCATGCCCACCTAATTAGTGCCCGTCCTGCAGGTTGTAGAAAAAAGTCCATCTTCTGTAGGAGGAATTCTCCAACTTCCCCAGCTTACACATCCACGTTTCTGCACCCAGATGCACTTCCCAGCTCAGAACCAAAACCAAGCATGGTTCTGAGCTATTTTGGTTTGTCTAACAGCTCCACACAGTGTCGATAATGTTTTTTAATTTGCTAATGGGAAAACTGGGAGATGTCCATAAAGATCCCAAATTTCCTGTTTCTAAAAAAAAGAAAGTACCTCCTGATCTAAAAGCACTGAGCCCACAGTTGTGCACGACAACAGTTTGCTAGAGCTTGTTATGACTTATGCTTTCAAATGGGATTGACCCAGTCCTTACTCAGTCACGTCACCTGTTTATATTCCTGTCTGGATTCCTTGTGCAACCTCTGACATACCGTGAAGTCCAAAGGACCCATAAAATTTTCTAGCCTAGCCCTCTGTCTCCCCCATGTCCCCATGAGCACCAAGGTCTGGAGAGAGGAAGTGACTTCCCATGTTCCCAGGGAGTCAGTGGATTCCAGTGACTCTGCACATGCCTGAGTCTACCCTGAACCGGATGCAATTCTGACGCTCCTGGATCCCAGGACAGAGGCTCTGAGTTACTTCCCTATGGAGCCTGAGACTATTCAGTCCTGAGGAGGAGTCTTTTCTCTTCCTAATGATCTTCTCCAGTATCCTAAATCTCCTTCCGATGGACCTGAGGGGTCCCACAGGCCATGCCTTTCTTAGCTCCTTTTAACGCTGCCACCACACACAGTTCTCTGGGCAAGGTGCTTCTTCCCAAACCCTCTTCCCAGCAACTGAATGGAACGTGGTCTCAGGCTCCCTCTATGCCACAGTGTCCCTGAGATGAAGACACAGTGTTCCTGTCCTGTGGTATAAATGTGACAGTCTATGGGGTTGTGAATAAAGGGCACCCAAAAGCTGGCTTTGGGATGAGCCACAAGCCTAAGCAGTTGTACTAAGGCCTCCTGACCAAGGTCCCCTTAAAGAAGCCAATTTCCAAATGCAAGCTTTGCACCTGGAATCTCAGTTTCTCATATACTAACAGGTAAACTCCCCAGGCAAGGACTTTTGTGTGTGTCCTTTGCCTCCATGGATATATGCAAAGAGCCCAGAAGAGTGCTGAGCTCAAATATTTGTTGAACAACTAGCAAATGAATGGCTAGAACTGTGTTCACGCAAAGAATCTTACGAATGTCTATAAACAACATTTCCTGTAAGTACATACTTTGTAAGTCTTAACTAGAAAAAGACAGGATGCCTCGAAATCAGGGCTGCCCAGTGAAATCCAGAATGGGTTTCCTAAATTATGCTGACCAGATTCAGAGCAGAAGAGCTGTGGGGAGTTAAAGCTGCACAGACTAGCCTCGATGCTATGTTCCCTCCCCAGCACGTTTTCAGCTCAGTCCCAACTGCTGAGAACAGAGCAGAACTAGTGAAAGGAGGATGTCACTGGACTGACAAGTGAGAGAGGGGGCGGCCCTGGCCTGCTCCCCATGTCCTCTGAGTCTCTGGTCCCCAGAGCGGCCCCTCCATCCAGCCCTCCTCATCCTGCAAAGTGGGGCAGGGCAGATGAAGTCACCTGGCTGCCAGGAGCGGCACCTCAGAATCTCAAACACACTGGCAAGAGGACTGTCCTTCAAACCAGCCTGCATGCCGAGCTTGCTCTGTCTTGACTGGGGGGCCTTCAACATTGCTGACACTCCAGTCCTGCCCCCCTTCTGTAAATATTTCGTTCATCAAACTCTCTTCCACTGGACCTCTTGAAACTACCACTGATTCCTAAAGAGCAGATACCTTCAACGTAGCATTTACTCTGAGCCAGATCACTTTTCAAATATGGCTTATATTAATCATCATAACATCGCTATGTGGCAAGTATTGCCATTGCTGCCATTTTGCAGATGAAAAAAACAGAGGTCTTGCACTTAGCAAAACAGTCAGGAGCCAGGTCCCTGGTGGCCTAAGGGTTAAGGCCCAGTGCCATCACCGCGAAGTCCCACTGCAATGGCCTGAATTCAATCCCTGGTCAGGGAGCTGACCCACATGGTGCAGCAGACCTCTCCTGTTTCTCCCACTGCTCCCCTCAGCAGTGTATTTCACTAAAACCCACCTGTTCTGCTCCCACTCTGTCTCTGGTGAATCCTCTCAACTCCCCACACCTCTGGCCTACTCCCCAGTTCTTCTACATAAAAACAAATAAAATGTCAAAATAAAAAAGGTGAGCAGTATGGCCCTCCCTGGTGGCGCAGCGGGTTAAAGCGCAGCACTAAGAAGCTAAAGCCACTTCCGCATGAGTTCGATCCCCGCCTGCCCCGGAGGAGACCACATGGCGTGGCAGACCTCTCCTGACCCGCCCACTGCACCCTCAGCAGTGTACTTCGTCCATCTGCCTGTTCTGCTCCCCGCTCTGTCTCTGGTGAATCCTCTCACCACCCCCGAACCTCTGGCCTGTACCCCAGTTCTGTATGAATAAATAAATAAATCTTTAAAAAAAAAAAAAAAAGGTGAGCAGTAAAGCCCAGACAGTCTGTTCCCTATTTTCAGGGTCTCAACCACTGACCATCCTCCCTCTGCCTCACTGTTCCATGTGAGGTGAGATACTTCTGTCATCTCTCACTTTCTTCCTGTTGGGGTCTCCTTGCAGAGGGGATGAGCGCTTAGGACAAAGGGAAGGCTTTCTCCATTCTGTTCACATTGTCCTATGCGGTAACCGCTGACTGCATGATGAGTCCATCAGTGGCACTGTGTGACCTATGAGAACCTCTGTAGACTCAGATATTCCACCCTAAATCCACAGGCCTATGAGACCCTCCTCTGCTGACCACCTGAGCTGAAGCCTCCAAGTGCTGATGGAAGACACCCCTTGGCCTCTCATCTTCAACTGGCTCAAGATAGCTTTTCCCTGTCAGCTCAGTGACAAAATTAGCAAAAATTGTATCATTCTACCACTAATGGAGCAGTGGGGAGGAAGCGAGAGTATAGGTCTGTTAAAACAAAGAGGCAACCTGGGAAAAGGGAGCTGAACAAGAGCAGAGCAGTAGCCTGGGTCCCCCTCACTCGTGCCCATCAGCACCTCTGCTGCCTCACTTACCAGTCCGAGGAAGCCTCCTCACTCTGTTCCCAGTTGCCAGGCAGCCGACCTGCCAGGTGCTTGCACACATTAGTACACAGATCTGTTCGTGCAAAGGCAGAGACCTCCCGTCCTTATTTCCACCCCTACCCACAGGCCTCACACAAGCACTGTCCTGCAAAGCCGCATCAATCGCACAACCAGCACTTGCTGAAACCACGTACCATTCTCCTGGATGATGTCAGAGGCGCACTGCTCTAGCATGGACATGTTGGCCAAGATGGTCACGATCTGGAAGAGAGGATTGAGAAGCTAAGAAAAGGGACACACCAGCGCCAAAAGGTGTTCTCTACACCCAGGGGAGCCAGGAGCTTTCATTTAGTCTGTGACTCCTTTCCGTCCATCTGGATCATTCTTCCTGGGGATTTTCTTCCAGCTTCATGAGCCCTGCCACCCAGATGTGTTCCCCAGTGACTGACACCCACTCAGCACCGTGAGCCTTGGGATGGCTCCCAGGCACGCCAAACCTGGGGGAGAGAACAGGGTCCCTCCAGCCCCAGGTCCTGAGGTACAAGCAGAATTGGCAGGTTCCTGGCCCACCGTGGCCTAGACTGTGTTTCTTTCCCTGATATTGAGCTTGACCTACTTTCAACCTGAAGCTAGTAGAGTCGAAGTTAGGGTTAGAGGACATGAGTGGGATAAAAGGGCAGCATTACACACCAGCCATCATAGAGTCTTTGGACTCTGACGAGAAAGCCCACGCTCAGCTCTGCTTTCCAAGTCTGTAGCCTGCAAGCCTCGCCTGTCAGTCATCACAGATGGGCTCTGGCTGGCGTGAAGGTCAGCTGACACCTGTGGACAGTGAGCTTGCACCAGTTCACGGGCTGGGAAGCCAGCAGTGCCCTTCCCCATCTACCCTGGCGTACTCGAGATTGCACAGAGAACTCACAGCACAAAACTGAGCTAAGGAATGGGTGGGCAAAAGTCTCAAGGCAGACCCAAAACACCACTGGAATATGCTGCATAGGGTGCCTGGATGCCCTGCCCACAACACTGCCCCACACAAGCAGACACGGAAGCAGACAGCGCCCTCTAGTGGCAAGTAAAATAAAATGGACTAGAAACACCTAATGGCACAGACTCACCTCTCTTAAAGGTCTCTTCAGACTACATGCGAGGATTTTGGAGGCCTGGCCACAACTCTAAAACTGTAGATGACTGAATAATTAGTGCATACAGAAAACAAAATCTCTTGTTTTAAGCAAAAAAAAGTGTTTTCCTTCTTACAGGAATAGCCCGCTCTCCCACTAAACTCCCACTAAACTCATGTTGACAGGATGCGCATTCTGAAGCTGCAATGGTGTCAGCCTGCCCAGCTCCCACCTGGTCAGGGGCCCCGTGGATGAGCCCTGCTGAGGTTCAGTGGACTTCTGTGAAGGGACAGGGGAATGCCCCAGAAGTTTTATCCAGGAAGCAGTTTGCCTCACCAGATGTTTTATGAGAGGTGTGACAAGCTCATGTTTACATTCAAAAATAACAGGATTAAAAGAGCCTTAGTCCTTGGAAGCGCGCGATCCCCTTCAGCCTGTATTTGTAGTTAAGTAGAAGGAGTTGGAAGAAAAATTATGGGTGAAAATCCAGTTTAAAAAAAAATGAAGGTTCTATGAGAGACATAAAGTGCATGGTTTAGGAGGAAGGAAACAGGAAGCCAAGTTCACATCTGCTTACAGGTGTTTGTTTTTCTCGCCTGCCTTGAGTCTCACCACAGGAGCAGCTGCGCCCCAAGTCCAGCAGTCTCTGGCATCGTCACTCGCTTGACACAAAGATCCAAAAGAAGGGAAGGGAGAAGGGAAAGTGAGAAGAAAGAAGGAAGGAAAGGAGGATGAGTAAGAAAGAGGGAGGGGGAGGGGAGGGGAAGAGGGAGAGGGAGGAAAGAAAGAAGGGGGAGGGAGGAGGGGGAGGGAGAGGAGTGGAGGAGGGGGAAGGAGGAGAGAGGGAGAGAAGGGGAGGGAAGGAAGGTTGGGGGAGAAAGGAGAGGGAGAGAAGGGGAGGGAGGGAGGGAATGAGGGGAGAGGGAGAGAAGGAAGGGGAGGGAGGGGGAGGGGGATGGGAGAGGGAGGGTGGGCAAAATTTAAAAAGAGAAAGGAAGCCTTTGTCTGTAGCACCAGGTTTATTATATGGCAATTATTAACTGTATCACAGGCACAGGTAGGTCTTTGTGTCAGGCTAATTTAGATCCTGTTAATGAAAATTACTTCCTCTTTGCAGAGTCTGTACCCCATGTGGTTTTCTGAGGTGCAGATGAAGTATTCAATTAATCACAATTTGAATAAATGCCAATTAGGCTCTGCTTGGAGTCCCTCCTTTTGAAACACCCTTGTATGCACCATGATATAGAGGAAGGAGGTCAATACTGCTTCTCACAGGCAGATTTGGGAGTCTAGGGACAACTGGCTGACCTCACTGGATGCAAGAGAGTGGTGTTGTCAGGGACAGAGTTTAGGAGCCAGGCAGAGTTGTCCCGTGCCTATGCTAATTCAGTCATGTCTGATGATTCTAATTAAGTTCTATTCCTCCGGAGAGAATAGAAACCATTCCCTCTGCATGTATTTGGTGAATACAGAGGCTATCCACCACAGAAGACAGTGTGGCAGAGTGGCTAAGCACACAGGTTAGCCTAGCTCCAGATTTGGGCTCTATCGTTTACTTTTCATAATATGTTGGCCATCTTATATAACTTATCTATGCTGTGGTTTCTGGGTGGATTAGTATTCTATTGCTGCTATAACAAACTACCACCAACTTAGTGGTTCAATACAACACAATTTCACCTTGTACTTCCGGAAGTCAGAACTAAAACCAAGATGTTAACAGAGTTGCATTTCTTCCAAAGGCTTTAAGGGAGACTTCACTTCCTTGCCTTTTCTAGTTTCTTTTTTAATGGCATTCCTTGACTCTGGACTCTGATTTCTGCTTCTTCAACTGCATTTCATTCATCTCTTTGACTCTAAACCTTCTGTCGCCATCTTTTAAGACCACTCGTGGTTACACTGCCTCACATGGATATTTCAGGATAATACTCCTAAATCAAGATTCTTAATCACATTGGCAAAATCCTTGTGGCTATGTCAGGTAGTATATTGACGATTTTGACGATTAAGATGGGTACATCTTTGGGGAAGACTGTTATGAGAATTAAGTGAATTAATGTTTTGTCAAGCACTCAGAATAGTTGTCACATAATTATGATTTGTCTCTGAGGAACAGAGTCTGAAAATACCCAGGTATTGAAAGACTGAGTCAAGGAGTACTAGCTAATGCAACACCCAGTGTTGGCAAACATGCTGCCAGGGTGGGATCCCACCCACGGGGGGGCAACATCCCAGGGTGGGAGGAGACCTTCACCAGCACAGAAAGCAGCAAAGTCTGTATTCATTACCTTCGGTGGATCTTTAAAATCATTTGTCCTGGCCCTCCCTGGTGGTGTGCATTGCAGGCTGGCCACAGCTGCTTCAGTGCAAGTTCGATCCCCTGCCCCGGAGGTGACCCACATAGTGTGGCAGATCTCCCCTGGCCTGTCCACTGCTCCCCTCAGCAGTGAACTTCATTGATCTACCTGTTCTGCTCCCCACTCTGTCTCTGGTGAATCCTCTCACCACCCCTGCACCTCTGGCTTGTACCCCAGCTCTGTATGGATAAATAAATAAAACTTTTTAAAAAATAAAATAAAACCATTTGTCCCTTGACCTTCCAAAGACTGACCACTGCAAGAAAATTATAGCAATTAATAAGTTGAGTCAGAATAGCAGGAAACTCCCATGTCACTGGTTCAACAGAAAATGTCCCGATGGTAAGAAGGAGATAGCCAAAGCCTCCTCACATCAGCATACACACTGAGGAGAAGGTTTACCCTATGCTGGCCAGGGTAGTTTCTTGGAGTCACTTGACTGCAAGCTGATCCCACAGCAGGAACAGGCTTAACACTGTGCCTCGCAGTGTCTCAGCAGCCAGCTCCAGTCACACTCTGACTCCACCTCTGCTCCTTCCATTTGCTATGTTGGAAACAAATGATGAAGGCCAGACCAGCACCCAGCATGCCCAAATGAAGATGGAAGCGCTGAGCTAACAAGACTCACAACACGGGAAATTTGATATGCATTGAATAAGAGTTAGGATGGATTTTATGCTTTGCAGTAGTTACAGCAAAAAGGCCAGTAGTTCATATGGTTATAATGAGAATGACTCTTGAATGCTGGATGGACTATTTAGATCTCTAGTATCAGGCACTCCCTGGTGGCACAACAGCACAGCACTGTGAAGCTACAACAGCCACTGTAGCACGAGTTGGATCCCCAGCCAGGGAGGTGACCCACATGGTGCGGCAGACCTCTCCTGGCCTGCCCGCTTCTCCCCTCAGCAGTGTACTTCGTCGATCTGCCTGTTCTGCTCCCCACTCTGTCTCTGGTGAATCCTCTCACCCCCTGCACCTCTGACTTGTACCTTAGTTCTGTATGCATAAATAAATAAATCCTTAAGAAAAAAAAAGATCTCTACTATCACTGTGTCAACTCTGGAAAGTTCTGGTACCAATGTCAACCATGGTGCTGGACCAGAGCTGAAGGAGCTGGACCACTGTGGAGACAATCAGAACTTCTGCATGGACCCTGAGGCAAACACACTGCTCCATCGACCCTGAGGCAAACACACTGCTCCACTGCCTGGCACAAAGGTCTTCACACCCACAGGGCCTGCTTCCCCCTCGAAGACACAAGACTGGGTTTTAGGCTTAGGAGGGTGAGCCACGAAGGCCATGAAATCACCTTGGATGTGGGTCCACAGTTGTAGGTGAGCTAGGACAAAGGAGCCTCTCTGTTGAGGCCACACTCCCCTTCTTTGGACCTTCCATCCAGGTTGGACTTGGTCTTGTAGTTTAAGAGTAAGTAAATGCCAGGCCAGGGTCTCTGTTCTTAGTCGTCCCTTGGCTCTGTAGGGAGGAGTTTCTAGAGCAGATCAGAGCTGAGTGTTATTGTCATCAGTGCTTCCCAGACACTCCAGATGGATGAATGTGTATCTGTATTCATAGACAAATAATCCTATCTATTCCTTTAAAAAGCTTACTGTTCTCATCACTCCCCCATACACACACACATACAACTTACCTACACACACACACATGGATTAAAAAGACCACACCTTTTGGAGAAGAGAATGGGATTTTAAAAAGGGGGGCATGAGGGGGTGGGGAGTGCACTGGACTATGGTGACATGGTGATGGCACACGGATGATTTGGTGATGGGAAACCCACAGGGATTACACCTGAGATGGAAAAAGGCACACAATGATGTAAAAATAAACTACTATATTAAAATAAAAAAAATAAAAATAAAAGACCACCTCTTGACTCACAACACCCTACATTTCCTGGCCCTAACTTCCTGGCCCAGAACTGCCATTCTGTACCTCATACCCATTCCAGTTCTGGGTCTATCAGAGACTCTTCTGCTTTCATGTTTGAGTATCCACTTTGGTTCTGTCTTAGCATCACAATGACATGAAGAGGAAGGAAATATTATCATTACCATTACCACCACCATTATCATCAGATCATCACACCAACAAGGTAATTATAGCTCAGAAAAGTTAAGCAATTTGCCTAAGATCACAGAGATAGGAAATGGCTGAGCCAAGATTAGAACTCTACTGTATGGACCCAAAGCTTGGGCTGCTTCTACTATGTATATATATGTGGTATATGCATGTGTGTATGTGTGTGTGTGTGTATATGTGAGTGTGTGTACATATACACACATATACATGTATATGGCAGAATTTGACAAATAATAGGATTTTCATATATGAATCAAAACTACAACCTCTAGCAAATGGCAACTCTGATAAATGGGTTTCTGATAATGGTGATCACACTGGGGTTTCAGAAACTCCATAAAATCTGGACGTCGCCAACTACAGACAGCATGTATATTATGAAGGGCATATACCAACACCCTCCACTACTGTGGAAGCAATTAATTTCTGAAGACCACACAAAGTCAAACTTGGGGGGGGAGTCCCTGTGTGGGCTAGATGAGCTGACACCCCCTTCTACCTGGGAAGTCACAGGTCGGCCAGAGCAGAGGTGAGCCAGCACGAGACAGCACTTTCCCAAGTCCCACCTATTTTGGGGGCCTCTAGCAGTATGACTTCTAAAATATTCTTCTTGAGGATGAAAGCACAGGCCACACAGATGACTTGTTCTTCTGGAGTGCAGGCCACATCCAGCACCCCTAGATTAGCAGAGGTGATGGAGTTACTAATGTTATGCCAGGTTTCGAGTTTCCCAAAGACCACCAAGGAGCTGATTCTGATGCAAAGCACACGAGGGTCTTTATTGCAAGCTTGAGCCTGGGCTGCCAACATGCACCAGTGCAGCGGCCAAAGTTGAGAGCCCTGAGCTCAGGGCAGGCGGGGGTTTTATTACAGAAGAGAGGAGTTGTATCTCAGCAGTACATTGAACAAAGTTATCTTGTCTTAACCTGGTAAGATGTGACCCTCACTACTCGGCCGCATACCTTAGGACACCTGGCGTTTTCCTGATATGTACTGGTTACTTGCCTACTTGCTAAGTGGCTGTTGCTATGGGATGAGCAAGATTAGGACATTTACGCAGCCTTAGCACCTTGTTGATAACTGAAACTTAGGCCTGGCTGGTTCAGAAGTATTCTGAAGCCTGTCATGGCATCAGTTTGGGCTTTCACTCATACCCAGGGCTGCCCCCCAGCCCAGGTGAGGGCACACAATGGACAGGGTCATCCAGTCTCTGTTGGGCAAATTAAGTGGACTCAGCCTGTCAGGATGACAGAGAGGTTCTCCCTGAGATGTCCAAACACAGGTGGACAAAGTGTAGATCGAAGACAAGAGGCTCCGTAAAGCATTGACGTCACTGGCAGATGCATTACCGGAAGCCTCACGGGCATTTAATCTCTTAAGTGTTTTGGGGCTGGTGAGCACTTCAGCATCTAATTCATCTTCTTTGTCTTCATTACAGAGAGCCCTCTGGTCACCTTCATCCTCCCCCTGCCACAGGAAAGAGCCATTTGTTTCTCTAATGGGTGTACTATCACTAGCTAAGTGCTTGCTCTGAGCCAGGCCAGGAGGTGAAACCATCCTGCGGACAGTAGAGACAAATCTCAAATTTGGAGGGCCAGGAAGAGGGGAGGAGAGAGAAGAGGGTAGGGCTGGGACCTAACTGTGAAGATAGCAGGAGATTCCCGATTCAAACTCTGAACTTCCATGTGCGTAAGGCTTGACCACATTCTTTCCTCACCTCAAGCCCCTGTCTTGCTAGGAATTAATGAAGTTTCTGAGGGGGCCAGTCACGCCTTGTGATGAAAAAGGGGCCCTGCACATAGAGCACAGGTCGTAGAGCTAGAAGAGACCATTCCCATTTTACAGAAAAGGAAACAACTCCAGAGGCTCCCCACTCAAGGCTCTATGCTTTACATCCAATGAGTAATAACAATGTTGACATTATTATTTGAAGTTCCTATGTGCCAAAGCTGTACTAAGAGTTTATCTGCATTAGTTTACTTAATTCTTCTTTAAGATTTATTTTTATTTATTTATGCATACAAGAACTAGGGTCTGGGCCTCAGCAGAGCTGAGAAGATTCATCAGAGACAGAGTGGGGATCAGAACAGGTAAAATGACTGCAGTACACTGCTGAGGGGAGCAGCAGGCAACACAGGAGAGATCTGCTGCACCAGAGGGGTTAGCTCCCTGGCCTGGGGTCAAATTCATGTGCGGTGGCTGCCAATAGCTTGATAGTGCTGAGACATTAACCCCTGCATCACCAGGGAGGCACCCAGAAGTTTCTTACTTCAACTTTGTTGGGTCCATATAAATTAACCCCACTCACAGATGAGAATAGTGAGGCTGAGAGTGAATTACCCAATGTCACATGATTAGTGATAACAGGGAAGCTTGGGACCCAGGTCTCTGAACCCCCAAATCCCTGTTTTTATTGCCTCACTACTGGATCTTATATGAAATGACCAGAGTTGACCACAGAAGAGACAGTTGAAGAAGAAAGGATCTGAGGTTGTGTCAAGGTAGTTGAGAGACCAAGCAAATGTAAGGGCCCATCTGAAGAAGAGAACAGGAGCACAACAGATCACACAGGGTGGTCCTCCCCACCCCATTCCATACATCCACTGGACAGTCACCTCAACAGCCAAGCCAAGGTCAGCTTAGCAAGCCATCAGTCTGTTTTTACTGTCATACTTTACACAGAGGGCTTATTCCACTCCAAGAAATGAGCAGTTGCAAGGAAACACAGGCCTGAAATCATTGCAATGCCAACATGGAAGACAGAGTTGAGGGATTTGGGTGATTCATATTCCTTGTATTGGGAGTGACCAAAGATTTACTGACAAGGACTGAATTAGGGCGGTAAAGTATTGAGCCTTGCATCCAAGCTTGATAAAGTGGTAATAAACTGACCTTGCATCCAGGATGGGACTAGCTGAAGGTGATAACGAACTGGGCCTTACATCAAAGGACACAGGGATGAGTCACCACTTTGGAATCTGAGTTTAGAATCTATATAAGAGACCCTTCCTCCCTATAGGGTTGGCAGTAGCTGCGGACCCCACCCTAGGGGCTCCATCTCTGGTGCTGTCCCAGAGCAATAAACTCTGCTTGCTCAGCTTTTCTGCCTCCCGCCTTCCTTTCTTGCGGCCAGTCACAGAAGTTGGGACAAAACACCTTGGACTATCAAGTTTGAAAAGTCATAGTGTTCATCACCTATTAAGGACTTTGTAGGGACCAAGTATTATAAGCTTATCTCCCTCTCCCAATAACCCTACAAGGTAGATATTCATGTACCAATTCACAGGTAAAAAACTGATATCCAAGAAGCTATGACTTGTCCCAACTCACCCAGTAAATAAAAGGTCTGGGCATAATAACCCTCAGTCCAAAGCCTCCACTTCATGATGACAGCAGATCGTTAAGGACTGTGGTCTAAGTCAGAACAGGAATTAAATGTGGACTAGCTACTTGACAACCACAGGATTTTAGCGACACTTTCTTGAGTTTCAATATTCCTATCTGCAAAATAGGACCCATATTAGCATCCTCACAGGATGAAGGTAATGCTAATTCTTATATACTATGCAATTCTCTATGGAGGTTTCTCTAGTCAGCTACCTTTCCAAAAGTGATTCTAAGGAGAAGAAAGAACTGTTTCTTTCCTTTTGTGGCCTAAAGAAGCAGGGGTGCCAGCTCTGGGTTAGAGGCCTCAAGAAATCCTGGGGAAATATATATATGGAACATGGACCAAACCTTCAAGTTTTTTAATGTCAAAAAATGGAATAACTAGAAAGGGCCCTCCTTGGTGGTAAAACGGGTTAAAGTATAGCACTGCAAAGCCGGCCACAGCTGCTTAGATGCAAGTTCGATTCCAGGCCCCGGAGGTGACCCACATGGCACAGTGGACCTCTCCTGACCGGCCTGCTGTTCCCTTCAGCAGTGTACTTCGTCAGTCAGCCTGTTCTATTCCCTGTTCTGTTTCTAGTGAATCCTCTCATCACCCCTGCACCTCTCAACACCACGTGGAGAGATGTGGCCTTACAATCAGGAGACAGGAGCCCTGGAGAAGGCTTTCCTGGGGCAGGAGCTGGTACAGGGAGCCATGCAGCTTTGACATAGTGGTGAGGCTGAGAGAAACAGGCAGGGGTATGGGCTAAGAGTAAGGCCAGGATGAGCTGGGTTGGAGGTGAAGGTCATCCAAGGTGGAGGTCAGGGGCCTCGTAGAATTTACAGACCTGAAACTCACTGGTCCCCCACTGTTTGTAGTTAAATAGGAGACTGTGTGTGGCAGTGGTAAAACGTGTTAGAATTCCACAACTTCACAGCTCAAAGACATTTTGAAGCCTCCTCATTCAATGTTTGCAAACATGCTTAACAGTAAGATCCTTTCACACCAACGAAACTTTACATGGAGTTCAAAGGCACAAAAACTTGAGATGGATGAAGACGTTGAAGCCAAGGTTCTGCTTTAACCCCCATTTTGTACAGAGGCGGAGAAGGGAAGGTGCTTGCTGCGGGTGTGACGAGAGCTAGGCACCAGCACAAGAGGGTACAGGTACCTGGAGGACAAGGGGCCTCCCGGTGCCTGTGTGTCTCCTAGGAGGCAGGCGGTGAGTGAAACCAGAGGAATGAGACATCTGAACCAGAAGGTGCTCTCTGCACACGGGTGAGCCAGGAGCTGCAAAGCTCTCATTCAGCCATCATGGCTGCGGTGGGCAACAGGGGTGAGAGAGGCTCACAGAAAGGCTCCAAGAGCAACTAGCCACCCTGAGAGCACACACCAGCGGCAAGCTGAGCTGCTGGCCCTGCCGTCTCCTCTGCCCCTGCACCTCAGCCCTGGCCTCCTGCCCTCTGCCTTCATGGCCACCACCCTCAGGCCTGACCACCCCCCGAGCTCGCACCTGGTCCCTGGTGTAAGGTGTGTCCACCCTCTGTTTGTCGCTGCAGGCTTCCAGGAGGACGCGGACAGCATTCAGCTGCAGGAGCATCTCACAGGCCATGGTGTCGAAGAAGGTGATGTTGGCAAGGGCCGCAGAGGCCAACAAGAAGACTTCCCCAGATGAGGCCTCTTGGCACAGTTCTGAAGAGTGAAAAGGAAGAAAATAGCTTCACTACCAAGTGTTTTCCCACTCACTGCTCTCTGGGTTCCCACAATAGCCCGGGGAGGATTTGGGCAGGGGCTGCCCTGCTCCTTTAGACAACAGGTGAGGAAAGTGGCTGTGGCTGAAGGATCCTTCTTTCTAGACAGGTGGCAGAGGTGGACTTGAAACCTGGTGTGTGCTTCCCATCCACTCCTTCAGCCAACAAGCATTTCCCAAGTGAACACCAGGTGCTGTGCGCCGCTGGCATCTGGCTGGTGTAGAGAACAAGATGGGTCAGGTCTTCACCCAGGTCTTAGCAGCGGGCTTTTAAGAATGAATATAAATAATTGCAAATCCTGGTCAGCGTTGGGGAGAAAATAAGTAAGCTCTAGATACATGATATCTAAAAGCCCACTGGGTACATAAAGAGACCCTGAGGAGAAATGGAGTCAATCACAAGATTAGTGGGAGCAGAACTTGTCCCTGGCCAAAGAAACTGCATCCTAACAGTCTCAGCAGGACAAGCCCTGTCCAGGGGTGTCTCCAGTAATGGACGCGAGACCCTGCTGGATTTGCCTTAAGAAAGAAGCTGAAGCTGAAACTTAGACGCTACCTCTCCCGCAGCCATCAGCAGAGCTTTGGCATTTTCTTTGGGTCCCAGGAAGCGGGTGGCCTGTTCTCACTGGGTTCCCACAATAGCTTTGGGGGAAATGTCTTACATCAAGCCCTGAAGGTCAGACTGTCTGATCCTAGTGACCATGAGCCAGCCCTAACCAGATACCACAATTGACCATCTGTATTTCTGCTGAGGGTCTTTAAGGAGGAGAGGACAGCCCCAGTCCCTGGACCCCTGCACCACCTAACACGTTCCCCTATGGACTCCCCTGGACTGACAATGGACTTCTACCTCAGGAAGAGCCACAGGGGGCTCCATGCATGGTGCCGCCCCTCCCCTCATCACAAAGGGCCCAATTGTGACCCTCAGCTCCAACCTGACCATCAATTGAGGTGCTTGCTGGGTCCAGGCCCTTTACTATGTAGCATTGCTAAGCAAACAGAAGAAGAGAAGCCACAATTTAGGAAAATAGCCCCAAGGGAAAAAGAAGTTTGAGGGGGCTGCACTGAGCTTTGTTCCATCCTGATCCTTACTTCTTGCTTCCAGACAGTGACGCTGTACTTAGGTTCTGGTATTGACACTGGCTGCTCTTGAACCTTCCAGTGAATGCAATTACTGATCTGTACTAATCAAGGGACAGCAAATAGCATGAATTGAAGCACCTGCCATGTGCCTTGCACTGGACACTGAGTTCTGGGTATCCTAAAATAGAAAACGGTTGCAGCCCTATGCAATGTGGCAGCTGAGACTCAGACAAGCCAGGACCAGCCACCGCTACCATCCCTGGAGTGAGTGCCCAAGCAAGGCACATCTGTGTGCATCTTGCCCACCAAGACATACCATCTCCCTAACGACACCATTTTTTTTAATA
>NW_004567116.1:28970870-28979904 GCF_000260355.1 Condylura cristata
AGGCGGGAATCGAACTCATGCGGAAGTGGCTTAAGCTTCTCAGTGCTGTGCTTTAACCCGCTGCGCCACCAGGGAGGGCCGCAAACGACACCATTTTTATGGCACCTTTGTAGCTAGAGGAAGCGTGGATTCCAAAGTCAAGTAATTCTCCCAAAATTGCACAACTGAGAACTTTTGGTAATTGGGGCCCAGATTCAATTCCCAGTCGGCCTGATCCTAAAGTGTCTGTCCTGTCTGACCTCCCCTCCCGGTCACTGTGAGCTTCAAGGCCCCTCTGACTCAGCCCAGGGACGCTCCCACCACCCTAGGTTTCCAACCCATCAGGAGGCAAGTGGACCCCAGACCAGTGGCCCCCACAGCACACGTGCTCCCAGAACAACTCCGACTCTAGCTGAGCAGCAAGGGCTGGGGGGATGGATTACCCAAAGACCGAAGAACTCCACGATCCCCCTTTTCCAATGAACGCCCAATCCTCTGATTTCTAGGGAGGTGCTGGAGTCAGTCAAACTCTCCCAGGCCGCCAAAGCTTGGGGGGTTAGGGGGTGTTGGGGGGGGGAAGAGGTGGGCCAGGATTCACCGGCCCACTTTGCTGTAAAAGTCCTTCTAGGTCTGGACACCCCCTCATTCTCATGCAGTGACCACTGCTGCCAACACAGCAATTATTAACACCACCATCTAAGTGCCTTTTCATTCGGGTGCACATTTATTTGAACTATGGTCTCAGTCACCTGGGATGCGTTAGGAAGATTAAATTGAGGATTCCAGTGACTCATTTGTAAATGTTTCCAGGGAATGGCAAGAAATTGGAGGGCCATTTCCCACCAAAGACTGGAGCCTGGCGAGCTGCCCAGAAGACACATCCCATCTCCTGGCTCTCTGAGCAGACTCTGCAATGCATCTTCATCAGAGTGAGATAAATCCGGAGACTCCTTTTCTCCAGGGAGAAATCCAGCCTGGGGCCAAGAGGCAGGAATGGGTGCTCAGCAATAGTGACAGGTAGCTTGCATGTACATGTTATGATTGATTTGTGTTATTATTTGCCATTATTTGTCAACTGGGAGATTTTCTATAAAACCTAGGATTTTGTCTTATATTTAAGATGTGGTCCTTCCTACCTGGAAACAATCCATGGATTTTATCAGTGACTGACCCCCACCCAAGCCCCTCTTTAGTCATTGTAAGTCTTTTTCAAATCAATACAGGGCTCAAATCTTGACTTCTTCAGCATCTCTATGCTTCTTACCTGGCTCTGGTGAATCCAGGCAGCAGTGAATCCTAACAATGCTATGTGGCCTCAAGAAAATTCCTTGGCCTTTCTGGGCCTCGGTTTCTTCTCCCACAGAGTGAGCATTGCTTACAGTCTCTTTAGTCCCCTTCAGCCAAAACTTTCAATAATCAACTTGTATGTTTTCTCAGTTTTTAATAAATGTGGATATCAGCAAATTGACTGTTCCCAGTTGGGGTGCTACTGACCCCAGCAACCAGAATCAGCTATAAAGTCCCTCGACTATGTCCCCCATGTAGATCTTCAAATTACCGAACTAGAAGGACACTTGAGGGAAATGGGCCCCACCCCTTGTTTTATATTATAGGAAAATCATAAAGTGAGTTTCCCATGGCCCAGGCAAGGGAGGGGGAACATCTCTCCCAGCACCGGCACACGGCTGCTGCCAGCAGCTACTGGTTGAACGGAGAATGAAAGACCAAGTCCCAGTCACTGTGTTCTGATTTGTAGCCCAGGGTCTATGCTGTCCCAGAAATGTGCTGTTCCAGACAGTCCTAGTGATGGCTTGGTGAACTTCAGCACTGAATCTTCTAGCAAAATTAGTTTTCATTCAGGTTCCATATCAACTAGAAACAGACAGAGCCAGGACAGAGGTGGGGATGGAAGTAGAAACACAGATGGTCCCCAGCTGTTATAAAAGGATGCAGTTTGCAACACAAATTTCATGAGGATTGTTACTCATATAAATCCTGGTTTCTGAAACTGGAGGGACAGTGTATTCTAATAGAAAGCTGGTTCTCCTGCCAGGACTGCATGAACATGGGCACTAGGAAGAGTCAAGACTGTCCAGGCCCCTTGACGTGAGCAACACTGGAATTGTAGACAGCCGGTGGGTGAACCACACTGTTTGGTCCATCGTCACTGCCACACCTGTCAGTACAGTGACTGTGACTTCCGGACACCAGAGTCATCAGATTCTCTAGCCAAGGATCTGAGTGTCAAAATGTGAGGCCCCAACCTGTGGAATTCGTCATGGACTCCATGAAGGCTAATGCCTCCCGACCTGACCTCAATTCAAGTTGCTTCTCAGAGGCCTTCCTGCAGGGTAGTAGGCGGCTCGGCAATAAAGCTCTTGAAAGCCCGACTTGGATACCCTAACAGTGTAGTCAGCCAATGTCACCATCCAGTGAGAGAGGCTGGGAGCAGTGAGTAGGGACACTTCTTGGCCCTTCCTGAAGACAAGTGTGATATGGACCCTCTCCAGGGGAGTCCTCCCTCCCAGGCCCCCACTCACTGATGAGAGCTGTCACGATCTCCTCCATGCTTTCCAGGAAGCTGCTGAGGTGTTGGGTGAAGGGCAGGTGTGGAGAGGTGACCTGAGCGACCACAGCCGCAGCCTCAGCCCGCGTGGCCTCTGAGTGGCTGTCATCTGTCAGGATGTTGGCCAAGCACAGGACACCATCCACCTGCAGATGGAGAGCAGGTTCAGCCTGTGTGTCCTGGGGAGCAGCACTGCTCATAATAGAAGTGAGATAGAGGCTGAAACCCTCCACAAGGCCAAGCCTTGTCCCGTTCCAGGACAGCCCAGGATGCAGTGTGGAAGTGGACAAGGACCCTTGAATGGTACCACACCTGGCATCCAAGGCCTGGCCCTTGGCCCAAGAAGAGATCAGTGACCACCCACAGGCTTCCTGATAGCAAGTGTCAAGCCAAGCAGTTAGGCGCTGGGCCTGGCCAGCCACCATAACTCATTGCAGTGGAAAGAACAGTCACCTGGAAATCTCACATCCCAGAGCCCACCTCCTGGCCCCTCTCATTTGTCTTCCACTTGGCTTGACTTCAGTCACTTAGCCTCTCTGAAACCATCTCTTCACTGCTGATAGTGTGCTGGGGGCTCAGAGATGAAGTATGTGATGCCCAAGTGCAAATGAGTGGGGCGGACTTGAAGAGAAGCTCCAAGAATGCTGGCACCCCCTTTCCTGAGCTGCAGGCTGAGCTCAACACCTTTGCTCCCCATCTGTCCCCCACACCTCTCCCCAGGGAGAGAGGGCTGCTCCCTAGAGTCTTGCTCTCTAGCCCCATAAGGAACAATCCTGGGTGCGGTGCCAAAAAATCCAGCTCCCAGGTCTACCCCAGGCTGACTGCCCACGATTAAGAGTAGCCCCTGCTCACCCAGTGCTTCTGAGGGGCCGGCGCCACCTTCAGGACAATGCATGTGTGGGACCACTGACCCCTCACAACCCAAGCACAGGCTTATCACCCCCACATTGTAGGACAAAGACATTGAGAGAGAAAGTTTTGTTGATGTGCCACACCACAACTTTATGAATAGTTTGGGATTTGAGCCCACTGTCCAGATTCAGGTCCATGGCTTGAAAAGGGCATCCTACTCGACCTGTGGAGATACACCTGCCCTCCGCCTCCACCCAAGGTCAGTAGCTGAGACCCACTGCAGAAAAGGGAGCTGTCAGTTATCAGCGGTAGCGCAGCGCTGCTCCTCAGCTGCCTCAGGATCAGACGGGCCTGAGGACCTGCCACCAAAGAGCCCTTGGCACGGAGTGTGGAGGGGTGCAGGGATGAGGCAGGGGAAGAACCAAAGTGGGGTGAAGTGAGGAGAAGCCCGTGCTAAGGCTCCCTGAACCTGCCAGGGCCCCCCACCCTTCCTTCCTGTCACTCAGCCCCAGCAGGCCCGAGGCTGCCTACTGTTTGACTAATCACCACCACCAAGCTCCGGGCCTCTCTTAAATGGCTCCTGGGAGCTGTAAGGTCCATTAGCTGTGAGAGCCTTTGGCAATTGCAGACTCAAGTAAGACAAATGTGGAAACAGGAGCTTGGGGAACTGTCCGCAATAAAACTCACCTGGATGTGCTTAATAAAAGAACAAACAGCAGCCAGGCAGCCCAGCAGGCCTGGCTTCACGCCAGCTGTTTGATGAACAGCCCCCTGGAGGGCGACCTTACTTGAACTGAGGAGAGAAGGGGGGTTGTTCTGGGCCCAGAAATAGGAATAACCCTCTCCCCAACTTAAGAAACCTCTGAGGCCTATCTGGGGTCCACCTCTACCTCCTCCCCGCACCATCCAAGGCTGTAACTAAGGGTCTCTGTCTACGGAGGGATGTTCTCAAGCACCCAGTCTCCCTAATCTCATCTTGATTGCAGGAGTTGCATCTCTGACCCAGCTGGGAACGCAGCTCCTAGAAGCACACTCACAGGTGGGCCTGTATGAGCACAGTGGGAGTTGAAAGTCCCCAAGGGTCTGGCCCCACCCAAGGCCTGGATGCCAAGCCTGTGCCCAGCCCAGACAGACAGCTGAGCATATTTCCCTCAACACGTACTGTCTGCCAGGCCTGCACACAGGTGAGCCAGAGCAGAGAGGCACATGTTCACACCCACACATACCAGCCATACAAGATGATCACCACTGAGGTTGCTCTGTGGAGAGGCCTCCAGGAAGCCATGTGCACTTAACAGTCTCACCCCACGTGGGACAAGTGTCCTCCCCAGAGCTCACCCCCAAACACGTCCAAGGTCCTCACAGCATGCATCACACTGAAGGACCCTTTCTCCAAGTGAGTTCTGAGGACCAGTTGTACCAATGGGACTTCCTTCAAGCACATTTCTGGGCCCCAACCAGATCTATTCAATCAGACTTCAGGGAAGCCTGGAATCTGCCTTTCAACCAAGCCCAGTCAATATCATGCACCAGCTGTAGGCAGAAGCTGTAATATCTCTGTCTCCTCCATTTCCTTGGGGGACGCTGCATGCCTAGGAACTTCAGTCTGTTCTCCAACGTTGTTCCAGGACTGGCGCATAGTAGGTTTTCAGTAAATGGAGCATAAGTGGAGAGAGTAACACTTGACCTAAGACTTGAGCGCAAGCCTGGACGAGCAGAGCAGAGTGGACTGAACCCGGATCGGCTTCCGTGAGCCACAGCCGCCGCAGGCAAGGGCAGAGCTGGAGAAACTGAGAGCCTGGATTCCGATTCCTCACCCCAGGAAAGTGACCCTCAACCCAGTCTGATGTGGACCCCCATCCGTCTCTGCCCTTCAGTTCCCAGGGAATGGTGTCTAGTCTGTGCAATCGCCGGCCGTCCGCTTGCCTTCTGGTGTGTTTCATAAGCTTCAGGTCTCTTTCAGTAATGTATTAAATATGAAAAATCGCTTCTTCCAGCAAGTATCTAAGTCATATATTACATATCATTGATCCATACCTCATCTATAATATAGAGAGAAAATTTACAAGCTATAAAAATGGTAAAATGAACACCTGCCTAGAGCATATAGGTACATGCTTAAAATGCAGACATTCTTCCATTGAGGAAAAAAGCCTCTCTACAATTCTTGACCTCACCTCTGTTTTCCTTGCTGGAAGAGCACTGTCCTGAATTTTGTGATTATCTATCTTAGTTTCTCTAGAAATTTAATGTATGTGGATATTGTCTACCTTTATAAGCTTTCAACTTGACATAAATGTCTTCACACTGTACATAACACACACACACCCCCATCAGCTTTATGCTCAGAAATATTCCCCTGCATTCGCACGTAGCCAAAGTTTATGTGTTTTCACTGCTGTGTGCTGTTTCATTGTCTAAGTCGACCGCAACCCACACAGGCATTCTCCCTTGGATAACATTGACGTCATTTCCCAGATCTTGCTAGAATATGCAGTGTTTCTATAAATATGCGTCTAAATATCCTGATGTGTGTGTGTCCATTTCTCTCGCGTTCTCTCTTTAGGAGTGAAGCTATTGCCTCTTCAGGTCTGCGCGTCTTTAATTTTACTAGTGAGGCCCAATCATTTTGCAAAACAATCGCACCAATTTATATTTGGGGCAGCAATATATAAATTCACTGAACTCCATCTTATCACAGGATAGGATGGTATTCACAGTTGGTATTCTCAGATGTTAGAGTTTTGCCCACTTGAATGTGTGGGTCCAAACTTTATTTTCATATTCATGCCTCCACAAACTCATGAAGCTAGGAACCTGTCTGTGTGTTTCTGTTTTGCTTTGATTAATGTTGATGCTGATTTCTGAATTTCCTCTTGAATAACTGCCTTTTTGTTGCTGTTCATTTTTCTTACTTGATTGTCATGTAAGCCCACTGCCAAAGTGTTTGCCTCTGATACTGCTGATCTGCCATGTGGGCCCCTGTCAGCCAGCTGCCTCAAACCCAGAGGCATCTCCACCTCTGCTCTTGCCACACCACCCAGTTCATCGCAGAAGGCAGGCCCAAAGTTTCCCTCACACACACACACACACAGCGGTGGACTCTGGGTCTTCAGCCCCTGGACCAATTCTTGTAGCGTGAGAACAGGGAACCCTCTAGGGATCTAATTGTCCTCTGTATCTTACCATCTAGACAATTTCTGTACCTACTTAAAGCCTTTACATATCTATAATGAGGGCTGACTATCAGGAGGGCATTGGTATTTTCAACTGAGAGGTTGCAGAGTGCACTCTGCGCCACATGGTGGTGCCATCATCCCACCTCATTTCCATCTGGAGGCTGCCATCAGCCCCAGCCACCGGCAGAGTCAGGTCTCCCCATTCTGTCTGCCTGGTTTTGGCTCCCAGAGGCGCTTCTCCTCATAGTTCCTTTCTCTGGGTCCTCTAGGCCTGAGACCCCACAGCAAACCTCAGTCCATTGGGTTGGGGCCATAAGGTTAACTAATTGTTTAGACATTCTCAGATCATACAGATCAGAACAGAACTTTTAAAGGGCCCTCCTTGGTGGTGCAGCATGTTAAAGCACAGCACTGAGAATCTGAAGCCACTTCCGCATGAGTTCGATCGCAGCCCCCACCCCCTCCGGAGGCGACCACTCCAGGCCCGCCCGCTGCTCCCCTCAGCAGTGTACTTCGTTGATCTGCACCCCCTCCGGAGGCGACCACTCCAGGCCCGCCCGCTGCTCCCCTCAGCAGTGTACTTCGTTGATCTGCCTGTTCCGCTCCCCACTCTGTCTCTGGTGAAGCCTCTCGCCACCCCTGAGCCTCTGGTCTGTACCCCAGTTCTGTATGTACAAATAAATAAATCTTAAAAAAAAAAAAATTGGGGAACTTGTGTGATGCAGAGCTCTGGCCCTCTGGCTCTCTGGGATACCTCCTCTCTGGCAACTCTCTCAGCCCACCCTCCTCCCTGGGCCTCACTCCACAGTGTAGGGCCACTGTCATCCCTAGCTAATAACTTCTTGTGAGTTTCTCCCTCATCCCCTTCTCCTCTCTGATCCCTCTCTGGTAGCTTGTTCCAAGGCTTGCTATCTGCTCACTTTGTACCATTTCAGTCACTAACACCCAAATCCAAGCGACCTCAGCACTCACTGTGATGACCCCCAAAACTAGTCCTCTACCCTTACCTGTTTCCCAGTACCATATCCACATCTCCAACCTGATACTAAATCTCTGTATGTTTAATTCTAAAACTAATTTGCCTGGCTATCCCACAGGCAGCTCAAACTCACTTCATTTTCAGCTGAAATGGCCATCTTCCCTGTCTTCACTCCCCTCCAGAGAAGAAACAACTGTTCTGTGAGTATGTGCCTAATTCCCAGAGGGTCTCTGCCCCCAGCTGCACACTGTCTGGTCTGACCAAAGAGAACAGTATCTCTGGACTGTGCTCACCGTTGACAGGCCCTTCCTCACATCAGCTCCTGCATAGAGCACTTCTAGGTGCTGGCCCTGGCTGAGGCCTGACACTCAGCAGTTAGCTGGGGAAGCATGGGCTGAATGGTGAGGGTCAGAGGGCCAGGCTGGGGAAGAGAATGCCAAGGCCAAAGAGTCTCTCAGTCAATTTAATGTCCAGGCAGGGACTCTCATCTTGACCTCCCTACTCTGTGCCCGGTGCCCCCTCCATGGGGTCTTCAGGCAGGGCGATGAGTGGGAGAGTGGTGACAGGAGCCAGGGCGATGGAGGTTGCTCGGCTGAGCGCAGATGATGGGCAGAAGCAGCTTAGCCTGGGGTGAGTTTCTTCAAGCCTTCCTCCCATTTCAGGAAAGTCTTCACCCCAAACCGTCCACTTCCCATCCCCAGTCATTAACTTAATGGTGCCAAGAGAACAATCTAATTAAAGTACTTTCTTATTCCTAAAGAAATTGCTGTAGAAGCACTTATAGGTAATTAGCTTTTACATGGCGTAGGATTCGCCTGGGACGGAAGCCAAGCTTTCTTTGTAGGAGGGCACATAGTGGCGAAGAGGATGGTCTTGCCCAGCTACCTTGGATGCAGCTGAAGCCTAGACACAGAGGGAGTTGATGAACTTTGGAGATTCTCCCTGGGTGGGGATGGGGGCATGGTGAGAGAAGGGTCAAGGAACCCATGTGGCTGAGGAACTAAAAACATACAGTAAAGATCACGTAAGATGAGGAGCACTGACCATTGGGAAAGTATCAGTGGTGACTTTCATGCAACTACCTACAGGACATGGCTAACACACACACAGTCACCACAAACCCCTGTCCTGGTTTCCTGTCTTTTACGGGCATTGGATTTTTAGGTGTAGGCAGAGGAGTTGGTCACTGGGTGGTGCTAGTTATACAGAATCAGGAAAATGTGATAGAAATGTAGCCCAGGAGGCAACAGGACCTTGTCCTCTTTCCCCCTTATTTCCACTCAGACACCTAAATTAGAGAGAGAGAGAGAGAGAGAGTGTGTGTGTGTGTGTGTGTGTGTGTGTGTGTACATAAAATGGGGATCTAATCAGGAAAATGTGATAGGTGTGTGTCCATTTCTCTCGCGTTCTCTCTTTAGGAGTGAAGCTATTGCCTCTTCAGGTCTGCGCGTCTTTAATTTTACTAGTGAGGCCCAATCA
>NW_004567116.1:28980004-28982890 GCF_000260355.1 Condylura cristata
ATAAAATGGGGATCTCAAGTTGGAATCCTGCTCATGGGATCCATAGAAAACTACAGAAAGTAAGCAAGCCCCCATCTATTCTGGGAACAGGTGGAACTGTTGCCTTGGGAACAGCAAAGAGAAATATAATCCTAGTCAGAGAGGAAAGGAAAAGTTATGCCCAGGGAAGCAAAGACGCGAACAGCCCAAGGGACAGGATGAAGCATCGGTGGAATGAGTGGCATGCAGGCCAGGATCTGGCTGTGGGATAAAAAACAGAGCAAAGCTCAGGATCACCTATAAACCCTGCAGGAGCTCAAAGGATCACTGTATAGAATGAGGTATTTGTTTAAGGAGTGGTGGTAGACCTCACAGTTCAGCAGAAAACTCCAGAAAGCGAAAACAGGCCTCCAGAAGGATCATATTATCCCCCATCCAAAATAACAAATCCCTGACCACACATAACCCCTTTTGCTATTTCAAACAAGACACTATGATTAAAAGCTAACTGCCCCATATGGGTGCCTATAAATATGAAAACATAATAGGGAATGGAACAACAGATGAAAGGGAAAATATAACCAGTTTGGCTGACAAGTCAGTGAGGTAGAAAGAGATGACTTATCGAAGTGAAAAGAAATCAAGGATTGAATCACTCAGGAATATAAATAGAAAATAATTTCCCCATCAAGCAGATGATTTTCCTGAAAGCAAGTCATCGAACAGATGCTCTCGAGGCATTTGGGGGTGGGAGTAGTGGAGTTTGTAGGAAGGCATCATAAGGTAATTAAGCACAAGTTTATTTCTCTTAGGGTAGGGTTACTAGATGTGTGGTAATGAGAAAAGAAAAAGTCAGATTTTCAGCAAAGCACTAGTGGACATTGCTGAGATCTGAATTGTACCTTCAGTGTTTCTGAGCCTGGTTCTCAGATGATTAGAATCACCTGGGAAAGTTTAAAAAGGCTTACCCCTAAGATTCACCCCCAGAAGTCCTGGTTTAGTAATTTGAATGTAGTTTTAGCATCAGTATTTTTAAAGACTCCTCAAATAATTCTAATGGATATCTGAATTTGAACACTGCTGTCCTGTCTGTACCTGTATATGGCTGAAGTGACCCAGCTTTAGGAGTGAGAAAAACCTCAACTGTGCACTTTACTGGGAGGGTGAAATGAGTAAGTAACTCACTTACCTTCTCTGAGCTTCCATGTTATTATCCTTTAAAAGATAATTACATCGCACTTAATAATGAAATAGTGATTAAACTATTAAAAGCATTCCACCAATATATCAGAAATGATGCAGAGATATCCACTATCATCATTCCTATTTACAAATGATGGTAACCCTAGCCAATGTAACAAGACAAGAAAAAGAAATGGGAGCAAAATGCTCTGGTTTACACATGACATGATTGTTCATATCTGTACATAATACAGATCTGTACAAAATCCAAAATAATCTATATACTATTATAGTCAATTTAGCAGGATTATTAGTACAGTACTCAAACTTAAATTTTCTAGGTATTAATCACAAGTCACTAGAAATTAAAATGTAAAAATACATGTTAGCATAAAATATACACCTCTGAAAAAGTGTAAGACGTTGACACTGAAAATTCAAAATATTACTTACAGAAGTCAAAGACAGTCTGTATTAGTAAAGATATATTATATTCATTGATTGACAATTATCCCAATATTTATCTATGAATTTAAACAAATCCCAATCAAAAATCTCAGCAGGTATTTTGCAACAAGCTAATTATAAAATGTATCCAGCAGTGCAAAGAACTCAGAATTACCAAGACAATTTTAAAGAAGAACAAACTGGAGGATTTATACTACCAAATACCAGAATTTAGTGTGGCCTGCAAGATTTGTCCCAGTGCCCAATGGCCCAAGGATGGACAAAAAGTCCAATGAAGCAGAAAAAAATGTCCATAAATAAAATGAACATATGACATCACTTTATTTTCAACAAAGTGCCATTTTAAGTAAGTGATGAGAAGATGGTCTTTTTGATAAATGATGCTGGCTTAATTGGATACACATGGAAAACACTGAATTTTAATCACCATTAAAAATTGACTTAAAATAGATCATAGGCCTTAAATGTGAAAGGTAAAACAATAAAAGAAGAGATGTAGGAGAATCTATCACGGCAGTGGGGGGCAGAGGAAAGGGAGCAGAGTTTCCTTAAGAAGGACCCACGACACACTACAACACAAGGGGAAATCAATACATGTGACTTTATCAGAGTTAAGAATTTTCTTTCCTCAGATGATATCATTAAGAGAATGAGAAAGCACCGATAGGCTGAGAATATGTATTCTCAGTACAGATATCTGATAAAGGATATGTACATAGAATAACTTTCAAGTCTATAAATCAATAAGAAAATGACAAATAACTCATTTTTTTATGGGCAAAAGTCTCAGGCATTTCACAAAAGAAGATAACCAAATAACCCTTAAGGATATGAAGAAATGTTCAGAATCATTACTCATCAGGAAAAAGAAAATTAAAACATCACAAACAATCGCCACCTCCCACCCTAACCCTGCAGCTACGGGAAAGGGGCTGCGGAGAGGGGCTCCCTCCCCTGTAGGGGAGGGAGGCTCATCCTCCTCATCTTCCCTGTCTCCCTCTTGTCACCCTTCCTCCTGCCTGTGACCAGAGGCCCCTCTACTTACTGTCAGAAGCTGGCGAACACCAGTTCCAATGCTGAGCTTTTATAAAATAAAAGTTTATGGTAAATTGATACTTCATGGTAAGTCATATGAGAGAGCATTGAAAAATAGGAAGAATAGGGCCCTGCCTGGTGGCAGAGCGGGTTAAAGCACTGCACTAGGAAGCTTGAGTCACTTCCACATGAGTTCGATCCCCGCCTGCCCCGGAGGTGACC